>NC_045614.1:84046484-84381984 GCF_009829155.1 Mustela erminea
CTGCTATAAACATTAGGGTGCATGTGTCCCTTCAGAACACTACCTTTGTATCTTTGGGGTAAATACCAGTAGTGCAATTGCTGGGTCAGACGATAGCCCTATTTTCAACTTTTTGAGGACCCTCCATACTGTTTTCCAGAGTGGCTGCACCAGTTTGCATTCCCACCAACAGTATAGGAGGAGTCCCCTTTCTCTGCATCCTCATTAAATCTCTTCTTTCCTGACTTGTTAATTTTAGCTATTCTGACTGGTGTGAGATGGGACCTTATTGTGGTTTTGATTTGTATTTCCCTGATGCCGAGTGATGTGGAGCACTTTTCATGCTTCTGTTGGCTATTTGGATGTATTATTTGCAGATATGTCTGTTCATGTCTTCTGCCCATTTCTTGATTGGATTATTTGATTGTTCTTTGAGTGTTGAGTTTGATAAGTTCTTTATAGATTTTGGATACTAGCCCTTTATCTGATATATCATTTGCAAATATCTCCTCCCAATCTGTTGGTTGTTTTTTGATTTTGTTGACTGTTTCCTTTGCTGTGCAAAAGCTTTTTATCTTGATGAAGTTCCATTAGTTCATTTTTGCCCTTGGGTCCCTTGCATTTGATGATGTTTCTAGGAAGAAGTTGCTGTGGCTGAGGTCAAAGAGGTTGTTGCCTGTGTTCTCCTCAAGGATTTTGATGGATTCCTTTCTCACACTGAGGTCTTTCATCCATTTTGAGTCTATTTTTGTGTGTGGTATAAGGAAATGGTCCCGTTTCATTCTTCTGCATGTGGCTGTCCGATTTTCCCAACACCATTTGTTGAAGAGACTGTCTTTTTTCCATTGGACATTCTTTCCTGCTTTGTCAAAGATTAGTTGACTAGAGAGTTGAGGGTCCATTTCTGGGCTCTCTATTCTGTTCCATTCATTTATGTTCTTATAATTGTATTTCTTTGGTGTTGGTTGTGATCTCTCCTCTTTCATTCATGATTTTATTTATTTAGGTACTTTCTCTTTCTTTTTGATAAGTCTGGCCAGGGTTTCATCAATCTTATTAATTCTTTAAAAGAACAAACTCCTAGTTTCATTGATCTGTTCTTTTGGTTTCTACTTCATTTATTTCTGCTCTGATCTTTATTATTTCTCTTCTCCTTTTGGGTTTAGGGTTTCCTTACTGTTCTCTCCTCAGCTCCTTTGGGTATACTGTTAGGTTGTGTATTTGAGACCTTTCTTGTTTCTTGAGAAATGCTTGTATTGCTATATACTTTTCTCTTAGGACTGCCTTTGTTGCATCCCAAAGATTTTGAATAGTTGTGTTTTTATTTTCATTTGTTTCTATGATTTTTAAAATATATTCTTTTTTTTTTTTAAGATTTTATTTATTTATTTGAGAGAGAGACAGTGAGAGAGAGCATGAGCAAGGAGAAAGTCGGAGGGAGAAGCAGACTCCCTGTGGAGCTGGGAGCCCGATGTGGGACTCGATCCCGGGACTCCGGGATCATGACCTGAGCCGAAGGTAGTCGTCCAACCAACTGAGCCACCCAGGGGTCCCTAAAATATATTCTTTAATTTCCTGGTTGGCCCATTCATTCTTTCATAGGAGGCTCTTTAGCCTCCATGTATTTGAGTTCTTTCCAATTTTCCTCTTGTGTTTGTGTTCCAGTTTCAAAGCACTGTGGTCTGAAAATATACAGGAATGATCCCAATCTTTTGGTACCAGTTAAGACCTGATTTGTGACTGAGGACGTAATCTATTCTGGAGCATGTTTCAAGTGCACTAGAGAAGAATGTGTATTCTGTTGCTTTGGGATGGAATGGTCTGAATATATCTGTGAGGTCCATCTGGTCCAGTGTGTCATTTAAAGCCTTTATTTCCTTGTTGATCTTTTGCTTAGCTGATCTGTCCATTTCAGGGAGGGAGATGTTAAAGTCCCCTACTGTTATTATATTATTGTCAATGTGTTTCTTTGATCTTGTTAGTTGGCTTATATAATTGGCTGCTCCCATTTTAAGGACATAGATATTTAAAATTGTTAGATCATCTTGTTGGATTGACCCTTTAAGTATGATATAGTGTCATTCCTCATCTCTTATTCTAGTCTTTGGTTTAAAATCTAATTTGTCTGATATAAGGATTGCCACGCCAACTTTCTTTTGATGTCCATTAGCATGATGAATGGTTTCCATTCCCTCCCACTTGCTTTCAATCTGGAGGTGTCTTTGGGTCTAAAATAAGTCTCTTACAGACAGCATATCGATGGGTCTTATTTTTTTTTATACAATCTGATATCCTGTGTTGGAGCATTTAGACTTTACACTCAGGATAACTATTGAAAGATATAAATTTAGTGCCACTGTATTGCCTGTAAGGTGACTGTTACTGTATATTGTCTCTGTTCCTTCCTGGTCTATGTTACTTTAAGGTTCTCTTTGCTTAGAGGAACTCTTTCAATATTTCTTGTAGGGCTGGTTTGGTGATTGCAAATTCTGTTAGTTTCTGTTTGTTCTGGAAGCTTTTTATCTCTCCTTCTACTTTCAATGACAGCCTAGCTGGATATAATATTCTTGGCTGCATATTTTTGTTGTTTACTACCCTGAATATATCATGCCAGTTCTTTCTGGCCTGCAAGGTCTCTGTGGATATGTCTGCTGCCAACCTAGTGTTTCTGTCATTGTAGGTTATGGACCCCTTTTCCCTAGCTGCTTTCAGTATTTTTTTTCCTCTGTCTCTGAGATTTGTAAGTTTTACTACTAGATGTTGGGGTGTTGACCTATTTTTATTGATTTTGAGGGGGATTCTCTGTGCCCCCTGGATTGTGATGCCTCTTTCCTTCCCCAAATTAGGGGAAGTACTCTGCTATAATTTGCTCCAATATACCTTCTGCCCCTCTCTCTCTTTCTTCTTTTTCTGGGATTCCAATTATTCTAATGTTGTTTCACTTTATGGTATCACTTATCTCTTGAATTCTCCCCTTGTGATCTAATAGTTGTTTATCTCTCTTTTTCTCAGCTTATTTATTCTCCATTATTTGGTCTTCTATATCACTTAATCTTTCTTCTACCTCATTTATCCCAGCAATTAGAGCCTCCATTTTTTAAAAAGATTATTTATTTATTTATTTGATGGAGAAAGATCACAAGTAGGCAGAGAGAGAGAGAGGGAAGCAGGCTCCCCACTGAGCGGAGAGCCCAATGCGGGACTCGATCCCAGGACCCTGAGATCATGACCTGAGCTGAAGGCAACGGCTTAACCCACTGAGCCACCCAGGTGTCCCGAGCCTCCATTTTTTATTGCACCTCATTAAATAACCTTTTTGATTTTGACTTGGTAAGGTTTTATTTCTCCAGAAAAGAATTCTCTAGTATCTCCTATGCTTTTTTCAAGCATAGGAGTTCATTCTGAACTCTAGTTCTGGCATCTTACTAATGTCCATTTTGATTAGGTCCCTGGAAGTCGGTAATGGCCCTTTTTCTTTTTTTTTTTTTTTTTTTTGAGGTGAGTTTTTCCATTTTGTCATTTTGTCTGGAGAAGAATTGTTGAACAAGAGAACAAAATGCTGGAAGGGTAACAATAAACCCTGAAAAATATATACTAAACAAATCAGAAGAGACCTGAAACTGGGGTTTCTGGCGGGGAGGTGGTGAAAAGAAAGAAAGAAAGAAAGAAAAAAGGAATATTATCAGGCTGGTGAATATAACAGAGCCAAACACTAGATTTTGGGTTATTTTGGTCTGTTAGAAGAAAGTACCTCCCAAAATTTTGAAGAAAGAAAATCTTATATGTGTAAAAAATAAGGGTAACTACAATGAAGAGATAGAATATGACTGTAAAAATAAAAATTAAAAAAGATTTTCAAAAGGGAATGATAAGAAGTTGGTTGAAAAAAGAAAGTAGAAAAAATTTTTTTAAAGAGGGAGAGAATATGATCAGGCAGGTGAATAGAAGAAAGCCATATACTAGATTTAGGGTATGTTTAGGTCTGTTAGAAGAATCTGCATCTTAAATTTTAAAGAAAGAAAACACACACACACAGAAACACACACACACACACATATAGTTAAATACAATGTAAGGATAGACTATGACTAAAATGAAAATTTAAAAAAAGATTTAAAAAAAGGAATTGATAAGAAGTTGTTGAAAAAGTAAAGAAGAAAAATTTAAAAAAAGAAATAGAAAAAGAAAAAAAAAAGAAAACTTAAAAAATGAACTTTGAAAGACTAAAAAATAATGGAGAAAAAGCCATGAATTCTCTGTGCTATATTTCCCTAGTGCTGGTCTTTTGCAGTTCTCATTAATCTGTAAACTTGGTCTTGGCTAGATGTTTTGCTGATCTTCTGCGGGAGGGGCTTGTCATAGTGATTTTCAAATGTCTTTGCCGGAAGCAGAATTGCACTGGCCTTACCAGGGGCCAGGGTAAGTAATCTGCTCGGCTTTGCTCTCAGGAGCTTTTGTTCCCTAAACGTTTTCTGTAGAGCTCTGGAGGACAGGAATAAAAATGAGAGATTGGCCTCCCAATCTCTGTCCTGGAGAATCTGAGAGATCGGGACCCCACTCCTCACTGAGTCCTCAGAGAAGAGCAGTCAGTCACTCCTTTCTCCCTGGTCTCTAGCCACGCTCTGTGCTCACCCAGCCTGTGACCGAGCATTTCTATCTCTGGCACATGGCCCCGTTTGGAGTCTCCAAACCCAGCAGATTCCTGAAGCGCCCTCCTGTGCCACTTTTCCCTGGGAAAGAAGGTGAGTCTCCCTGGATCTGTCACTTGTTGCATCCCTGCTTGAAGAGCAGCAGCCTGACTACCACACTCCTCAGCTCTGTCTCTGCAGCTAGCTTCCCTGCTCTGATACCTGGGAGCTCTGCTGCACTCAGGCACCCCTGGTCTTTCTGTGACCCCATGGGTCCTGGGACCAAACTGTCCCAGAGACTGTCCCCCTGCTTAGCCACCAGAGTGATGTCCCTCAGTGGACCAGACCTATAAAAGTTCTAGTTTTGTGCTCTGCTGCTCTATCACTTGCTGGGAGCCAGCTCTCCCTCCCCCCTCACTGTCACTCTTCCCATATATCACCTTGGATTCACTTCTTTGCATGTCCTACCTTCCAGAAAGAGGTAATTTTTCTGGAGTTGCTGCTATTCTTTTCTTCTATCTCCTATTAGCTCACAGGTGTTCAGAATGGTTTGATAATTATCTAGCTGAATTCCAGGGACCTGACAAAACTTAGATCTCCTACTCTAGTGCTATCTTGGGGCCTGCTCCAGGCATGAAGATTTCATCAGCTACAAGGATGCTGGTGTGTGTGGGTAGAGAAGATAATAAGGGTAAGTTTGAGAATTGGTGATACTGTGTACCAGGAAGGCAAATAAACAACAGGTATCAAGCTGCAGGTAGTATAGTCTCTAGACGGATCCCCAATCTCAGAGTTTAGGGTGGACACTGGAACTCAGAATAGAATATATCAGAAATACAGTGAAAAACCAGGGGCTCAGAGCTAGAGGATGATGGCCTCAAAGGCAGTATGGTTGGGAATATGTTTTCCTACACTTTACACACCAGGAGGTGGCCATTATCCTCATTTTATTAGCATGGAAACAGCCACAGAGAAGTTAAGGGATTTGCCCAAGACCACAGAGTGGCCAAGCAAGGATTCAAATGCAGTTTGTATGACTCCAAATCCAGGGTTTTAACCACAATTCCTTGTATTATGGTCCCAGGGCACAAAGAGCTTTGAATCTGAAGAAAAATATGCTCAAAATTAAGAAAACTGTAGTGGGATTGGTTTGCTGAGGGATGATAGAATTGAAGACCCCAGAAACTAAGAAGCCTGAATCTCACTTGGCTTTGAAGAGTCAAAGACTACTGCTCACTTGGGAATCCAGCACAGGATGTTGGGCTGCTCCTTACTCACCATCTCCCCTGAGTAAATAATGGCATCTTGATGGGAAAAACCAGAGGATGTGGCTGGTGAGTGAAGTCCAGTCAGATCAGCACTGATGCACATATCTTGTTTGTGGCAGGGCTCTACAGTCAAAAGTGTCAGGGGTGGAGAGTCAGGGTGATGGGAAAGGCAGGGAGTGATCTGAGAGGTAAAAGAGGAATGAATCAGAGGTCTAAACCATCTGGATGGGCTTGGAGGTGTGTGTTACTCCTCAGGTATGGATTTATAGTTCTTGTGGCATTAAATCCAAAGGATCACAAGTCTAGTTGATTTGGAAAGGTGGTAAGTCAAGTGGACCATGATCTTCACAGTATGTGTATTAATGATATACTTCATTCATCCATTCCTCTATCAACTCATTCATTCATTCAGTTAATGTTAAGTGAGCACCTAATATTTAAAAATCAAGTTCTGTGTAAGCCTCTAGGGTTTCAATGATAAAAAAATGAGGTCTGATGTCCCAGTCCTCATGGACCTTATAGTGAAGTAAGGGAGGTAGATTTGTCACATTAGAACAAAGCTGAAACTACAACTGTGGCAAATAAGAAAGCTGGGGAATTATAACTCAGTATTTCTTCAAAATTAGAGACAATCATTATGTAATGCATGATTATTCTACGTACCACTAAGGAAAAAAAAATCATTCACAATGGAAACACTTTGGTGCCAAAAGGTTGTCTCATTTAGCTGGGGTACCAGAGGGCTGTCCTACTCAATAAAAGGGTAAATGAGGAAAAAGTAATCTCACAATAAGGGACAGCAAGGAAACTTGCTGATCTCAAACTTGGCATGGGTGGTAGGAGGAAAATAAAACTCCCTTAAGAATTCCAATGGCAAGTCAGTACTAAAGTGTTTTCAATTTGAATTCACATCTATACTGTGTCCAAAAAACTCAAGCAGAGAATTTAAGGGGATTTCAGGTTGATAGTTCTCTGAGATGACTGACTGAAGCAAGTGCAAATCTTTCTGGAAGAGTTTGACTTTAATCTGGGCCAGCAGTGATTGGGAGACTCCGTTTACTTATAGGGCATACTCTCGTGCTAAAGGGGAAAGAAACGTACATCACTGACTTGATGAAACACGGTAATCAAGGAGATGTGGGTGGCTTTCCTGATACACGTTGAGATCTGAAGGACGCAAAAGCTTTACCTTGGGGAAGGAGGTGGGAAAAACATTCTAGGTGGAGGCATGAGCACATGCAAACACCTGCAGAACAGGGAGGTACAGAGAATACAGGGAACTGGAGAGGACTGGGATGCTGGAGCAGTAAAGGAGGGAATGGCTGTAAAGGGAGTAAAGGGAGGCAAGGCTGGAGGGCAGGGCTCAGGTGAGGCTGCGCAGACCTATGGAAGCCACATGAAAGATTTTTGCCCAGATCTTAAGAGAAATGGGGAACCTAAAAGTTTTTTGGACGGAGAGATTGAGAGGATCACATATGAGTTTGGAAACAATGGTTTTGGCTGCAGTAAGGAAAATATATTGAGGGTGGATAGAAGGCTAGTGAGTGGTATTGTAGGCTAACATTGAGACAGGACTCTACTATGTAGAAAAGGCAACTCAGAAAGACTGAGGCCCACTTTGGATTTTTCTGTCTGAAAGAGGATAATTCTCAGACATGGCAAGTTTAGAGAGTGTCACCATGCCAGGAGGTCTGCAGCTGATGGGGGGTATCCTGGGGAAGGACCTAGTACAGTCTAAAGGTGGTGGTTTGGCTTTCTCATAATATATCTTATAACACATTACTTGTCTCTCTCTCTCTCTCTCTTTTTTTTTTTTTTTTTTGGTCCCTAAGTGAGCTGCTCGAAAGCCATATAGTTAAAGAGATTTTCACAGTGCAGATGACAATGCTTTTCTTAAATCTCACCTGTCTTATTTTTTTAATAAAAATCTGCTGTAGTTCAATAACTGGGGCTTGTTCTACACTAAGAAATGCAGGGTGTGGTTTTAGTGGTTGAATTTGCTGTGGTTGGTCTTTTTGCAGTTCCCCTGACTCTGGCTTTTTGTAAAGAATATTTTATCTTTAAGTTCTAAATATCATGTTAGGAAAGATTTATATATCCTATATATTATATGTTTTGCATTTTAAAAATTATTGTGAGAAAAATCCATGGGTTTCACCAGATTCCTAAAGTGTGTCAAGGGCTTAGAACATGCCCAGGTCATATTAGCACAACACAAGTTTTATTTAAACAACAAAAATAAATTTTTAAAAAAGATTTTATTTATTTGACAGACAGAGATCACAAGCAGGCAGAGAGGCAGGTAGAGAGAGGAGGAAGCAGGCTCCCTGCTAAGCAGAGAGCCTGATGCAGGGCTCGATCCCAGGACGCTAGGAGCCTAGGATCATGACCTGAGCCGAAGGCAGAGACTTTAACACACTGAGCCACCCAGGTGCCCCAACAACAAAAATCAATTTAATAAGTTACTTGTGAGGTGTGGCACAGGAGGAGGCAGAGTTAGAAGTAAAAACAGTAAAATTTGGCTCCAGTCTTCCTTGTATATCTAGGGGCTGACGTTTTGGCCCATACTCTCAAAGCCTGTCAGGACCTGTACTCCTTCAGGCATCCCTTCTGTTTGCAACATTACCAACCTCTCCTACTTTCTTAGGAGGCCTCTTCACCTGTGCCACGTGATCCCATGTAACTGCTGCCCATGTAATTGTGGCTACATTCCTTGACAGCTCTTCCACGGAAGCCACAGCAGTCAGTACTGGTAGACTTGGAAAGCTGAGGAAGACCTCAGGACACTAACTTCTGGCAAGCCTGTGCTTGGTTGATAATAGCACAGCAAGGACAACATGAAGAGAAGCTGGTAGGGAAGTGCGTGGACTTTAGCTTTCAAAAACTCCAGTTCTGAGAGCACATGGGAGATCTCACTTGACCCTTCTTGCTGTTAACTTTTGTGTGACTAATTCTCTCTCTTCCTCCTTGGATAAGAAATGTTCTATTAGGGAAACTGGCCTAAGTACCAAAAGATTGTCATAAAATTGTTATTTTACTATCTTCTTTTTTATTGTATCAGGTGACTTCCAAAAGAGACTGTTCTGTTAATATCAATAAAATCCATATTAAACTTCCCCACATTAGGGAATGGAGAGAGAGGGAGCATCAGGGACTGGCAGACAGATGGGACATTTTTAGTTCTGATAGGTTTTCAAGTTTGTGAGTTAGGAACACTTTTCTGTAATGTGTTACTCCTGGCAATCTGGTCTCTGTAGCTGAACAGTATCATTTGGCTTCTCTCTGTCTAAATATATACTCATGCTTCCTTAATACTTAGGCAGATTATTAAAATGTCTACTGCATCTTTCCTTCCTTCCTTTATTTTTTTTAAAAGATTTTATTTTTTATTATTTATTTATTTATTTGAGAGAGAGAAAGAGAGAGAGATACAGCACGAGATGGAACACAAGCAGGGGGAGTGGGAGAGGGAGAAGCAGGCTTTCCCTCAGAGCAGAGAGCCCAATGCGGCTCCATCCCAGGACCCTGAGATCATGACCTGAGCTGAAGGTAGAGGCTTAACCCACTGAGCCACCCAGGAGTCCTTCCTTCATTCCTTTATTTAACCAGTCTATCAGAATCTCCTTCTAGATGTTCATGACAATTTTTTTTTTAAAAGATGCTATTTATTTATTTATTTATTTATTTATTTTAGAGAAAGAGTGAGAGAGTGAGCAAGAATGAGCAGGGGAAGAGTCAGAGGGAGAGGGACAAGCAGACTCTGTGCTAAGCACGAGGCTCAAGTTGGGTGCTTGACTTGGGACTCAATCGCACGATCCTTAAATCATGACCTGAGCTAAAATCAGGAGTCAGAAGCTTAACTGACTGAGTCACCCAGGTACCCCCTTCACAAACCTTCTTAATAGAGAATCTACATTGCTCCTTTCTCATGGCCTATGCCCTTGAAAGCATGCTTCTTAGACAGTTACTCTAATGAAAGAAACTATTCTTTCGAAAGTTATCAAAATTTTAAAATGACCAAATTTAATGCCTTAAAACTTTTCATTATGGAAAATTTCAAAAGTATACAAAAGTAATGAGATTAGTATAATGAACTTCCATATATTCATCAGCCAGCTGCAACAGTCATCGACATATTGCCATTCTTGATTTCTTCATCCTTCCTACTCCCATCATATTCTCTTTGATTTCTATGAAGTGTTTAATTTAACTAAGCATGTTTCTTTCTTTAAATTGCCTCTTTCCTGGGGTGCCTGGGTGGCTCAGTGGGTTAAAGCCTCTGCCTTTGGCTCAAGTCATGATCCTGGTGTCCTGGGATTGAGCCCCATATAGGGCTCTCTGCTTAACAGGGAGCCTGCTTTCCCCTCTCTCTCTGCCTGTCTCTCCACCTATTTGTGATCTCTGTCTGTCAAATAAATAAAATCTTAAAAAAAAATTGCCCCTTCCCTTAGCTTCTGAGAATCTACAGTTCTGGACCTTTTCTTATGTGTTGGGTTATTTCTCCTTAATTAGAAAATGGTGAAATATCATTCTGGGGAGTCACCTTCTCTTATGAAAATGTGCAGAATTTAAAAATACAGATCACTCATGCTTCCCAGGTTAAACTCTGGGAATAAAGGTTGGATCATCCTGAGAAGATACAGAGGAGTCAGGAAAGTAGAGAAGGTAGGAATCAGGAAGGTAGTGGTCAGTGTGGGCTGTTGGCACCTGGGAGAGATTTTTGGAGGAAAAGGGTTTTTCTCATTACTAAACAGTTCTCCAAATTCTGTGAACTTTCATAAAAGAATTTATACCATTTGGTCACCTCTGCTCTTGTTAAATAAATGCCCACTAGGTGAACCAGTAATTCCAATCCTATCTAATAGAGAAATTAGTACCCGTGTCTACAAAAAGATATACAAGGATGATCATAGTAGTTTTATTCAACATTGTAAGTACTTGCATCAGGCTAACTGTCAATAGGAAATGGATAAACAAAACGTAGTATATTCTGTTGGGTCCATTATCAAAGGAACGAGACTGAGCCAAAGTGAAAGTTATACAAATCCTTATTCTATGCCAAACATTACAAGTTAGACTGACTGGCCAGGGGAATGAGGCTGAGACAAAGTGAAAGTTATGTAAAGCTTTATTCTATGCCAAGCATTAGAAGTCAGACTGACCGGCCAGGGCCGCCTCTGAAGAGAGCGACCCCCCTTGGTCTTACAGGCTAGTTTTTATAGGCCACAACCACAGACCTCTACATATGTGGCTTTGGCTGATTGGATATCTCCTACCTGTGTGTTTTAGTAATGGTTACCCGGAACCAATACTAGTAACTGCTGAGGCGTTTATTAAACAACAAAATGGCCTTGTTTTAGATATGTGTTTTAGCAACGGTTACCCAGACCTGGTATCAGTAACTGCTGAGGCATTTATTAAACAACAAAATGGTTACCTAGGCAACATGGAGTCACTATGGCTAAGTAGGTCAAGGCAGGCTGTAGGGGTTTAACAGGTTTAAAGTGGAATCGGTCCAACATTCCCCCCTTTTCTTTGGAGATTAGTTAATTCTTTGGTTCTTTCTGAACTGCAAGCAAACCAGGCTCCGGTGGAGGCCTTAAGGAAGTTAGTGGAGACAGTAGGGACTATTATGGTCCATTGGGCTATGTTAGGCCAATGAGGTGTTTCCTGGCTGCTGCTGAGTAGGAACAGGGTTAAAAGTTATGAAACCTTTTTGAATCTTAGTTTTAGTCCACAGTTGGTGGGGTCCACCGGCAGTGGCTCCTATTTCTGGGGGGTGTTCTTGCTTTTGGCTCGTTTGGTGTGACATGTGTGAATCCAGGTCCTGATGTCTTTTACTTTTACTGCTGTGGGGGTGATCAGGATGACAGTGAATGGTCCCTTTCAGCGAGGCTTCCAAATCAAGTCTCTGGGTTGATAAAGGTGTGGTTCTACTTCCATCTCCATCTCAGTGTAAGCAATTTGGGTCCCTGTGTGGGATCTTTTTAAGACAGACTATAGTGCCTGCAGTGACTGGAGTACAGACTGATCAGTCATTTTTGTTAGGGTAACCTTTTGCAGCATGGGCAGAGTGGAGGGGGTCTCCCAAACATTATTTTAAATGGGGTAACCTTATTTAAGTAGTGTGTACATCGTGCCCTAAGGAGGGTGAAGGGAAAGAGATCCATTCATCCATTGCCAGTTTCCAGAATTAACTTTGTCAAGGTCTCTTTAAGAGTCTGGTTTATTCTCTCTATTTGTCCAGAGTTCTGGGGCTGGTAGGCACAGTGTAGTTTTTAATTAGTGCCCATGACCTTGGCCAATGCCTGTGAAACTGAACTTACAAATGCAGGGCCATTGTTTGACCCAATCATGAGAGGCAACCCAAATGTAGGAATTATTTTTTCTAGTAGCTTTTTTGGCCACTATTTCTGCCATCTCATGTTTGGCGGAAAAATCTCTACCTAGCTTGAAAAGGTATCTATAAAAACTACTAACATATATTTGTGTCCAATGGGTTCTGTTATTATCCCTATAGAATATTAGGCAAGATCGTCTAAATGAGCTATTGTGTAATTCTCTGAAGTTTATCTCAAGTTGTCTAGTTTAGGTAAACAAACATTTAAAGACAACAAAATCTAGAACTTAATATTCACAAAGGTATGTTACTGAAACATAATTTTCCTTTCTTAAATAACCCTCATTTTCAGAGATAGCAAAATCCGGACTAATTTATTTGAAAAACAAGTCCAGTTTTAACAAACTTGTCTTAATTATTTACATAAGCTCAGCAAGAACAGTGAGTGATCATATAGATATTTTAGAAACTGCTTTGCTGGAACTTTTTATAAGGAATCTATAGGTTGAACTTGTAATAGCCTCTCCAGGCCAGAAGCCAAGCCAAGTACTTGCCATCAGATATGCCTGCAATATTAGTCAACTTGGGTGAATTTCTCTTTCTGAGGTCCCCAAAGTATCCTGAGGTTCCTGCACCTGCAGGAAGTGACATTCTTTACTCACCTGGTGAGGCTGCTGGGAACTCTGTAAGCAAATTATCAGGCCAACAGTTTCAAGGGGCTTTATGGCTCCAGGTTTTATAAAGTCCACCTTAGTTCCTTTAAGCTGTCTGGTCATATCTGAGTCTTTCTCAAATATGATATTCTAGTCAAAGCCTTGGTAAAATAACCAGTGTTTCCAATGGTGTTCTGTTACAAGGAGAACAGATTCTTATTAAACTTATGCAAATAGCCAATTACTTGCTGAGAACTTTTGAGTTTCAGAAGGTTCAGATAGAGAGAAAAGTTTAATGCTTTGATTGGTTTATAAATAAATACTTTTACATTTCTGTAAGTCACAGACATTTTAAGGAAAGAGTTTTTTAAGTCTGGAAGAGTAAACATTAGAGAACCAGCAATGTTTAAGATAACAGATACAATATTATAATCTTCTAGTTCATTTAGTTCCATGTTATTAATTCTGGTTCAGTTTGAATGCAGCTTTTACTTTTGGAAATTTTTACACATTTTAGTTCTAGGATTTTTAACATATCAAATACCTGTATATGTCCTAAAAGTCCTTTATATGAATATCCTTTAAGGTAAAACTTATTTTACAAGAGAATTAAAACAATTATAAGTGACAAAAATTCAGAATAGATAATGTTTTACAATTTAACTGGCAAGAAAATCAGGTTACTTCTGTGACACATAACATTTCAATAATTATAATATCAAGTGATGACCTTATCAAAAGGTTAAAACTTTAGAAAATGCATTTTGGGTAAATGCTATAACTATTATAGAAAATGCAAAGAATTTCTATAATAGTTATAGCATTTACCCAAAATGTAACCCAAGGTTTATCACTGGTCTAGCATTACTTTCTGAGTAACTTAATATATGAAGGAGAAGCTGTATGAGTCAAAGAAATCTCATTGACAATTTAAATCTTGTTGACAATTGCTAAGATTTAAGTTTTAAAGCTCATGCTTAAATAGGATTATGGATAAAACAAAACATAGAAACTGGTTTCTCTGGGCAGGCAAAGAGAAAACCATTTATATTCTCTTCTTAACAGCAGATCGATTAATTTAAGAAAACTTTGTTTTCTTGAACAGAGAGAAAGCAGATTTTTTTTTTATACCAGTGTTTTTTAGTTTACATAATAGTCAATATTTACTTGAGTGGATCACCAATATAGATTTGTCATGACACAGGGCTTTAGTCTTTCTTTCTTAAATACTATGCCTCATTTGAACAGAAACATTTTACAGGAAAAGATTTATTAGTCTTTTTTCCTTCTCATGAATACATCCATCAGAACTGATCTAACATGGTTAAATTTCCAACATATTTCATTGTTCTCTTTCAAACCTACAAACCAAGGCAAATAAAGGTCACTTTCCCCAAGCCTTCTATGACTTACTAAATACCCTCAAGTTTAGTTTTTATTATTTTCTTTCAAGTTCTGGTAGAACCAGATATTTTTATATTAAGACAAAACTACTTACTCTCTTAGGCCCTCTTTGTGTGTGTGTGTGTGTGTGTGTGTGTGTGTAGTTTTTCTAAACTTATTATCAGTTATCAGTCAACTGCATTTCCTCTGGTTTTTTAGACAACACTAAAACTTTTAATAAAAACCTTAATGGCATCTTTTTTTTTTTTTGGTAGTCTAGAATACATGGAGTCATTTCATATGTATTTATCATTCTGATGTGCTACATTTTAAAATTCATTTTAATTTTAGTCCATCCTGACTATACCTAAAATTTCTTTTTTTGAAGATTTTCCTTCACAAACTTTTTACAGCTTTTTTGCATCCAGGTTTTGTTCCAAGCCATTTTTCCAAACGATTATCACATTTAAGACAAAATTATCTTTTATCTTTAACAAAATGTATTTCCATTCCTTTTTTTCTAAAATATATCTCCTACTTTTTACATATAGGGTTGCTTTTCTTACTTCCGTCTGACTTAGTTACAGTTAGCAGAATTTTTTATTCTTAGAAACATTTTAGTCTCTAGTGATGGCTAAGTATTAACCAATTGTGAACAGTTAGAACAGAATTCTATAGATGGCAAATTCATGAATCAGTTAAGCATAAAACATGTTTACCAACAGATTTAAATACTTTTTTTTTGGCAGTACGAAGTCAAAAGCACAAACCTGCTTCCAGTAATTAATGCTTTAGTGTGGAGAGCCATGCAGCAGGAGCAAGGAGTCACGTACTAAGCAAGGCTTGAGGGGCCAGGGCTGTAGATAGTTTGCCTAAGGAATGCGAGCAGATGCAGGGAGTCACGTACTAAGCAAGGCCTGAGGAGTGGGAGGAGTGAGAGATTAACCCAAGGACTGTGAGTGCATTCGCGGGTGACGTTTGATAGATACCAGGAGTCAAGGGAAAGGCGCATGATCTGTAGAACAAAGAAAACCTATGGAGTCACGTACGTGCTCATGAGCACGATGCATGCACATAGATAGTCCTTCTGATTGGTAGTTTTGTTAGTCGTGGTATACTCTGATTGGATATAGTTCGCACTTGGTGGATATATACTTGGGGGTCTTAGACTGGGGAGGGTCCCCGGCTGAAGATTGTGAATAAAGAAGTTTGCCACTCACCTCGCCTACGGGTCGTTCTTGCGGGTCGAGAGCGACACTTTAGTATTTTATCCTATTTGGTTAAGACCTAGATGTCCAACAAATTTAATTCCATTTGTCATCCAAGTAAACCTTTAAAGTTTCAGGTTACCAAAGACTTTGAAAGCTACTTTAACAATTACCCATTAAGGGCGCCTGGGTGGCTCAGTGGGTTAAGCCGCTGCCTTCGGCTCAGGTCATGATCTCAGGGTCCTGGGATCGAGTCCTGCATCGGGCTCTCTGCTCAGCAGGGAGCCTGCTTCCATCTCTCTCTCTCTCTCTCTGCCTGCTTCTCCATCTACTTGTGATCTCTTTCTATCAAATAAATAAATAAAATATTTAAAAAAAATTACCCATTAACTTTGAGATAGACAATTAATCATCAGTTCCGTTATTTCTTTGCTAACAGGTTTTAACAAATAACATGAGCTTATTTGACCTTCAGTAAACTTTGATTGAAGTTTCACATTTACTACTATAACTTTAAAGTTATGTCTATCTTAATTAAATCAACAAACTTAACTTAGTTTAAATTCTAATTTATGTTCCACCTGGACCCACTCCACTTTGAATGTTTACCTGAGACACGGGTGGGAAGATCTGGAGTGGGGGGTGTTAGGTCCAGGGGGTGCTCTTTTTGTTCCTTGACAGTGAAGAGAGAAGGAGCCATGGTGCAGGAAGCACTGGGGATGGTCTAGAAGCCAGTTATGCAGGCCACACCCAAGCTGGTGTGGAGAAGGGGGAGACAGAAGGGGGAGACAGAAGAACAAAGTGCTGCCAGAAGGCCCTGCAAGCAAGGGGGAGGGGCTAGGCAGTCCAGGTTGGGCCAGAGAAGGCAAGGGACTTCCCTGAAACAAAGGGAGTTTTGGCAGCTGCTTGGGAATATTCCTTAAAGTCTCTGTCTCGAGTTGAGCAAGGGAGAAGTCCCCCATCTATTAGGAGGAATGGAGAGATGAAAGTCAGAGTCCCCTTACTCTCTGCTTGCCCCATTTTTTCAAACACAACAAACAAAACAACAGACAACAAAAAGACAAGACACAGACAACCACAGACCCAGAGGCCCTTACCCAGAACCTGCTGCTGGTGGGGATTTTCTCGGTCCCCTGACCGCCTAGGGGGACTCGAACCCTTGGCAATCTACCAGAAGAGGGATGGGGCATCCCTGCATCCACTCCAGCCCTGGGAAGCATGGCTGTGTCCAGCTTCTCCCTGGTGGGCCGTACCCTGCAGCTCTGCAACCAGACAGACAGACCGGATCTCACAATAAAATCTGGAGATCTTACCTCCAGAGGCTTTTCCCAGAAATTCTGATGCTGGCTCAGTGCTCATCATTTGATCCCGGATGAGCCCCCAAATATTGGGTCCATTATCAAAGGAACGTGACTGAGCCAAAGTGAAAGTTATGCAAATCCTTATTCTATGCTAAGCATTAGAAGTTAGACTGACTAGCCAGGGGAATGAGGCTGAGACAAAGTGAAAGTTATGTAAAGCTTTATTCTATGCCAAGCATTAGAAGTCAGACTGACCGGCCAGGGCCGCCTCTGAAGAGAGCGACCCCCCTTGGTCTTACAGGCTAGTTTTTATAGGCCACAATCACAGACCTCTACATATGTGGCTTTGGCTGATCGGATATCTCCTACCTGTGTGTTTTAGTAATGGTTACCCGGAACCAATACTAGTAACTGCTGAGGCGTTTATTAAACAACAAAATGGCCTTGTTTTAGATATGTGTTTTAGCAACGGTTACCCAGACCTGGTATCAGTAACTGCTGAGGCATTTATTAAACAACAAAATGGTTACCTAGGCAACATGGAGTCACTATGGCTAAGTAGGTCAAGGCAGGCTGTAGGGGTTTAACAGGTTTTAACATGGAATCGGCCCCAACATATTCAATCAGTGGAATTCTGTTTTGCATAAAAATAAATACTGATGCATACAGCAATCTGGGTGAATCAGCAACACAAAGAATCCATAGTGTTGGATTACATTTAGATGAATTTCAATAATAAGCAAACATAACCCATGGTGTTAGAATTGCAGTTCATTCTGTTAGGCATGGTATTGACTGAGAACAGGCAAGAGGGAATCATATCAGGTGTTGAAATGTTCTCTATTTGGTCTGGGTGGTGGATATACAGGTATGTTAATTTTTGCCTGTTCTTCCCCATCATTTAAATGGAATGATGTAGGGTGTATTCTTTCTCCCCCCAATACTTCTTATTTTTGATATTAATTTTTTATTTACATTGTAGTAAACATATAGTGTGATATTGGTTTCAGGGGTAGTGATTTGTCACTTACAACATCCAGTGCTCATCACAACAAAGGCCTTCCTTAATACCCATCACCAATTTAGCCTATCCTCCACCCATCTGCCCTCCAGAAACCCTTAGTTTGTTCTCTACTATTAAGAGTCTCTTATGGTTTGCCTCCCTCTCTTTTTTCACCTTCCCCTAAGTTCATTTGTTTTGTTTCTTAAATTCCACACATGAGCGAAATCATATGGTATTTGTTTCTCTCTGACGGACTTATTTCACTAAGCATTATTACCATAGCTCCATCCACATTGTTACAAATGGCAAGATTTCATTCTTTTTTTGACCACTGAGTAATATTCCATTGTATATATACACCACATCTTTTTTTTTTTTTTTTTTACACCACATCTTCTTTACCCACTCATCAGTTGATGTACATCTGGGCTCTTTCCATAATTTGGCTATTGTTGATAAGCTGCTGTAAACACCAGGGTGCATGTGTCCCTTCACATCAGTATGTTTGTGTTTTTTTGGGTCAATACTTCTATGTAAGGGACAGTCAGGGCTCTCTACCTCCCTAGGTAGGGAGAAATAGATAGGGATCAGGCTCACAAAAATTCCCAAAATGTGGAAGTGTAAAGAAACCAGATATAAGGAAACAAATCAGACCATCCCATCCTAGGTGTCAAAGGTGGGGTCTTGTTATAACAGCTACTTGTGACCCACAAAGATTTATCAGACCCTAAGAAGGAAGTGAGCCATTGAAGGTGTTATCACTTGTCCTTACTCAGTGGTGCTATCAATAGAGATGTTAGAAAGATGTAAATTCCCTGGTCAGCTTTCTATACAAGACCAACCATAAAAGCCTTCAGTGGCAACCCCGTGGGACCCCCTCACTCCTGAGACCTTTATCTCTAGCCTCACTTAATAAAACTTTATCACTTTACTCACTCTTCTTTGTTCCCAAGATTCATTCTTTGACTCTGTGAGAAAAGAACCTAACTCTCCAGCTTCACTTTGTACTGCACTTGCTGGATTATAGGGTATTTCTATTTTTACCTTTTTGAGGAACTTCCATACTGTTTTCTTCTTTCTATTTAAAAAAATTTTTTTTTTAAAGATTTTATTTATTTGACAGAAAGAGAGATCACAAGTAGGCAGAGAGGCAAGCAGAGAGAGAGAGGGGGAAGCAGGCTCTTCCTGAGCAGAGAGCCCAGTGCAGGGCTTGGTCCCAGGACTCTGGGATCATGACCTGAGCCAAAGGCAGAGGCTTAACCCCCTGAGCCACCCAGGCGCCCCTGTTTCCTTCTTTTTAAAGATTTTTTCTTTTTCTAAAATTTAAATTCAATTAACTAAAATATACTTATTATTGGTTTCAGAGGTAGAGTTCAGTGGTTCATCAGTCTTATATAATACCCAATATTCATTATACCACATGCCCTCCTTAAAGTCCATCACCCAGGTACCACATTCCTTTACCTGTCTCCCCTCTTAGCAATCCTCAGTTTATTTTTTATGGTTAAGAGTCTCCTTTGGGGGAGGGGAATCTCTTGGTTTGTCTCCCTTTCTGATTTCATCTTGTTTTATTTTTCTCTCCCTTCCTCTATGCTCCTCTGTTTTGCTTCTTAAATTTCACATATGAGTAAAATCACATGGTATTTGTCTTTCTCTGATTGACTTATTTTGCTTAGCATAATACCCTCAAGTTCCATCCATGTTGTTCCAAATGGCAAGATTTCTTTTCTTTCTTTTCCTTTCCTTTTCTTTTTTGATGGCTGAGTGGTATTCCTGTGTGTGTGTGTGTGTGTGTGTGTGTGTGTATGTCACATCTTCTTTATCCACTCATCTGTTGGTGGATATCTGGGCTCTTCCAATAGTTTGGCTATTGTGGACATTGCTGCTATATACATTGGGGTGCAGGTGCCCGTTCAGATCACTACACTTGTATCTTTGGGGTAAATACCTAGTAGTGCAATTTCTGGGTCATAGAGTAGCTGAATTTTCAACTTTTTTTTTAAGATTTATTTATTTAACACAGAGAGAGAAATCACCAGTAGGAAGAGAGAGAGAGGGGGAGGCATGCTTCCTGTTGAGCAGAAAGCCCAAGGCAGGGCTTGATCCCAGGACCCTGAGATCATGATCTGAGCTGAAGGCAGAGGCTTAACCCACTGAACCACCCAGGCACCCCTGTATTTTCAACTTTTTGAAGAACCTCCATACTGTTTTCCAGAGTGCCTGTACCAATTTGCATTCTGTGCAGGGTGTATTCTTTGATTGCAGAAGGCAGAACTTTATCTGGCATGTGGTTATACAGGTGGGTATATATGTAAAAAAATCATCAGGTTGTAAACTTAAAAATGTATACTTTATGTATCTTAGAATTTAAATTTTTTTTTAAGTTTCTATTGTCAAGGTTGTGGCTGACAATGTTACAGTCAACTTCTGAGGATAAGGCCTTATGCTTCAAGTTCCCAGAGCAACTAGTAAGTTTACATCCTGAATATTCTTTATGAATATATCTCATCTGAAATATTCATTCATAGAAAATTGTGATCATTTGATGATAACGTCAAAACAGAAGAGTTAATGCCTAAAATAGGAATAAGAACCATGCAAAGTGATTTGTAGTAAGAACTCAATGAATATCAGAGAGTGAGGAGAATCCCTGGGAACTTTGCAACAGTTTCCCCTCAGTAAGTCAGGGAGGGTGAGATTCACAGTTTGTGGCTCAAGTGGGAAGAGGACATTGATGTATCAGAACTAGTTCTCCATTGGAAGTCCTGCCATTTCTGTTCATTTAGAAAACCTTTCTTGATCTGTGACATCTCATCTAGACTTTAATGGCCACCTTCACGAGAGCCATGACTGCAGAGGCTCCAGGCAGAACAGCAGACAGTCATTACCTGCTTAATGGCCTCCCAAAGGCAAACATTTTTTTCCCACCCTGGAAGCCAATTTCTGTGCTCAAACCTCTATTTTTATTCTGCTGTTCTCACCTCTAATGTCATTATTGTGGGGATTTTCACTTATTTCTACTGACAAAGGGGCATTTGGATGAAATGTGCCTGTCTTTGCACAGTAGACCCTTCAAAGAAGTGGAATTGGCTGGCTGGTAAGGCAGCATCATCTCATGTGCACAAGACACAAAGAGTGCCGTAGAAACATATCCTGAGCATTGGTCCAGGTGTTCTGTTCTCCAAGTCTGTTATCTGGAGGAGATAAGATGGTAGCTGCATTTATTTATGTAAGAACTGGAGTTCTTCCCTTATATGTCATGGGAATTTAGCAATGACCTCATTCTTATTCTCCACCTGTCTAGCTGTTTAACAGAGTCATTAGTGTTTATGGAAACATTTTTCTTACTTTCAAATTATATATTTAATAATGTGCTTAACACATTATTAAATATGTGAATATATGAATATATATGAATATATGAATATATATGCATATTGTTTAAAATAATATATGAATATATAATATATGAATATCATTTAAAAAGTAATATATGAATATATATGTAATATATGAATATCATTAAAAAAATCACACAATATAAGAGTGTGTCCCCTGAAAAGTTACTTTCCTTCCTGCTCTTGGCCTTTGTGCCTGTTTCTATTCTTTGGGACATCCATCATAACTGGTTTCTTAGGCAGCCTTCCACAAATATTCCTATATACAAGCACCTCTATATAGATGCCTTAGCCATGTTTATTTTGGTAATTTAAGTTTATCAGCTTAATTGAAGTATGTATACAAAAATACTTTTATCAGTGAATATAAGCCAATGTTTGAAAGTTTGCTAAAGTCTTCTTAAACTTTAAATGTATTGGCCCTTCTCATCTATACTGATTCTTCTATTTGTTCTAAAAGAGGTCATTGAGTAGACAGGCAAATATCTGGAAATTTTTTCCCAAAGTTTGAGTGATCCAAACCTTCACTGTAGGCACTACAGGGAGAATACGCTCATCATGGAACTCAGCATAGTCTATATTTCCTGGGACATTACTACCTTAGGTAGAATTAAGTGGTCACTGAGGATGGGAGTGAATAGTAAAAAATGGGAGAATAGCCCTTATCTAAACTCGAGAGCGTCAACTCTTCTTAAAAACTCTTTCATGTAATGTGTCATGGTGAGTGCTGGGTATTACGTAAGACTGATGAATCACAGACCTGTCACCCTGAAACAAATAATACAATATATGTTAAAAAAATAAACATCTATCAACAACAAAAAAACTCTTTTGTATAACTGGGCAGTCCTTTATTGAGTGCTCTCTGTGAGCTCATCAACTCTGTTAGCTTCTCAAACACATTATATGTGGTCTGTATAACAACTCTTTTTTATCATTGCCAATTTGCAGAAGAAGGATTTTCTAGAAAGAGTTTTTGTTCATTGTCACAGAACTAGAATATAATTTAAGATGAGTCAGAGTCTGAATCCTAGTTGTCTTTCTCCTAAGGCTCCTTTCCCCCTACTTGATGCTGGTATTCATGCGTAGCTTTACCAGGTCCCAAAGTAACTAAGGTCTATCTAGCCTGTTTCATGTTGGGAAATCGACATAGGGTCCAAAGTTAATGGATTATATTTTAAGTTTTGAAAAGACTGTAGCAGTGGGGGAAACATGGAATTGCACGATGCTGAGTGAAGCATTTGATCACTTCTTGCCATCACATACATCTCTGCCCAATTCCATCGGACATTTTAACCTTACGCCTACAAAGTTCAGGACATATTTTGGTCCTGTGTGTTCTGGTTGGAGACATTTAGGTAACAAAGTTCTAGGTAACAGGGATCAGTGTACTTTTCAGTCAGTTCGTATAAGATTATTAAATGAGGCAGGCTCCATCTGTGGGAAGTCTAGTGAAAGACTTGACTCCCCTGCTCTTGCTTTGTCATGGAGACTTAACCTGCTTTTAATATTTGTAAACACTTATAAAGCCCAAATTTGAGCATCTAATTTGCTTACAGTGTTTCTTTTTACAACTTTTTATTTTCAAATAATTTGACACATCAAAAAGTTAACAATAATAGTTCAAAGAGCTTCCTCTACCCTTTACTGAGGTTTTTCTAATGATAATAGATCATGTAATAGTAATAATAATAGTAAAGCCATTATCTAAGCCAGAAAATTAACATGGGTATAATACTATTAACTAACTTACAGGTTTTATTTAGTGTCCTTTTTCTGGTCCAGGATTCATTCAGGATCCCACATTGCATTTAGTTGTTTTGTTTCCCTTGTCTCCAGTCTGTGACACCTTCCGTGTGTGTGTGTGTGTGTGTGTGTGTGTGTGTGTGTGTGTGTGTGTGTATGTGTTTGCTTTTTTACCTTTGACAAAGGTACAAAAGGATTCCTGGCCAATTATGTCATAGAATATCCTTCACTTGATGTTTGTCTGATATTTTCCCATGATTTGATCGAGATTATGCATTTCTGACAAGAAAACCACAAAAATGATGTATCTTTCTTAGTGCATCATGTTGGGATATATATGATATTGATATGATTTATTATTGGTGATACTAACTTTGATCACCTGGTGAAAGTAGTGTCTTGAGAGTTTCTGTACTGAAAAGTGACTATTTTCTCTTTTGTAATTAGTATCTTGTGGGGAGACATTTGGAGACTATGGCCTTGTCCAACTTTGGTTTTAGGTTTATGGCTCCCTTCCAGCCTGAAACCCAGAGTTCTGCACTGGGTTTTGGGGCCAAAGCCTAAGAATAACCATGGGTTGCCCTCTGTGGATGTATTTTCCTAAGATACTATGGTGGGGAGAAGGAGCTGGCCTGAGGCAGGATTTGAATGTTCCCAAGTTTCTTGGTTTAACACTAACTTCTTATCACTTTTTCCAATTCCTAAAGGACTCTTAGGAATATAAGGGTATAGTGAAAATAAGGATCTTTAGGTAGTAGCTTGAATTTTGGGGACCTTAGTCTATTTACCTATTTAGGTAGGTAACACAAAAATCTCAAAGCCCTCTTATTTTACACATTCCCTTTGCCAGTGAGAAATTAAAAAGGAACTTTCCCAACCCACCTTGACCCCTGTACCTCTCTAGTCCTATTTATCTTTCATGTCCCAGCTCAAATATCAGTCTTAGGGAAGTCTTCCCTGACATCACAGCTTGGGGTAGGTGCCTGATCAGTCATACTCACATCACACTTTACTTGATCTTCTGCAATACTCATTACTATACATGTAAAAATTAGTTCAAAGTTAGCTTTCTTGCTACATTGTAAGCACTATGGTAAGTGTTACGTGAGTGGAAATGTGATATGGAATTGGGCAAGCTTGACAAAGTCAAGTTTGCAAAAATGAAAAGCAATAGCTATTATGGGAGGTTGAATTATGCTCTTCTTCTGCCCTTGATCTCTGGGACCCATGAATGTTATTTTATTGTAATTTTATTGTAATTGTAATTGCAAAGGCACTTTGCAGATATGATTAAATTAAGCCCTTTGAAATGGGGAGATGACTGGGTGGGCTCTAAACATGATCATAAGCATGCTTATGAAAGGGAGGTAAGGAGGTGTGTCTGGATGGCTCAGTCATTAAGCGTCTGCCTTTGGCTCAGGTCATGATCCCAGGGTCCTGGGATTAAGTCCTTCATCAGACTCTCTGCTCAGCAGGGAGCCTGCTTCTCCTTTTCTCTCTGCCTGCCGCTCTGCCTACTTGTACTCTCTCTCTCTGTCAAATAAATAAATAAAATCTTTAAAAAAAATCTAGACACAGACCTGCTCAGTGGGGAGCTGCTTCTCCATCTCCGACTCCCCCTGCTTGTGTTTCCTCTCTTATTGTGTCTCTCTCTGTCAAACAAATAAAATCTTAAAAAAAAAGAGAGAGAGAGAGGTAGAGAGACATTTGAACACGGGAGAGAAGAAGTGATGTGATGATGAGACAGAAGATTGAGTGATCTGCTTTGAAAACGGAGCCTGGTGGTGTCTATTAAGGAAGGCACATATTGGATGGAGCACTGGGTGTGGTGCATGAACAATGAATTCTGGAACACTGAAAAATAAAATAATATAAAATGAAAAAGGATGAAAATGGAGAATGGGGACACAAGCCAAGGAATACAGGTAGCCATTAGAAGTTGGGGAAAAAAAAATCAGTGAAATAGGTCTTTTTCTCAGAGCCTACAGAAGGAGCCAGCCCTCATGACATAGTGACTGTGGCCCTGATATTGGACCTCTGGCCTCCAGAACTATGAGAGATAACCTTGTGCTGTTGTAAGCTGCTAAATTTCTGGCGATTTGTTACAGGGGCAATACGAAACTAATACAGGTATTAAAAAAAAAAGAAGAATGTATCAAAACCTAAAAAAAGGAACAAAGTTATAATCAGAATGCCAAGAACATAGAAAAACAAAATGATTCATAAAAATAAGACATTAAATTAATTCAAAGTCTGTATTAACAAAGATAGCAAAGGCAGCATACCACAGTTGGCTCAGGACAACATTGTTGAGGCACTGAAACAGCATCTTTGAAATCGTGGGAGTGCTGACTCTCTGCATGCCCACATACCAGAGAGGAGCTTTGCACGTCTGCCAAATGATGCATGGCAGACTTGTTTGAGGAATTCTCACTGAATTTGGAGACCTCAGTACATCCTAGTAGTGTCATAATTTTAATTTGTGAATGCAAAAATTTTATAAATTCATAATAACTAGTGTGTTATTAAACCGTATAAAAGGAAGGTATGTATACTTCCACATTACTTTCCTGGAAACATAGCATCAGTGTTTGGCTCTAGGGAGACCCTGTAGTGGGCCATAGACTATGATTAGAGATACACTGGAAGAGTGATTCCTCTTTTTTCCCTCCAGCTTTACTGAGATAATAATTGACATATAACATTGTATAAGTTTAATGTGTACAATGGGATGATTTGATACATGTATATATTAAGAAATGTTTACCACAATAATGTAACATATCATTCACTTTACATAATTACTGTTTTATTATTGTTGATATGGTGAGAATATTAAAGCTCCAAGGTCACAGCAGCTTTTAAGTATATAACATGGTATAGCTAGCTATGGTTACAATGCTGTACCTTAGATCTCTAGAACTTACTCCTGAACATCTCACAGCTGAAAATTTGTACAGTTTATCCAACCTCTCCCCATTTCTCTCTCCTCTCAGGCCTGGGCAACCATCATTCTACTCTCTGTTTCTATGAGTTTGATGTTTCCAAATGCCATGTAGACGTGAGATCATATGTTATTTATTTTTATCTGTCTGACTTATTGCACTTTACATTATGCCTTCAAGGGATCACCCATGTTGTTACAAATGGCAGGATTTTCCTCTTTCTCATAGCTGAATATTATATATACATATAATATATACCACAATTATTATATATGCCACATTTTCTTTTTCTATTCATCCCTAAATGGACACTTTGGTTGATTCCATATCTTGGCTAGTGTGAATAATGCTGCAATGAATGTGGGATAGCAGATATCTGAAGACAGCAATTTCATTTCCTTTGGATATATACCTAGAAATGAGATTGCTGGATCACATAGTAATTCTGCTTTTGAATTTTTGAGGAAATTTCATACTGTTTTCCATAGTGGTTACACCAATTTACATTCCTAGCAGCAGTGCATCAGAATTCCTTTTCCTCTACATATTCATTTGTTATTTCTTCTGCTTTTGATAATGGACATTCTAACACTATCTCATTGTAGCGCTGGTTTGCATTTCCCTGATGATTAGTGATGTTAACCATTTTTTCATGTACTTGTTGGCCATCTGTATGTCTTTTTAAGGAGAAATGTCTATTCAACTCCTCTGCCCAATTTTAATTAGATTGTTTTCTTGCTATTGAGTTGTAGAAATTCTTTTGTACTTTAGATCCCAATCCCTTATCATATATATGGTTAGCAAATATTTCCTCCATTCTGTAGTTTGTCTTTTCATTTTGTTGGTGGTTTTCTTTGTTGTGCAGAAGCTTTGCAGTTTGATGTAGTCTCACTTGGTTTTTGGTTTTGTTGCCATATACAAAAAATAATAGCCAAGAGTGATGTCAAGGAGCTAAATCCCAAAGTTTTTTTTCAATGAATTTAATGATTTTAGGTCTTAAGTTTAACAATCCATTTCACATTCATTTTCGAGTGATATAAAATAGAGATCTAATTTCATTTTTCTACCTGTGATTATCCATTCTTCATAACACTGTTTGCTGAAAAGACAATCCTTACCTCATTGAGTAGTCTTGATTCTCTTGTCAGATATTAGTTGACTGTGTAGTGAGGATTTTTTTTCTGGGTTTTCAGTTCTGTTCCACTGGTCTATATATCTATCTTTATGGCAGCATCATACTATTCTGGCTATAATAGCTTTATTATACAGTTTGAAATCAGGAAGTGTGATACTTCTAACTTTGTTCTATCTCAGGGTTATTTTGGCCATTTAGGGTCTTTTTTGGTTTCATACAAATTTTAGGATTTTTTTTCTATTACTTTGAAAAATACAATTGGAAATTTGATAGGGATTGCATTGAATCCAGATAGCTCTGGATAGCTATATATGGACTCTTTAAAAGTGTTAATTCTTCTGATCCATGAATATGAGATTTCTTTCTATTTTTTTATTTCATCTTCAATTTCTTTCATTAAAGTCTTTTACTCTTTGGTTTATAGATATTTACCTCTTTGGTTACACTTATTCCTAAGTGTTTTACTGCTTGTAATGCTATTGTAAATTGTATTGGTTTTTAAATTTCTTTCTCAGATATTTGTTAGTATATACAAACACAACAGATCTTTTTATTTTTTAATTAATTAATTATTTCCCCCCATTTAAAAAATTATGTTATGTTAGTCATCATAACTACATCATTAGTTTTTGATGCAGTGTTCCATGATTCATTGTTTGTGCATACCACCCAGTGCTCCATGCATTCCATGCCCTCCTTAATACTTGTCACTGGGCTAACCCATTCCCTCACCTCTCTCCCCTCTAAAACCCTCAGTTTATTTCCTGGAGTCCACAGTCTCTCATGGTTCATCTCCCACTCTGATTTCTTCCCCTATATGCTGATATTGTGTTCTGAAATTTTACTGAAGTTGTTGAGTTGTTCTAACAGTTTTTGGGTAGAGACTTCAGGATTTGCTCTATATAACAACATATCCTTTGCAACAAAAGACAATTTTATTCTTTTTTTTCTGATTTGGATGTCTTTTATTTCTTTTTCTTGCCTAATTGTTCCAGTACTTTGTTTATTAGAAGTGGTGAGTATGGGCACCCTTGACTTGTTATGGATTTTAGAGGAAAAGCTTTCAACCTTTCACCATTAGTATGATGCTAGCTGTGGGCTTATTGTAAATGGCTTTGTTATTTTCCTATGTATTTCCTTTATTCCAATTTGTTGAACATTTTTATAATGAAAGAATGTTATATTTTGTAAAATGTTTTTTCTGCATTTATTGAGATAATCGTATGATACTTATCTTTCACTTTATTTGGAGAAGAAGTCACATCTTCAAGATTTTATGGGCTGGCTTCCATAAAGAAAGGTCTTCAACTTCTCATGGGGGCATGCTGGAATGTGCTGTGACCCTGGATGTAATCATGCAGAATTCTAAGTACAGGGATGTGTGGAGACTCTCCGTCCAGGAGGGTGTGATGTTAGGCTGCTTGGGTCCACAGCATTGACAAGTTCATCATCCTTGTCAAGTGTTGTTTGGCTGCACAGTGGCTGCAAGGGCTTTGGGGTCCCCAGCAATGCCTCTAGGTCCAGCAGCTAGGGACCAGCATGGGCAGAAGTTGTGGCCAGAGCTGGTGTATGCACACACTCAACTGTGGGGGCCAGCTGCAGCTGCTTGTATAATGAGAAGGGCTGGTTGCAGGTGTACATGTAGTCGTGGGTCCTAGGGCCAGTAGCAAAGACTTGGGTCAACTGTGGGTGCACTGGTAGCTGTGGTGGCCCTGGCTGTTGGTGTGCATTCCTGCAGCTACAGGGTCTCCCAACAGCATGCACAAAACAGTGGAGGCTGGTGACAAAGTTTGGGCAGGAGGCATGCAGGTGCATTGCTGAGGGTCTTGCTATAATTGCACGCTGTGCTGCCAGCCACCAACTGGGGGTTTAGGGCTGAATCCAGATCCACAGGCAGCTGTGGGGCCTTGGCTGTCTTTATGTACTTCCATGGCTGCAAGTTCTCACCACGGCATGCACACAGTAGTAGAGACTGGTCATGAGAGTCAGACTCATGGCATGCAAGTACACAGCTGGATGGGCTAGCCCTAAGTATGCACACAGTGGTGTGGATCAGCTGTGGGTGTCTAGCTGTATCTTGCGTTTATGCAGCAGCAGAGGACTGGGCTGGCTGCTGACATGGATCCCTTGTTCCAGTGGGGCCCAGAAGGGACTCAGGTGTCTGGTATCTGTGAACCTGAATACCTGTGAGGTAAACATCAGTAAAGTCTGCAGGGGTCCACAGCTATGGTGGTCATTGGTTTCTTCAGTGGTGAGAGTAGCTGGGTACCAGGAACCCTCTCAGTTCTGCCCATGGCCAGTGCTAGTAGCTCTTGCCTTTCATCCTTGTTCCCAGCAAATTCTATCTACCTCTGCTTTTTCAGTCTTTGGATGGAGGAAAACCAAAGCAGTCCCAAAAGGCAGCACTCTGCTCTCTTTTCTGGGGAGAACTCTTTCTAGCTGGGGAGTTCCCTCTTGTACTGAGCAGAACCAGCCTGGGGGATGGGATGATTTGGGCAAAATGAAGCTGTTTTTCCTTCCTTTTTTGTGTGGTTATTCTCAGTTTTTTTTTTTTTTTTTTTTTTTTTTTTTTTTTTTTGTTCTGTTGGGTTGCTGAAGTTTCTTGAGTGGACTCCTGACCTCTCTCGAGGCTTCTTTTATTTGTGGATAACTGTCTAATTGTTGATCTTTGTCAGGCACCTAGGCTGAGGCTACTTTACCTTTTGGTGACATCATTCCAGAATAATTTCTGTGATCTCTTTTAGTTAGACTTCAGAGCCATAGTGAAGGTTCTGAACTTTCTTGGGAAGTTATGGTGGATTATTTCCTGTGGTACCTTCCTGGCAACACGCCTCATTTTTTCCTGAGCTGTGTTGCTGTATGGGATACAATTCTTGAATTATAATCCATGTGGAGGGGAATGAGTGTTGAAAAGTATTTTCATGGTCAGCAGTCCTAACATTTTATTTCCCTTCCCTACCATGCTGTGAGGTTGACCACAGACTAGGAAATCCTGCTGATAGTTCTCATTTATGCAATTAGTGGCTTTTAAATTTTACTGTCCATCAGAGTCATTGTACATAGGTAGAAATGGTGAAATTTAATTTTTTTTAAAGATTTTATTATTTATTTGACAGAGAGAGAGATCACAAGTAGGCAGAAAGGCAGGCAGAGAGAAATGAGGAAGCAGGCTCCCCGCTGAGCGGAGTGCCCGATGCGGGGCTCAATCCCTGAGCCAAAGGCAGAGGCTTTAGCCCACTGAGCCACCCAGGCACCCCAGTGGAATTTAATTCTTGAACAGTACTTCACATTTATTGAATTAAAGTTTACTAGTGTGGTGTCTAGAATCCGTATTTTTTTCCCCAAGGTCCCCAGATGATTGTGATGTGTCTCTAAATTTGAGAATCATTGTAGTGGATGGTAAAGATCTGTGAAACCACAGAGCATATTTTATTCCTCTTTTCATTCTTCAAATCTTTGATGCCAGTCCCTGGTCCTACATTACTAGTATATATTTTAATGTATCTGCATAGACGTTCTTAAATAACAATGAAAGTAAGATTTTTAGGTCTTCTCAGAGAGGAATTAATATGTTATTACATGGCTACTATCCATTGATGCTGTTTTGTGCCAAGTATTTATGTTTATTATTTCTAGAACTATTAACAACTCTGGAAGTTGGATGGGAACCTTCTCTAAGAGGTAGGTTTTGGTAAAAATGTTAGCAATCACTGAATCAAAGTTCCCACAGGGCAATTTTTAGTTGGGAGCCAGGGTTGTGGAAGGATAGGAGTCACATAATTAAAATCCCAGAACATATTAGGATTTTTTATTCCTTTGAGTGGAACATAATTATTAAATATTAATAGGAGCTGACAGAAATACCTTACTCCTTAAATGATCGCTTGATATATAGAGGTTTATCTTCTTTTTTTCTGGCAGCTGATTCTCAACTTCTTTGTGCCTCTCATTTTCTCTTTCACTTCCTAACAGGTAGAGCACATGGGTGAGCCACCCTGGGCCTTGTCCATCGACACTCTCCCCTAGCTCATCTTACCAGTCCCCTGTGTTTGAGGACACTGAACCACTCAGGAATGCCAGGGTTGTATCTTTTGTGCACATACACTTGCACTTGGACATCCACTAAGGCATCTGCATATTAACAGTTTGAAATAACCTGTGGGTTTCCATCCCACTACCTGTTCTCTTCTCAGATGGAATCCTTTCCCAGCTCAATGAGAGCCACCCAGTAATGCAAACCATCACCTGCTTATAGAACAAATTCACCAATTGTGTAAACCAGAAACCTGGGAGACATCTTTAGTTTTCTTCTCTCTTTCACCCCTCATATCCAGGCCATCGGTGGGGACTGCCATTGTTACCCCTAAAATATTTCCCCAGTTCCTCTACTTCACTCTGTTTCTAATGCCATCTATAACCCAGTCCCCATCACCTCTGACCTAGTCTCTTGAATTCCATTTTTCTTCTCTGCAAATTGTTCTCTATAGTAATTTTATAAAAACATAAGTTAGATAAGCACAGTCCTTACTTAAAACACTTCAAAGGCTTCTCTCAGAACTTAGAATAAAATCCAAACCTTTGATATTGACTGAAGGCCTTGCATGGTGGCTCTTTCCTATCTGTCAGATCTAACTGCTTCTTTCTCACTCTTCTCAGAGCTCTAGCTATACTGGCCTCATCCCCCTACCTCAAACATGTCAATCCCTTTGCTGCCTCTGGACCTTTGCACATGCCGTTTCCTCTGTCTGAAATATTCTTTCCCCACTTTGCATAGTAAGGTCATCTAACCCTTTGGGTCTCAGTTCAAATGTTACCTTCTCACAATGACCTTACCAAAATGATTTACTGGATCATCCAATTTTTTTTGTTACTCTGCTGTGATTTCTCTTAAGTTTTAACACAAGCCATTAGCTGTATTGTTCTAATGTGTTGAGTTAATTAGTACCTATATAGCTTTCCATTAAAACAGTAGTAAAAATGTAGTGTGCTTTTATGTCTTCTGCTTCTCACATTTCCTCATTTCCTGTGTTGATTTCAACTGGAATTTAGTTTCAGGGTATTTTGAGTATTTTACCAAACAATTATTTAGATTGGAGAATAATTGTAATATTTCATGCACTTACTTATTACTCTGAGCTTCATTTTCTTTTTCCTGAAGTTCAGTTACTCATTTTTTTTAGCATAATTTGTGGGTAACAATAAATTGAGTTCTTTTATAAAAGATGGCTATATACATTTTCTAAAACTCATTGAACTTTATGCTTAAAACCTGTACATGTCACAGTATATAACTTCAGTAGAAATATAGTAATGTCAAAAAAATTAATGGATGAACCAATGGATACAGCTGAGGACTCAAGCTAAAGAAATTTCTCTTAGAACAGAGCACAAAGAGATAAAAAAGATAAAAAATTGGAAAAATGGATAAATGTACAAATATGGAGTTAGGAAAGAACAGATACAGAAATTGTAACATTTGATTAGTAGAAATTTTAGGAGAAAATCTAATCTCTTGGAATGAGAAATGGAGCGAAGGAAATATTCAGAGAAATAAAGGAAATTTCCTAGAATGGAAGACCGATAGAAAGGGCCAACAGAACAATATAAGCATGTACTTTCAATCCATATTTAGACACATAGCAGTTAAAGTTAAGAATATTGGGTGCCAGGCTGGCTCAGTCAGCAGAGAATGCAACTCAATTTCAGCATCATGATGAGTTCAAGCCCCATGTTGAGCATGGAACCTACTTAAGAAAAAAAAAAAAGACAAAGATAAAGAAAAGAATATCAAAGTTGATATGAAAATTCCTCTGTGTCAGACATGATTTTACATCACAGGATGCTGCTATGTTGTATGGGTCATATGTTCAGTCAGCACTAATTTTTGTGTGTTTCCTATGTGCCAGGTATTGTGCTAGGGATTTAGAGGCATATGAGAGACAATTTTTGCCTTAAAGAAACTCCTCGTCTGGAAGAGGCAGTAGATAGGTTAGTGAACAACTGCAATCAAAGACTGATCAATGGAACATTAGAGTCTAGGTATATACAGGTGGAGCAGCACAAGGGGATAATCAGTCTGGTTAGGGCCGTAAGCATGTCCCATTCAACCGAAGTGAGAAATCTAGAAGGGAAAAGTAGCATGCAAATAATTTTGTTTTTTCTTTTCAGAATACAGTTCTTTAAATTGCCTGAGTAATAACGTTTGGGCATGGGGTGCCTGGGTGGCTCAATGGGTTAAAGCCTCTGCCTTCAGCTCGGGTCACGATCCCAGATCCTGGGATGGAGCCCCGTATTGGACCCTCTGCTCAGCAGGAAGCCTGCTTCCTTCTCTCTCTGCCTGCCTCTCTGCCTACTTGTGATCTCTGTCTGTCAAATAAATAAATAAAATCTTAAAAAAAAATAATGTTTGGGCATGAAAGACTGGCAGCAAGAAAAACACATGTGTGAGGGGTATTAGCTGCAGTCTAGTTAGTTAGGTTAATGTGTGGTCACCAGAGTGATGCACTGAGACCCAAATGGTATTGGAAAAGCATTCAGTCACAAGCAAGCCATGAAGGTAATTGCAGACTAAGAGAATAGATCTAATTATCTCTGGGATTCAGTTATATCTGTGAGGGAAAAAAGAGAAAGACCAAAGAATTTATGTAGAATTTTTAGGAAAGAATATGTTGTTTCTTTTCTCTTTTTCTTTTTGAATATAAAACTGTCTATTGACAACTGTTTACAATAAAGTAAACAATATACAGTTGGATAACAAATGTTCTGATTACTACAAAGTTATTGTTTTTTTCCTGGTGTCTTCTGAACCAGTAACCCAAATACTGAGAAGATTGAGCCTACATGTAAGAAATGAGTTGGGATAAAGAAAACACATGCAGGTCAAGAATTTGGACCACAAAAGTCTGTTCACCATTTATTCCAGCAGGTCCTCAATTGCCAACATCTCCAGCCATCTGATTATGATTAAGGTTTCCATAAATTAAATTTGAGGAATTCCATGAATTATGACCTTTTAGTTCCATTTTGTCCCATTGAAATCCCCTTTAGGGATTTCAACTTGCAAAGGAATGGTTCACTAGAAGGAACTTGTAAATGTCCATATAACTAATTTTGCTTACCTAATTAAAATATACCAGGACTTCTCTAGTTTTCTCATTTGAGTAGAGAAGTTGTTGGTGTGATAAAATTTTCCATTAAGGGGTTTTGCAAATAAACTTGCATTTATATAACTGTAGATATAGATATGGATTCTGATATGATGGTTTTTAAGTTGTCCAATTTAAATCATTTACATTCTGTTTAAATTGTCCAATTCATTACAAAATCATCCATTTGATTTGAAAGATTAGAGCTTTAGGAAAAATTTCAACTTAACTTGAAGTGATTTATTTCTTAGGTTACTCAAAATGAGGATATCCCAGAAACATGGGCTATCCATGGTTATGACATGCTGTTTTGTTTTGGTGAATGTTAAGAAGAATGAATGAACAAACAAATGAACAAATGAACATAAGGCAGAAAGGAAGAAAGAAAGAGAGAGAGAGAGAAAGAGAGAGAAAAAGAAGCTATTTATGTGTGTGTTATATATATATATACACATATATATGTATATATATGTATATGTATATATATATATACATATACAACACACAAAAACCCCAAATAACAAAAACCCCAGAATGGTCCTTAAGTATATAGGAGTTAAATATAAATTCTGATTGAGTAATTACTATGGATATTTTCCCTGATATTTAGAAAAATCTGTTCTCTAGTGGAAAGGAAATAATATATGTTTCAAATGGTAATATAATAATCAAAATAATATACGGTCTCAAATATTCTTTTTTGATAAGGAAAGCAACTAAGAAAGTTTTTATTTATTCAAAGTAACCAGTGCTAGAAAGAGAGCTAAGAGGACCTTAAACTTGCCTCATCCCTGGAACACAGCTAGATTAATATAAAATCATTTTGAATACCAAAGAAATCAATCTGAGGACTGACAGAACAAACTGCACAACTAGAGGGAGAAAAGAATCCACATAGAGGAAGATAGGAAGTGTGGGGACATGATTTGGGGGAGAAATGTACACAGATGTTGCAGGTGGGGGGGCCCTGGTTGCAGAGAAAGGGAAAAAACAGTGAAACACACAGGATATGCACAAGGAGACTTCCCCAAAGCCATTGGCAGGGAGAAAAAGTGGGCCTGATTTTCATGAGTTTTTGCAGTCAGGAGACTCAAAGACTGGAGTTTTAGAGATGGGGGCATTTGGCTGGGATAGAGTCCTGAGGGTGCTGTCATGCTCTTGGGCAGAAGGCATATAAGCAATCCCCCCAGGGCAGACCAGATGTATGATCTGATGATCACCTAAGGCACATGGGGAAGTCTGCTCACTCTTCTTGGAACACATCTGTGAGAGGCCGCACTTCTTCAGGGACAAAAGAGCTGGAGGGCCCCAATTCCCTTCCCAACCCCTTAGCATAAGCCCAGAGACACCTGCTGAGGGTGGCTAACCCAGACACTGGCTGTTCAGTCTGTTTTGCTCCAAATGCCATGCTGCTGCACTTTGGTGCAACTGCCCTTCTTGGTCAAATGTGTATCAGTCCCTACGTAGTGAGACCCCCCCCCCCCCCCCCCCCCCCGCCGAAGACCAGTGCAAACCTTTGCTACAGCACATTGCTAAAATTTGAAGTTTTGAAAGTCAGCAGCCTTGGCTGGGAGAGAGCCCAAAGTGCACTGTGCTGCTCTAGACAGGCAAGCAACCTGGAGGCAGACAGTGGGAAAATAGTGATCTGGAAAATGCCTGAGATGCAGGAGGGGAAAGTATTCACTCTTCTGGGAGTGCTTCCCTGAGAGCAGAAAGCATGGAGGCCCCTCTCTGGGGACAAAGTAGCTGGCTGGCACCATTTTCCTCCCGGCCCCTCAGCATAAGCCAACTTCAGCACAATCCCAACACTGGCTAACCTGCTTACACCACGTCTCGTAACCCTGTGCTCTGGTGGTATCGCTTTTCTTGGGCAGGTGTGCTTGAGGACCAGTGCAGCAGGCACCCTTCCCAGAAGACCAACAGAACACCTGCATGCACCATATCTACTGACTATAAAGTTCAGAAAGCTTCAGTCCTAGTGGAAGTAGGATCAGGTCTCATTTAATAAGCAGACAAGAACATGCCTAGTTAAAACTCTCCACACTCTGGCCAAGGTCCAAACACTGCCCATTGTGGGGAAGGAGAACTTCTGAAGATGACTAACTTGAGGGATAAAGCAGCCAAAACACAGCAGTAGGCTGCACACAGCACACATCAGGGACACTCCCTGAAGCACTGGGTCCTGGACAATGTACAACATCTTCATAAAGCCATTACTCTTAGGGGCAGGAAACATAACAGACTTTTCTAACACACTAAGGAAGACAGGGACTTAGACTAAGTGCTAAAATGGAGGAATTCATTCCCAAAAATGGACAAGAGAAGCTCATGGTCAGAGATCTAATTGAAACAGATATAACTAATAAGCCTGTTGGAGAATTTAAAGCAACAATCATAAGGCTACTTGCTGGGCTTGAGAAAAACATGGAAGACATCAGGGAGACCCTTACTACAGAGATAAAAGAACAAAAAAACCAGCAGGCAGAAATGAAAAATGTGATAACTAAGTTTTGAAACTGACTGGATGTAATGACCACAAGGATAGAAGAAGTAGAGGAATACAGAAGAATGATTAAGTGATATAGAAGATAGAAAATGGAAAATAAGGAAGCTGAACAAAAGAAGAGCTATGAATCATGAGAACTATAAATACTTATGGCTCCAAGATGGGAGCACCCAACTATATAAAACAAATATTAACAAACATAAAGAACTCATTGATAATAATACAATAGTTGGAGCAAATTTAACACCCCACTCACACCAATGGACAGATCATCTAAGCAGAAAGTCAACAAGGAAACGGCTTTGAATGACACACTGGACCAGATGGATTTAACAGATACATTCAGAACATTTCATCCTAAGGCAGCAGAATACACATTCTCTTTAAGTACACATGGAACATTCTCCAGAGTAGATCACAAACTACATCAAAAATCAGGCTACAAAGAGCACAAAAAGGTTGAGATCATACCACTCATATTTCTGACCAAAATGCTAGGAAATATGAAGTCAACTACAACATAACCAGTAAAAAAATTGAATCAGTAACCAAAAATCTCTCAACAAATGAAAGTCCAAGGCCAGATGGTTTCCAAGAGGAATTCTACCAAACATTTAAAGAAGAGTTAATATGTATTTTGCACAAACTATTCTAAAAAATGGAAGGAAAACTTCCAAGCTCATTCTATGAGGTCAGCATTACCCTAATTCCAAAACTGGACAAAGACTTCACTAAGAAAGAGAACTATAGTCTGATATCCCTGATGAGCGTGGTTGCAAAAATTCTAACAAAATATTAGCAAATAGAATCCAACAGCACATTAAAAGAATCATTCACCACAATCGAGTGGGATTTATTCCTGGGCTGTAAGGGTCGTTCAATATTCACAAATCAATCAACACAAAATACCAAATTAACAAAAGAAAGGGAAAAACAAAAGAAAGGATAAGAACCATGTGATCCTTTCAATAGATACAGAAAAATCATATGACAAAGTACAATATCCATTCATGATAAAAGTCCTTAACAAAATAGGGATAGAGGGAACGTACCTCAACATAATAAAGGCCATGTATGAAAAACCCACAGCTAATATCCTCAGTGAAGAAAAACAGAGCTTTTTCTCTATGGTCAAGAACAGGAGAGGATGTCTACTCTCACCACTGTTATTTAACATACTGCTGGAAGTCCTAGCCTCAGCAATCAGACAATGAAAAAAAAAAAAAAAAGGCATCCAGCATCACCTGGGTGGCTCAGTCATTAAGCATCTTACCTCAGCTCAGGTCATGATTCCAGGGTCCTGGGATGGAGCCTGGCATTGTGCTCCCTGCTTGGCGGGAAGCCTGCTTCTCCCTCTCCCATGCCCGCTGCTTGTGTTTCCTCTCTTACTGTGTCTGTCTTTGTCAAATGAATAAATAAAATCTTTAAAAACAATAAAAGGCATACAAATCAGCAATAAAGAAGTCAAACTTTCACTATTTGCAGATGTCATGATACTCTGTATAGAAAACCCAAAAAACTCCACCAAAAAATTGCTAGAACTGATAGACAAATTCAGTTAAGTCATAGGATACAAAATCAACATACAGAAATCTGTTGCATTTCTATACACCAATAATGAAGCAGCAGAAAGAGAAATCAAGGAATTTATTCCATTTACAATTGCACCAAAACCCATCAGCTCCCTAGGGATAAAGCTAACCAAAGAGATAAAAGACTTGTACTCTGAAAACTATAAAACACTGATGAAAGAAATTAAAGATGATACAAAGAAATGGAAAAACATTCTATGCTCATGGATTAGAAGAACAAATATTGTTAAAATGTCTACATCACCTAAAGCAATCTACACATTTCATGCAATACATATCAAAATACATTAACATTTTTCACAAAGCTACAACACACCATCCTAAAATTTGTATGGAACCATAAAAACCCCGAATAGCCAAAGCAATCTTGAGAAAGGAATGCAATGATGGAAGCATCATAATTCTGGACTTCAAGTTATATTACAAAGCTGTAGTGATCAAGACAGTACGGTACTGGCATAAAAACAGACACATTGATCAATGAGAACCCAGAAATTAACCCACAGCTATATGATCAACTATTCTTCAGTAAAGCAGGAAAGAATATACAACAGAAAAAAGACAGTCACTTCAACAAATGGTGTTGGGAAATCTGGACAGCCACTTGCAGAAGAAGGAAACTGGACCACTTTCTTACACTATATACAAAAATAAATCCAAAATGGATGAAGGACGTAAATGTGAGACAGGAATCCATCAAAATCCTTGAGGAGAACACAGGCAGTAACCTCTTTGACATTGGCCAGAGTAACTTCCTACTAGATACATCTCCTGAGGCAAGGGAAACAAAAACATAAATAAACTATTGGGAATTCATCAAGATAAAAATATTCTGTACAGCAAAGGAAATAATCAGCAAAACTAAAAGGCAGCCTACAGAATGGGACAAGATATTTGCAAATGACATATCTGTTAAAGGTTTAGTATCTAAAATCAATAAAAGACTTATCAAACTCAACACCCCAAGAAACAAGTAATCCAGTTAAAAAATGAGCAGAAGGCATGAATACATTTTTCCAAAGAAGACATCCAGATGGCTAACAGACACAAGGAAAGACGCTCAATATCACTGGTCTTCAGGGAAATCCAAATCAAAATTAAAAAGTGATATCACCTGACAGCAGTCAGAATGGCTAAAATTAACAACACAGGAAACAACAGATGTTGGAGAAAGGGGAACCCTCTTATGCTGTTGGTGGGAATGCAAACTGGTGCAGCAGCTCTGGAAAACAATTATAGCCATGGAAACAATTATTGAACTTTGTCTTCCACATAAGAGTGCCAAGTAAGTCTTTCTTCCTAAAAAGCAATTAAATTTGAGTACACTTTACATTTGCCTCTTTTGCCAGCACCAACTCTGCCTCATCTGAATCTTTCTTTCCATGTCATGACAAACATTAATTCACCAGTGTTGTCTGTGGCACTAATTGTTCAGGATCAAGACTTCTGGCAAATCCTTTTGGTTTATCAGCAGCATCTCTTTTCTTTGATTTGCTGTTATTACATTTACTCAGATAAAAGTTTTCTTTTTGTATCAGCATTTTGAGAATTAATAAATGCTTCCATGAGAGACTGTGGACTCAGAGAAACAAACTGAGGGTTTTTGAAGGTAGAGGGGTGGAGGGTTGGGAGGGCCTGGTGGTGGGTATTACGAAGGGCACGTATTCCATGGAGCACTGGGTGTGGTGCATTAACAATGAGTGTTGGAACACTGGAAAAATAAAAAAAAAACTGGGGAAGAAGAGAAAAAAATAAATGCTTCAATGAACTCTGGACAATCTAAATTTCCTTCAGGCTCACAAGTATTGTCGGCATTGTCAGTAAGTCCCTTCCACTTCAGGAAATACTGCACCTTGCCATTCACTATTCGTCTGTCCATTATTTTTTCCACCAAGATTCTTCAGAGTTTGCCTCTTCCATTTTTACTCTTTCCATTATTTTTCTCACATTTTTAAAAAATATTTTATTTATTCATTTGACAGACAGAGATCACAAGTAGGCAGAGAGGCAGGCAGAGAGAGAGAGAGAGAGGAGGAGGAAGGCTCCCCGCTGAGCAGAGAGCCCGACATGGGGCTCGATCCCAGGACCCTGAGATCATGACCTGAGCTGAAGGCAGAGGCTTTAACCCACTGAGCCACCCAGGCGCCCCATTCTCACATTTTTTTGTAATGTAGTTTGATTGGATGATATTTAATTTTTTTTATTTTTAGAAGATTTTATTTACTTATTTGTCAGGAGAGAGAGAGAGAGCATGAGAGAGCACAAGCACAAGCAGGGGGAGCAGCAGTTGGCGGGAAAAGCAGGCTCCCTGCTGAGCAAGGAGCCTGATGTGGGACTTGACCCAAGGACTCTGAGATCATGATCTGAGTGGAAGGCAGATGCTTAACCCATGAGCCAACCAGGTGTCCCAATTGGAATATTAAAAAAAAACTATTTTAATTCCAGGATAGTTAATACACAGTGTTATATTTTTTCAGGTGTACAATATAGTGATTCAACAATTCCATATATTACGCAGTGCTCATCAAGATAAATGTACTCTTTAACCATCAGTTTGTTCTCTAGAGTTAAGAACCTGCTTTTTGGTTTGTTGGATACCATTTCTTATTGCAGACTTGAAAAACTGTTTTTCACTGTGTCTGATTTGCTACAAGTCCCTGGTTGGCAGTGTCTCTGGCCATGTAGGGTCTAAGTCCAAGCTCCCTTGTTTCTTTCTTTTTTTTTTAAATTTAATTTAATTTATTTTTAAATTTTTATTTTTTATAAACATATATTTTTATCCCCAGGGGTACAGGTCTGTGAATCACCAGGTTTACACACTTCACAGCACTCACCAAAGCACATACCCTCCCCAATGTCCATAACCCCACCCCCCTTCTCCCAACCCCCCTCCCCCCAGCAACCCTCAGTTTGTTTTGTGAGATTAAGAGTCACTTATGGTTTGCCTCCCTCCCAATCCCATCTTGTTTCATTCATTCTTCTCCTACCCACTTAAGCCCCCATGTTGCATCACCACTTCCTCATATCAGGGAGATCATATGATAGTTGTCTTTCTCTGCTTGACTTATTTCGCTAAGCATGATACGCTCTAGTTCCATCCATGTTGTCGCAAATGGCAAGATTTCATTTCTTTTGATGGCTGCATAGTATTCCATTGTGTATATATACCACATCTTCTTTATTCATTCATCTGTTGATGGACATCTAGGTTCTTTCTATAGTTTGGCTATTGTAGACATTGCTGCTATAAACATTCGGGTGCACGTGCCCCTTTGGATCACTACGTTTGTATCTTTAGGGTAAATACCCAGTAGTGCAATTGCTGGGTCATAGGGCAGTTCTATTTTCAACATTTTGAGGAACCTCCATGCTGTTTTCCAGAGTGGTTGCACCAGCTTGTATTCCCACCAACAGTGTAGGAGGGTTCCCCTTTCTCCGCATCCTCTCCCTTGTTTCTTAATACAATGCTTTGACTTGACATTTCATGGACTCTTTCTAAAAAAGGGATAGAGATGTGATGAGCACTGGGTGTTATATACAACTGATGAATTGTTGATTACTACATCTTAAACTAATGATGTACTATGTGTTGGATAATTGAATTCAAATTAAAAAAAAAAGAAAAAGGGGTAGAGAATGGGGGGGTTGGTAATAAATAAATCTTTTTTTTTTTTTTTTTGATGGCTGAAATCTCTAGGACGATGTCTAACTAAATTTTTTTCTTTGTTATTTGGCTGTTGATTTCCCAAAGAAAGAAATCACTAATATTGAAAGTAATTTCAAATTTCATAAAAGAATTTAACTGGAGACAAATATCTTCAATCTATTTATGCAAAGAGCCAGAGTCTGCAATTGAATAAATTGCAGAATTTGGATGAATCTGAAATAATGATATTGTTCTGTTGGCTGCAACTCATTACAGAGGTTCTAGAATTACTAGTTTTGTCACTACTCAGGCTTGTGAGAAAATTCTGAAGGGAACTGGATAATTAAATTCTGCTTTGTTAAGATGGGTTGCCACATGGCTCTATAATGGCACTTTGATATGGTGAAATGAAGAGGTAACATTAGTTGGTGAAGGGCTGCACTTTCATAGTCCAACCTAATTTCAGAAAACAAATACACAGATAATTTTTAATAGCATAAATAAAAGTCTAGCATCTTATGCCACTGATGAATGATATAGAGGACCAATTGTTTTCTATTGTTTCTTAGGTACTATGATTCTAAGGTCTATGTTTTTAATCCATGGACCCAATGTTTTCCTAGGGAGTTCCCTTCTTGGCATGTATACTGTGTTAGCCATTTTTACCCTACCAAGTATAAGCTGGCCATTATTATTTAGCTTAGAAAACGGAAAGTGGACTATTATGTGACAAATGCACAGGTAAGTCTTGGGACGGAGCAGGAGTGAAGGATATAGACATAAGACAGTTTTTGGGAAGCATGGAACTAAACTGTGAAATTTGCCTCTCAGTATAAGCTTCTCTTTCAGAACATGTACTCCTTTCCCCAATCTCTATACTCTGGACTTTTCATGCTACTTAATTTATGATCAGTTAATTTATTCAAATGGATAACAATGTGTTTTCCTTTTTTAAAAGCATATATGCCTTTTAAAAATGCTGTTTTGTTTAACTCAAGAAATGTATTGCAAATTTTCAAAGCCCTTGAGAAAAGATAATTTTGCAGGAGTTTTGGGGAAGACCAGCTTTAGAAAGTTTGGCTGTAATCCTGGGCAGGTAGAAGAATGTTTATAGGGACAGGGAAGCTGTGTCTCTTGGGGGGGGGGCAGGGGTCCGTAGTAGGAGCAGAAAGGATGAAAATGCTGGATGATGCCAGTGGATGCAAATAGGGAGAAGGTAAACCAAGATGATGGTGTTGGGAAAATAATTAGCTTTAGCTCTGGAGTTTGGTAACTTATGGCTTCAAACTTCTGAAGGACAATGTCATCCTTTCCAATATCATGCTACGCAGCTAAGATTTAAGAATGGACTTATTCCAGGCCTGGAAAAGATCCATGAGGCTTTCTGAGAAGAGGCCAGGCTTCCATTGAATTCAGTCTTATCTTTTTCTTAGTCTTTAGTACTGGCAGTTTTCAACCAACATATGTGCCCTTTGGGGACTAACCACGAACATTTTTCAAAATTTTTTTATTGTGGGGGGCGCCTGGGCGGCTCAGAGGGTTAAAGCCTCTGTCTTTGGCTCAAGTCATGATCCCGGGCTCCTGGGATGGAGCCCCGCATCAGGCTCTCTCCTTGGTAGGGAGCCTGCTTCCTCCTCTCTCTCTCTGCCTGCCTGTTTGCCTACTTGTGATCTCTCTCTGTTGAATAAATAAAAATCTTACTTTTTTTATTGTGGAAAAATAGAAATATACACAAAAATAGTATAGTAGAATGAGCTCACTGTACTAGTTTCACCTAATTTCAACAATCATTAAAATTTGTTGGTTTCATTTTCTCTATTCTCACGTAATCCTCCCCCACTCCCCTATTTAAGCTAAAGTATTTTGAAACAAGTCCCAGAGAGCGTGTCATTTTACCTGTATCTACTTCAGTAAAGTCACCAGCCATCTTAACTTAATAATCATAGATACTGGAGTGAAAATAAAATAGATTGATAGTCTTTATTTTTTTATTATGTTTTTATTTATTTTTACTTATTTATTTATTATGTTCTACAGTGTTCAGAACTCTATGCCAGGCAATTTGCATCATGTTGTCTCATGTCATCCTTTCACTATTCAGTCAACTAGCATAATGATTCCCACTTCTCTGACAGAAGCGTTCCAAGAGGTGTAGTAAATTGCTAAAGGTCACACAGCTAGGAAGTGATGCTACAGGGATTCAAATTTTCTTTGCCTACTCTGTATCCTATTCCCCTAATCACTGTATACAAATGTCTTACCATTGGAACATACTTGTCCTCTGAAAATAGACCCATAAAGAGCACCTTGGCATGGGTGAAAGAATTGTTTTGCATAAAACTACTTATCCTATTGCTTAGTGCCCTTGAATGAATTCCTTGCTGATTGAGAATGTTTGAGAAGGAGGAGTATTGGCTTTGGAGTCATATGATTTTAGGTTGGGCAAATAGGTTGGATGCTTTCTGGTTGTGAGACTTTGGGTAAGTCACTAGGGCTCTGGGAATCGACTTTTTTTTTTTTTTAAGTAAATTCCTGTGAAGACTAAATGAGACACTTGAAAATTTTAGAACAGTACACTTTATGGAGACTGGGCCCCAGTGTGTTTTGGTACTCTGCCTCCAGTTTCTCTTCCTCCCATCTCCCCATGACACTTCACTAGGAGTGTATTTTTCCTTGCTCCTTCCATCACTTCTCCTCCATGCTATATAGACAAGGCTATACTTATAGCCATATAGCCTATGTTTGTTCATTTAGCATTTTTGGGGGGTTTAATCTCTATTCCTTTATCTCCTCTCTTAAGTATTTTAAAATATCCAAGCCTGGCTATTGCCTTATATTAATTTTGTGCATTATTCTCACTGCATTTTTAATATAAGCTACCTAAAACTTTCAGAAGTCAGCAGGGTATAAATGAATTTTCTCATTATTTATTGTCACATTCTCTATGGGATTATGAAGTAGTATGTGCTGCATGAGTCATGGAACATTTTTGTCATCATTGTGTTGTCAATTTCAATTAAGGCTGAGAACATCTGATGAATAGTTGGGGTGGCCAGGGAGGGGAGGGTCAGATATGCTGATGGTCGTTTTGATAGCCTGGCATATTCTTCAAACCAATTTACAAGGCGGTTATAATTACCTTGGCAACTCTCCTTGGAACCCTTTCCAAGTTCCTCACATTAAAAAGTCTGCTCATCAGCAACAACCAAAATTATCAATGATTAAAACGTCATAAACCTCCCAGTTCTCTGCTGGGCTCATCATATAGATGGACTGTAAGGTTTTTATAGTCTGAGATGTCAAGCTGATTCTCTGGTTGCCATTGGTAACAGTTGAGATCTCTTGAAAACACTGAATAAGCTCTTCAGGTCAATGTAGCATATTCATATTGTGACTGCTGAATGAATCAAATTGGATTAAAGAATTTTTATAGAGAAATAAAAGGGGCTTATTGGAAATTGGCACATTATTAGTTGGCACTGGGAGACATATAAAGAGATTAGACATTTATGTTGTATGAATCAACTATACAAAGAATTAAATGTAATTTTGACTTAGTTGAGAACAAGTGAATATAAATGAAAACTGTACATGCGCACACACACACACACACACACACACACACACACACACACACAGATATGCATTTACAGAACTTCCTTAGGCTAAAAAATAGCCACATGAAAATTGTAGTTTTAGGGGTGCCTGGGTGGCTCAGTGGGTTAAAGCCTCTGCCTTCGGCTCAGTTCATGATCCCAGGGTCCTGAGATCGAGCCCCACATTGGGCTCTCTCCTCGGTAGGGAGCCTGCTTCTTTCTCTCTCTCTGCTTGCCTCTCTTCCTACCTATGATCTCTCTGTCAAATAGATAAATGAAATCTTTAAAAAACATTGTAGTTTTAGTGTCCTTGAGGGAAGAACCAAACTGGATATGATAATGACCTTAGAATTATGAAGTAGAGGCATAGCAAAATAAACCAGAAAGGAAATATTCTTAGAATTTTATCTGAGGTAAAGGAAAGTAGAAGTGGAACAAATCTAGCTTGGGAAGTGTTGACAGGAAATAAGCCTACTGGTCCATTTTGGTTCCAGGCCAGCCTTTCCTACCAGGGCATCATTTCCTGACTTCCTTAAAGACCCAGAAAGGTGAGTCTGTTATGCAGTTGAGTAATAGAGATTAGGAGGTGGGGAGAGCATGGTTTATCAGGTATCTATTGTTGCATCACAATCCTCCCCAAATCTCAGTGTCTTAAAGCAATACCCATTTATTGCTTACAATTTTATGGGTCAGGAAATCCTGGCAGGACTTGGCAGAAATGGTTCACTCATGCAGCTGTGCTCATCTGGGGCTGGGAAAGGCGATAAGCCCAATATGACCTCACTCACATGCTAGGAGCCTTGGTGATCCATGTCAGCTGTATTGTTTCGGTTTTCCTCCACTGGCTTTCTCTTTGTGTGATTTCTTTTCCCATAGGATAGCCTGGAGTTCTTTACATGTTGGCTCAAGATAGCAAGAAAGCAAAAGGGAAGTTTCCAGTCTTTTTAAGACCTAGGCTTGGAGTAGGCAGTATCAAGTTTGCTACATTCTATTGGTCAAAACCTGTCAGATTTAAGGGAGGGGCAAAAGACTCAACTGCTGGGTAAGAGGTGTGGCATGGGACCAGAGAAATTGTTTGTGAAAAACCTTGCACATTATCTCCCACAGATGGCCACCCAAAATTGAATTCCAATGAATGCCTTGTGCCTTTGCCTTCTGGTAGGGAGCACTAACAGATTTTCCAATTTTCACAGGGGTAGATGTTGACGTTCTGATTCATTTTTCTTTCATTGAGAAGGTGTGCAGGAGGAAAACCACTGGTTAGACTTTGGACCTGGATTCTGATGCTTACTTAGCCATTCATAAGATATATAGCTTTGTGGTCACTTCAGACTCTGTGAGCATTATTTTCCTCACCTGTAAGTTAGTAATAAATATTACCTCCTATGATAATGCTGAGATGGAATTGACATAACTTACACAGTTCTATCCCACTAACTACCTTACTTAATCAAAGCAAGCATTCAGTAATATTAATCTACTACTCTCTACACTTGATCAGGGAGAGGCATAACTGTGTGCTCATAAGGAGGGTGACAATAAAATTTATTGTCTAAATGAGAATACTTCTGAGAGCACAGTAATGCATTATTAATGCTTATGCCAGATAAGAGTCATATACTGGGAACATCCCAGGTAAACTGGGTCACTCTGGTTGTAAGGAACTGCTGGATGGGGCAAGGACAGGACAATAGCTTATGCTTTCTGTGAGAACTTTGCAGAGACTGTTCACATTAAATATTATTCAGTATGCTTTAAATTAAAGGCATTATAAAGTAGATGAGAAATCATGCAAGAGGTAATCAGAATTCAGAATAACCATAAGACAATATTTTCTATTACCCTGCATTTCTTTGTTGGTGATGGTATATCTCAAAGCAAATTTATCTTTTGTATGAAGGTTAAAAAAACCAATTTATGAGGGAATTAATCAAATCCACTCGAAAGCACTTTCTGCCTCTGTATCCTACTCCCTGACTGTTTTTTTCTGTAGATCCCATTTTAATCTCAACTCTACTAAATGTATAGTTCCAGGAAAGAATAATTGACTAGGAGAATTCATGTTATCAGAATTTGGTACAGAGACAATTATATTTCTGTACATCTTGAATGGGAATGGATCAGCAATGTCAAAAATTCTCATCCTGTATAGTACTACTTAAAATATGGTTGATAAAGAAGAAAATCAGATCCATGATGTTCTGAGAACTATTTTTTTTTTTTTTTGAAAGAAGAGCAGGCTATTATAGTCCATCTCAGAGATGTAGACACAGCAGAGGACTAGAACAAGTTGAAACTGAATACAAACGACCAAGATTGCGTGTTACCATAATTTCATGTCCAGATGGTTACAATGTCAAATGTTAGGTCCATAGCTCTTTTGGCTACAGTGAATAACAAGTCTTAAGGTCATTTTGTACTCGGACAGAATATGGTGTGTTCAATCCTTCATTATTTTCTGCAGTGTTGTTTTCTAAACTCAAAAATAAGAAAGATTTCTTTTCTTTGGTAGTAGATACAGCAAATATGTATTAAGTATGTGCTGTGTGTTATGCTATTTCTAACGCAGTTTCAAACATACTAAACTATGTTTTTATAACGAAGTCTAAAAATTAATCAGTTTTATCCTCTTCCTTAACAACAGCAACAAGAACAACAGAGTTTTAACCTATTAAACATCCCTCCAACATCCCCTCCATTAGTAACTGTTTTCTTCCACATTATTGCAGATGCTTTTGATTCCACATTGTTTTTAAATATAAATTTAATTATTTATACTCTTCTATCATTAATACTTATTTGCATTTAGAATTTCATTTTCTTTCTTTATTTCTTTCTTTATTCCTTACCTCTGGCTTTATTTTTTTCCTACCTAAGCATAGCTTTTAGTATTTCTTTTGGCACGGATCTGTGGGTAAAAGAGTTTTTTAGTCTTAGTTAGGTTGGAAATGCTTTCTCTTCCCCTTATGTCTGCAATGATGGTTTGAAGTAGTATAGAATATTAGGATCCATGTTCCTTCAGTATTTTGGAGATTTTTATTATCTGACATTTATTCAGTAATGTTTTGGTAGATGGTTTCTGGAGATTGAAGAAAGAATCCTGATTTGCAGCATTTGTCAGCTTCTGTGGTATAAACATTCCAAACATGGTTATTTCAAGCTACTGACATTTTAATGAGTGGCTCACAAGATTTCTGGAACTTTGACACTCCAACATGCCATAACATCTATTGTTGTTGAATAGACTTTATGTCAGTATGATTATCTTTCTATTCTAGGTAATCTTTCTCTCTGGGAGCTTTTAAATTTTTATTTATTTTTAATTTTTTAAAAGATCACAAGTAGGCAGAGTAGCAGGCAGAGAGAGAGGAGGAAGCAGGCTCCCCGCTGAGCAGAGAGCCCGATGCGGGGCTTGATCCCATTACCCTGGGATCATGACCTGAGCCGAAGGCAGAGGCTTTAACCCACTGAGCCACCCAGGTGCCCCATCTGGGAGCTTTTTAAAAAAAGATTTTATTTATTTATTTGAGAGAGAGAGAGAATGAGTAAGAGGAGGGCCAAAGGGAGAAGAAGACTCCCTGCCAAGCAGGGAGCCTGACCAGGACTCCAGGATCACGACCTGAGCTGAAAGCAGTTGCTTAAGAAACTGGACCACCCAGGTACCCTCTTTGGGAACTTTTCTTTTTTTTAAGATTTTATTTATTTGTTTGACAGACAGAGATCACAAGTTGGCAGAGAGGCAGGCAGAAAGAGAGAGAGAAGCAGGCTCCCAGCTGAACAGAGAGCCCAATGTGGGGCTTGATCCCAGGACCCTGGGATCATGATCTGAGCTGAAGGTAGAGGCTTTAACCCACTGAGCCACCCAGGCGCCCCTCTCCAGGAGCTTTTAAGGCTTTCTTTTACTATTGATGTTCTGCAGTTTTAAATTATATATAGATATATTTTTATTTTTATTTATTTTTATTTTTTATAAGATTTATTTATTTATTTGACAAAGAAATACAGAGAGAGCACAAGTAGGCAGAGTAGCAGGCATAGAGGGAGAGGGAGAAGCAGGCTCTCCACTGAGGAGGGAGCCCAATGTGGGGCTTGATCCAGGACCCTGGGATCATGACCTGAACCGAAGGCTGCTGCTTAACCAACTGGGTCACCCAGGTGCCCTAGATATATTTTTAAAGATGTATTTATTTATTTGAAAGAGAGAGAGAGAGAGAGTTGGGGCGGAGGGTAGAGGAAAAGGAACAGAGAATCTTAGGCAGACTCCATACCTAGCTTGGAGCACAATGGGGGCTTAATCTCACTAGCCTGAGAGCACCAGCTGGGCTGGTGATCAAGAGATCAAGAGTTGGACACTTAGCCAACTGAGCCACTCAGGTACCTCCGCACCCCGAATATTTTTTCATGAATTTACCTTTATTTGTACTGCTTGGGACCCAGTATGTGTTTTCAACTAAGGAATCAAATATTTCTTCTGCTCTTCAAAAAAAAATCTCAGAATAATGGGAACAGCCATTACTTCCCTATTCTCTTTAGTCTTTCCCTCTGGAATTCTGATTAGATATAATATGGAGCATCTAAATGTAGTATCAATGGTTCCTGCTTGTTTTTTGAATTTATTTCCTTCTTGTTTCATTTAGGGTTTTTCTTCAGTTTACTCTTCTAACTAATGAGTTCTTTTTTACCTGTAATTAATTTACATGTAATTAATTTAATGTCTAATAAAATTTTTATTTCAATGATTAGGCTTTTATTTAAAACTTTAAAAATAATCCATTGATTATTTTTTACAAATGTCCATGAATTTCTGTTTTTATGCTCTGAAATACTTTGAATTTTTTTTTAAGATTTTATTTATTATTTATTTATTTATTTAAAGATTTTATTTATTTATTTGACAGAGATCACAAGTAAGCAGAGAGGCAAGCAGAGAAAGAGGAGGAAGCAGGCTCCCTGCTGAGCAGAGAGCCCGATGCAGGGATTGATGCGGGACTCAATCCCAGGACCCTGGGATCATGACCCGAGCTGAAGGCAGAGGCTTTAACCCACTGAGCCACCCAGGTCCCTAAGATTTTATTTATTTATTTGACAGAGAGAGCACAAGTAGGCAGAGAGGCAGGCAGAGGGAAAGGGAGAATCAGGCTTTCTGCTGACAGGTAGCCTGACATAGGGCTCAATCCTGGACTTTGGGAATCGTGACCTGAGCTGAAGGCAGCTGCTTAACCAACTGAGCCACCCAAGCTCCTTCTTTGAAGTTTTAAATTATACTTATTTTGAAGTCCCTTCAGGATTGTTTGATTATTTCTATTTCTCTAGTGTGAATTCTATTTTTTTAGGTTGGCAGTTTATCTATTGACTGTTGGATGTTAATAGTTAATAATTACTAATTTTTCACTGGGGAGCCTTGAGCACCTTATTTGCATTATCTCAATCCTCCAGTAAGCTATTAGGTAGATACTGTCATTCCATACTGTAGATAGGATTACTAAAGAGTTGAGAAATTAAGTAACTTGTATAAGGACACATAGATAGGAAAGGCAGAGCCAGGAAAAAGTCTAGATTAAGAGTACACACTCAAAATCATCATTCAGTGCAGATTTTTACATGTCTTTTACCCACCAATAATCTTTCTACTGAAGTATGAACATATATATATAAAGTTATTTAAAAAATCATAATGGAATGGCTTGGTGAATCTTTGCAAAATGAATGCACTCACACCCAGATCAAAGTAAAATACATGTCCAGCACCCTAGAATCTACTTTGCATATTGTTAATGTGTTTTCATCTTGAATTATTAATTCCAATAATAATTATTAATTATTAATTATTAATTCCAATAATAATTCAAGATGAAAACACATTTACAATATGCAAAGTAGATTCTAGGGTGCTGGACATGTATTTTGCTTTTGGACATAAATTTTTTGGACATGTATTGTTTTGCTTTTTTTTGTGAACATGATCACTTTATGGGGGAATAATTGTAGTTTTATTTTTTCATTGCATTTTGAATATTTTTCCTTACCTTGTATTATGGATAAGGACTCTTACACAATGTTGAATAAAAATAATGCTAGAAGACATCCTCATCTCATTCCCAATCTAGGAAAGAAAGCTTTTAAATCTCATCATTAAATATGTGAATTGTCATAAGGTTTTTGTGGATATTCTTTCTCAGATTAAGGATTTCATTTCTATGCCCAATTTGTTAAGAGTTTTATCATTAATGTGTTGTATTTGATTTCTGTCATTGTTATCACAGTATGATGTTTGGAATTTCCTCAATTTGTCTTTTATAACCCCTAGGCTTTTATTTTATTTTCATAGGCTCCACTGCCAATGTGGAGGCCTGAACTAATGACCCTGAAATCAAGACCTGGGTTGAGATCAAGAGTTGAATGCTTAACCAACTGAGACTCCCAGGTACCCCATATTTAGTGGCTTTAAATGTCATAAATTTATTATTTTATAATTCTTTCAGTTAGAATTCTGCCAGGTTTTGGTATTAAGGTTATGCTGACCTAAAAGAAATGGACCTCTTTTTTCTTAGGGTATAGGTGAGTTTTTGTAAAATTATTACTATTTCTTTCTTAACTATTCTACAAAATTTACCAGTGAAGATATCTTGGCCTGGAGATTTCTCCGTGGGACTGTATTTATTAATAGATTTAATTTCTTTTATAGGTATAAGCTACTTTTTTTTTTACAATTTTAAATTATTTTTATTGACATATAATGTATTGTGTAATGTAAATGTAATTTATGTAATACAGTGTAAATGTAATTATGTAATATAAATGTAACATATAATGTATTATTAGCCCCAGGGTTTCAGGTCTGTGAATCATCAGGCTTACACACTTAACAGCATTTACCATATCACATACCCTCCCCAATATCCATAACCCAACAACTCTCTCCATACTCCCCTCTCCCCAGCAGCCCTCAGTTTGTTTTGTGAGATTAAGAGTCTCTAATGGTTTGTCTCCCTCCTGACCCCATCTTGTTTCATTTTTTTAAAATGTTTTTTATTTTTTATAAACATATAATGTATTTTTATCCCCAGGGGTACAGGGCTGTGAATCGCCAGGTTTACATACTTCACAGCACATACCCTCCCCAATGTCCATCACCCCACCCTCCCTCTCCCAAACCCCCTCCCCCCCAGCAACCCTCAGTTTGTTTTGTGAGATTAAGAGTCACTTATGGTTTGTCTCCCTCCCAATCCCATCTTGTTTCATTCATTCTTCTCCTACCCCCTTAACCCCCATGTTGCATCTCCAGTTCCTCATATCAGGGAGATCATATGATAGTTTTCTTTCTCCTATTGACTTACTTCGCTAAGCATGATACCCTCTAGTTCCATCCAAGTCATTGCAAATGGCAAGATTTCATTTCTTTTGATGGCTGCATAGTATTCCATTGTGTACATATACCACATCTTCTTTATCCATTCATCTGTTCATGGACATCTAGGTTCTTTCCATAGTTTGGCTATTGTAGACATTGCTGCTATAAACATTCGGGTGCACGTGCCCCTTTGGATCACTATGTTTGTATCTTTAGGGTAAATACCCAGTAGTGCAATTGCTAGGTCGTAGGGTAGTTCTATTTTCAACATTTTGAGGAACCTCTAAGCTGTTTTCCAGAGAGTTTGCACCAGCTTGCATTCCCACCAACAGTGTAGGAGGGTTCCCCTTTCTCCACATCCTTGCCAGCATCTGTCATTTCCTGACTTGTTAATTTTAGCCATTCTGACTGGTGTGAGGTGATATATCATTGTGGTTTTGATTTGTATTTCCCTGATGCCGAGTGATGTGGAGCACTTTTCATGTGTCTGTTGGCCGTCTGTATGTCTTCTTTGCAGAAATGTCTGTTCATGTCCTCTATCCATTTCTTGATTGGATTATTTGTTCTTTGGGTGTTGAGTTCGCTAAGTTCTTTATAGATCTTGGACACCAGCCCTTTATCTGGTATGTCGTTTGCAAATATCTTCTCCCATTCTGTCAGTTGTCTTTTGGTTTTGTTAACTGTTTCCTTTGCTGTGCAAAAGTTTTTGATCTTGATGAAATCCCAATAGTTTATTTTTGTCCTTGCTTCCCTTGCCTTTGGCGATGTTCCTAGGAAGATGTTGCTGCTGCTGAGGTTGAAGAGGTTGCTGCCTGTGTTCTCCTCAAGGATTTTGATGGATCCCTTTCTCACATTGAGGTCCTTTATCCATTTTGGGTCTATTTTCATGTGTGGTGTAAGAAATGCTCCAATTTCATTTTTCTGCATGTGGTTGTCCAATTTTCCCAACACCATTTATTGAAGAATCTGTCTTTTTTCCATTGGACATTCTTTCCTGCTTTGTTGAAGATTAGTTGACCATAGAGTTGAGGGTCTATTTCTGGGCTCTCTATTTTGTTCCATTGATCTATGTGTCTGTTTTTGTGCCAGTACCATGCTGTCTTGATGACGACAGCTTTGTAATAGAGCTTGAAGTCTGGAATTGTGACGCCACCAACTTTGGCTTTCTTTTTCAATATTCCTTTGGCTATTCGAGGTCTTTTCTGGGTCCATATAAATTTTAGGGTTATTTGTTCCATTTCTTTGAAAAAAATGGATGGTATTTTGATAGGAATTGCATTAAATATGTAGATTGCTTTAGGTAGCATAGACATTTTCACAATATTTATTGTTCCAATCCAGGAGCATGGAACATTTTTCCATTCTTTGTGTCTTCCTCAATTTCTTTCATGAGTACTTTATAGTTTTCTGAGTACAGATTCTTAGCCTCTTTGGCTAGGTTTATTCTTAGGTATCTTATGGTTTTGGGTGCAACTGTAAATGGGATTGACTCCTTAATTTCTCTTTCTTCTGTTTTGTTGTTGGTGTAGAGAAATGCAACTGATTTATATGCATTGATTTTATATCCTGACACTTTACTGAATTCCTGTATAAGTTCTAGCAGTTTTGGAGTACCATCTGCGAAGAGTGATAGTTTGACTTCTTCTTTGCTGATTTGGATGCCTTTAATTTCCTTTTGTTGTCTGATTGCTGAGGCTAGGACTTCTAGTACTATGTTGAATAGCAGTGGTGATAATGGACATCCCTGCCATGTTCCTGACCTTAGCGGAAAAGCTTTCAGTTTTTCTCCATGGAGAATGATATTTGCGGTGGGTTTTTCATAGATGGCTTTGATAATATTGAGGTATGTGCCCTCTATCCCTACACTTTGAATAGTTTTGATCAGGAAGGGATGCTGTACTTTGTCAAATGCTTTTTTCAGCATCTATTGAGAGAATCATATTGTTCTTGTTCTTTCTTTTATTAATGTATTGTATCACATTGATTGATTAGCAGATGTTGAACCAACCTTGCAGCCCTGGAATAAATCCCACTTGGTCATGGTGAATAATCTTTTTAATGTACTGTTGAATCCTATTGGCTAGTATTTTGGTGAGAATTTTCGCATCTGTGTTCATCAAGGATATTGGTCTGTAGTTCTCTTTTTTGATGGGATCCTTGTCTGGTTTGGGGATCAAGGTGATGCTGGCCTCATAAAATGAGTTTGGAAGTTTTCCTTCCATTTCTATTTTTTGGAACAGTTTCAGGAGAATAGGAATTAGTTCTTCTTTATACATTTGGTAGAATTCCCCTGGGAAGCTGTCTGGCCCTGGGCTTTTGTTTGTTTGGAGATTTTTGATGACTGTTTCAATCTCCTTACTGGTTATGGGTCTGTTCAGGCTTTCTAATTCTTCCTGGTTCAGGTGTGGTAGTTTATATGTCTCTAGAAACGCATCCAGTTCTTCCAGATTGTCAAATTTGTTTGCATAGAGTTGCTCATAATATGTTCTTATAATTGTTTGTATTTCTTTGGTGTTGGTTGTAATCTCTTCTCTTTCATTCATGATTTCATTTATTTGGGTCCTTTCCCTTTTCTTTTTGATAAGTCTGGCCAAGGGTTTATCAATCTTATTAATTCTTTCAAAGAAGCAGCTCCTAGTTTCATTAATTTGTTCTATTGTTTTTTTTTGTTGTTGTTGTTGTTTTGTTTCTATTTCATTGATTGCTGCTCTGATCTTTATGATTTCTCTTCTCCTGCTGGGTTTAGGGTTTCTTTCTTGTTCTTTCTCCAGCTCCTTTAGGTGTAGGGTTAGGCTGTGTACTTGAGACCTTTTTTGTTTCTTGAGAAAGGCTTTTACTGCTATATATTTTCCTCTCAGGACTGCCTTTGCTATGTCCCACAGATTTTGAACCATTGTGTTTTCATTGTAATTTGTTTCCATGAATTTTTTCAATTCTTCTTTAATTTCCTGGTTGACCCATTCATTCTTTAGAAGGATGCTGTTTAGTCTCCATGTATTTGGGTTCTTTCCAAATTTCCTCTCGTGATTGGGTTCTAGCTTCAGAGCATTGTGGTCTGAAAATATGCAGGGAATGATCCCAATCTTTTGATACTGGTTGAGATCTGATTTAGGACCCAGGGTGTGATCTATTCTGGAGAATGTTCCATGTGCACTAGAGAAGAATGTGTATTCTGTTGCTTTGGGATGAAATGTTCTGAATATATATGTGATGTCCATCTGGTCCAGTGTGTCATTTAAGGCTTTTATTTCCTTGTTGATCTTTTGCTTGGATGATCTGTCCATTCCAGTGAGGGGAGTGTTAAAGTCCCCTACTATTACTGTATGATTGTTGATGTGTTTCTTTGATTTTGTTATTAATTGGTTTATATAGTTGGCTGCTCCCACGTTGGGGGCATAGATATTTAAAATTGTTAAATCTTCTTGTTGGACAGACCCTTTGAGTATGATATAGTGTCCTTCCTCATCTCTTATTATAGTCTTTGGCTTAAAATCTAATTGATCTGATATAAGGATTGCCACCCCTGCTTTCTTCTGATGTCCATTAGCATGGTAAATTCTTTTCCACCCCCTCACTTTAAATCTGGAGGTGTCTTCGGGCTTAAAATGAGTTTCTTGGAGGCAACATAGATGGGTTTTGTTTTTTTATCCATTCTGATACCCTGTGTCTTTTGATTGGGGGCGTTTAGCCCATTAACATTCAGGATAACTTGAGAGATATGAATTTAGTGCCATTGTATTGCCTGTTAGGTGACTGTTTCTGTATATTGGCTCTGTTCCTTTCTGATCTACTACTTTTAGGTTCTCTCTTTGCTTAGAGGATCCCTTTCAATATTTCCTGTAGAACTGATTTGGTGTTTGCAAATTATTTCAGTTTTTATTTGTCCTGGACGCTTTTTATGTCTCCTTCTATTTTCAATGATAGCCTAGCTGGATATAGTATTCTTGGCTGCATGTTTTTCTCATTTAGTGCTCTGAATATATCATGCCAGTTCTTTCTGGCCTGCCATGTCACTGTGGATAAGTCTGCTGCCAATCTAATATTTTTACCATTGTATGTTACAGATTTCTTTTCCCGGGCTGCTTTCAGGATTTTCTCTTTGTCACTAACACTTGTAAATTTTATTATTAGGTGATGGGGTGTGGACCTATTCTTGTTGATTTTGAGGGGGGTTCTCTGCACCTCCTGGATTTTGATGCTTGTTCCCTTTGCCATATTAGGGAAATTCTCTCCAATAATTCTCTCCAATATACCTTCTGCTCCTCTCTCTCTTTCTTCTTCTTCTGGAATCCCAATTATTCTAATGTTGTTTCGTCTAATGGTGTCACTTATCTCTCGAATTCTCCCCTCATGGTCCAGTAGCTGTATATCCCCCTTTTGCTCAGCTTCGTTATTCTCTGTCATTTGGTCTTCTATATTGCTAATTCTTTCTTCTGCCTCATTTATCCAAGTGGTGAGAGCCTCCATTTTTGATTGCACCTCATTAATAGCTTTTTTGATTTCAACTTGGTTAGATTTTAGTTCTTTTCTCCAGAAAGGGCTTTTATATCTCGTGAGAGGGTTTCTCTAATATCTTCCATGCCTTTTTCGAGCCCGGCTAGAACCTTGAGAATTGTCATTCTGAACTCTAGATCTGACATATTACCAATGTCTGTATTGATTAGGTCCCTAGCCTTCAGTACTGTCTCTTGTTCTTTTTTTTTGTGGTGAATTTTTCCTTCTTGTCATTTTGTCCAGATAAGAGTATATGAAGGAGCAAGTAAAATACTAAAAGGTTGGCAAAGACCCCAGGAAAATACGCTTTAACCAAATCAGAAGAGACCCCAAATCGTGGGGGGGGGGGGGGAGAAAGGGGATAAAAATAGGTTTAGAAAAAAAAAATGAAATAATTAAAAAAAGAAAACGAATAAAGAAAAAAATTTTAAAAAGAATTAAAAAATATATATTAGATAAACTAGTTAAAAAATGTTAAAAAAGAAAAGGGTAAAAGTTAAAAAAAATTAGCAGCAGAAGAAAAAAAATTGAAATAAAAATTAAATTAACTTCAAGACAAATGAATCACAGGGAGAAAGCCATGAGTTCAGTGCTTTGCTTTCTCCTCCTCTGGAATTCTGCTGCTCTCTTGTTTCATTTGTATAGGCTATATTTTTAATGCTTTTTAAAATTAGTTTCAGAGGTAGAATTTAGTCATTCATTTTTTGAATGTTAGCACCTAGTACTCATCACTTCAAGGGACCTCCTTAATGCCTGTCACCCAAGTATCCCTTCCCCCATCCATCTCTCCTCCAGAAATCTTGTTTGTTTCTTAAAATTCAGGGTCAATTATGGTTTTCCTCCCTGTTAGTTTTTATCCTATTTTATTTTTACTTCCCTTCCCCTGTGTTCATTTGTTTTGTTTCTTAAATTCCACATATGAATGAAATAAAATCATATAGTATTTGTCTTTCTCTGACTGCCTTATTTTGCTTAGCATAGCACCCTCTAGTTGTACCTATGTCATTGCAATAATAAAATTTCATTCTTTTTGATGGCTAAGTAATATTCCATTGTGTATATATACCACTTCTTCTTTATCCATTCATTTGTTGATGGACATCTTACACAGTTTGGCTGTTGTGGTCATTGCTGCTATAAACATTCGGGTGCACATTCCCCTTTCAATTACTATGTTTGTATTCTTTGGATGAATACCTAATAGTGCAATTGCTGGGTCATAGGTTGCTCTATTTTTAACTTTTTTGAGGAACCTCCATACTGTTTTACAGAGTGGCTGCACCAGCTTGCATTCCTACCTACAGTGTAAGAGGATTCCCTTTTCTTTGCATTCTTGTCAACATCTGTTGTTTCCTGGGCTGTTAATTTTAGTCATTCTGACTGGTCTGAGATGGTATCTCATTGTGGTTTTGATTTTTGTTTCGTTGATGCCAAGTGATGTTGAGCACTTTTTCATGTGTTTGTTGCCATTTATAAGTCTTCCTCAGAGAAATTTTTGTTCATGTCTTCTGCCTATTTCCTAACTGGACTTTTTGTTTTTGGGTGTTGAGTTTGGTAAGTTCTTTATAGATTTTGGACAGTAGTCCTTTATCTGATATGTCATTTGCAAATATCTCCTCCCATTCTGTAGGCTGCCTTCTAGTTTTGTTAATGTTTTCTTTGCTGTTTAAAAACTTTTTATTTTGATGTGGTCCCAATAGATCATTTTTGCTTTTGTTTCTCTAGCTTTTGAAAAATTGTCTAGCAAGAAATTGCTGCAGCTGAGGTCACAGTGGTTTCTGTCTGCACTCTACTCTAGGATTTTGATGGATTCCTGTCTCACATTTAGGTCTTTCATCATTTTGAGTTTATTTTTCTGTATGGTGCAAGAAAGTGGTCCAGTTTCATTCTTTTGCATGTGGCTGTCTAATTTTCCTAACACCGTTTGTTGAAAAGACAGTATTTTTTTCCATTAGATCTTTTTCCCTGCTTTGTTGAAGATTAGTTGACCATAGAGTTGTGGGTCCATTTCTGGGTTCTCTATTCAGTTTCATTGCTCTATGTCTGTTTTTATGCCAATACCATACTGTCTTTATGATTATTATTTTATAATACAGAGTGAAGTTTGGAATTGTGATACCTCCAGCTTTGGTTTTCTTTTTCAACATTCCTCTGGCTAGTTGGAATATTTTGTGGTTCCATACAAATTTTAGGATTATCTGTTCCATCTTCATGAAAAATGTTGATGGTATTTTGATAGGGATGACACTGAATGTGTAGACTGTTTTGGGTAGCATAGACATTTTAACATTATTTGTTCTTCCAATCCATGAGCATGGAATATCATTCCTTTTCGTTGTGTCTTCTTCAGTTTTTTTTTTTTTTTTTTGTAAGTGTTCTATAGTTTTCAGAGTACAGATCTCCTACCTCTTTGGTTAGGTTTATTCCTAGGTATCTTATGGTTTTCAGTACAGTTGTAAATGGGATTGATTCTTTGATTTCTCTTTGTTCTGCTTCATTGTTAGTATATAGAAATGTAATTGATTTCTGTGCATTGATTTTATATACTGCAACTTTGCTTAATTCCTATATCAGTTACAGCAATTTTGGGGTGGAGAATTGTGGGTTTTCTACAGAAAATACATGTCATGTCATCTGTGAAAAGTGACAGTATGACTTCTGCTAGGGTGGTTCAACATCTGCACATCAAACAATGTGGTAGACCACATTAATAAAGGGAAGAACCATATGATCCTCTCAACAGATGCAGAAAAAGCATTTGACAAAATACGACATTCTTTCTTGATAAAGACTCTGCAGTGTAGGGATGGAAGGAACATACCTCAATATCATAAAACCATATACAAAAAATCCACGGTGAATATCATCCTCAATGGAGAAGAACAGAGAGATTTTCTCTGAAGGTTAGGAACACGCAGGTTTGTCCACCCTCACCATTATTGTTCAACATAGCACTGGAAGTCCTAGCCTCAGCAATCAGACAACAGAAGGAGATGAAAGGCATCCAAATCAGTATAGATATAGATTATTAAGATATTCTCTTTCTTCTTATATGAATTTTGGTAAGTTGTGTTATCTAGAAATCTGATTATTTTACTTAAATTTTATTTTATTTATTTATTTATTTTTTTAAAGATTTTTTTTTATTCATCCATTTGACAGAGAGAGATCACAAGTAGGCAGAGAGGCAGGCAGAGAGAGAGAGAGGAGGAAGCAGGCTCCCTGCTGAGCAGAGAGCCCGATGCGGGACTCGATCCCAGGACCCTGAGATCATGACCTGAGCCGAAGGCAGCGGCTTAACCCACTGAGCCACCCAGGCGCCCGTATTTTACCTAAATTTTAAAATTATTTGCTTAAAATTTTCATAATAGTCTGTTCAATTTTTAAAGTCTGTGACTTTCATTCCTGATAATAGTAATTTGTAAATTTTCCATTTTTATTGATTAATCTTCTTAGAGATTAATCTGTTTTATTAATCTTTTCAAAGAATCAATGTTTGGCTTTGTTCATTTTCTGTTATATATATGTCCTCTATGTCCTTGATTACGCTCTTATATCATCATTCTTCTATTCTCAGCCTGATTTTCTGCCTTTTTAAAAAAATAAATTCATGAAGAAACTTCAGTAATTGATGTTTAGCCTTCCTTTTTTTCCCTAGGGATGCATTTGAAATTATAGATTTTATCCAGCACAGCATTAGATTCATTTCATATGTTTTAATATGTCATATTCTCATTATCATTCTGTTAAATATATTTTATAATTTTCATTATAATTTTTCTCTTGTGTAGGTGTTAGACAAGTAATGCTACATTTACAAATATTTTGAGATTTTCTAATTAATTTTGTTATTGACTTACAGATTAATTTTATAGATATACTCTGAATGTTAATTCTTTGAAATTTGTTGACTTGCTTTATGAACTAGTTTTTGCTCTTTTGAATAAATATTTTATTTCACTCAAATGTTTCTCTCTGCTTAAGTATAGCATTTGTTCTGTTTTCCTGTTGCTGTATCACAAGCCATTCCAAACATTAGTGACTTAAAACTATCATTTATTTTGCACTGAAATCTGCAATTTGGGCAGAACTCAGTGAGGATGGTTTGTCTTGGTTCATGTGGTATCAGCTGAGATGGCTTAAAGGCTAGAGGCTAATTTATGAATTTATTCACTGTATCTAACAAATTAAATTTACTGGAAAATAATATATACATATTCTTTTTTAAATTTTTTCTCAGATATTTTATATATTTATTTGACATATAGAGGGATCATAAGTAGGCAGAACAGCAGGCAGAGGGAGGAGAAGCAGGTTCCCCACTGAAGCAGAGAGCCTGATGTGGGACTTGATTCCTGAACCCTGGGATCATGACCTGAACCGTAGGCAGCTGCTTAACCAACTGAGCCACCTAGGCACCCCCATACATTTTCTTTATTAAACTTTTGATATTAGTGTATCTGTTTTTATAGACTTCCACTTAATTCCTGGTATTGATTTTATGTCTCCTCTCTTTCTTTCTTGATCAAAGTGGTTAGAGCTTTAGCAATGTAAGGGCCTGGTAAGCCAGAGGGAGCCATTTGGTTGTAAACTTAGACTGACCCTGCCCCTCCCAGAGGAACTTACTTGCAAAGCCCAGACACAAAGGCAGGCCAGGCTGGGTGGAGACATCCAATCGGTAGGGCATGCATATATTTACCATGGTAAATTGAAATTCAACTGGCTACCCATATTGCCAGCCTAGCATGACTGTGCAGTTTTCCCTGTGTATTGCAATATCATTGGCCACCTGTGTATAAGCCAGGATTACCCACCTCTATAAAAGTTAGTCTGTGAGGCTGGGAAGAGTTGTTGTCTCTTTGTAAGAGATGGCCTGACCGGTCGGTTTGATTCCTGATGCTTGGCACAAAATAAAGCTTTGCTTGACCTTCGCTTTGCATCAGTCTCCTTCCTTTGATCACGGACCCTAACAATCAATATTTTGGGGTTTTTCAAAGAACCAGTTTTTGGTTTCATTGATTTTTCTCTATTTGCTTTATGTTTTCAACTTTACTGATTTTTGGCTTTTATCTTTATCATTTCTTTCCTTCTAGTTGATTTGATTTATATGTGTTTTCTCTTTTTTTTATTTCTCAAGTTGGATCATTGGGTTTAAGACATTTCTTCTTTTTTAGTGTAAGTATTTAATGCTATAAATATCTCTCTAAGCTTTGCTTTAGCTGCATCCCATAGAATTTTATATATTCTCATTTTTATTCAATTAAAATATATTCAAATTTCCTTTTCTGTTTGTTTTTAAGTTTTTATTGTAATTCCAGTTAATTAACATACAGTGTTGTATTAGTTTCAGGTACAAGATAGTCATTCGACACTTCCATACATCACCCTGTGCTCATCACAAAAGCACTCCTTAATTCCTACCACTTATTTCACCAATCTCCTCACACACCTCCCTTCTGGTACTGTCAAATTGTTCTCTACAGTTCAGAGTTGTTACTTGGTTTGCTTCTTTCTCTCTTTTCTCTTTTTCCCTTTGCTCTTTGGTTTTGTTTCTTAAATTCCACCTTTGAGTGAAATCGTATGGTATTTTTCTTTCTCTGACTGACTTATTTTATTCTAATTTCCACTGAGACTTCAACACATGAATTTGTTAAGCATGTGTTCCATTTCCAAATATTTGGGAATTTTTCAGGTATCTTTTAGTGATTGATTTCTAGCTCAATTCTATTTTGGTCATATATATTATATAATTTTATTTGTTTTATGGCCCAGAATATGGTCTGTCAGGGAGAATGCTCTATGTGCACTTGAAAAGAAAATGCATTCTGTTTTGTTGGGTGGAATGTACCATACATGTCAATTATGTCAATTTGGTTGGTATGCTGTTGAGGATTTTCTATAAATTTGCTATTTTAAAAATCTATTTGTTCTATAATTACTGAGAGAGTAGTACCAAAGTGTTTATAGACAATGAATCTTCATAAAAACTAATGATGTACTGTATGGTGACTAACATAACACAATAAAAAAAAAGTCTCCAATATAATTGTGGATTTATTTATTCCTTCAGTTATATTAATTTTGCTTTTTGTATTTGAAATTTTGTTGTTAAGTTCATAACTTCTAACCTGTTTATGTCTTTTTAGTGTATTGATCCCTTTATTATTATATAATGCTCATCTTCATCTCTGATCATATTGCTTGTTCTGAAATCTACTTTTTTGTGTCTTTATATTTATAATGACTCTCTTGAAACAACATGTAGTAAGTTCTTTGGTTTTTCTATTTTGATAATCTTTGTCTTATAATTGGAGTATTTGGTCTATTTTTATTTAATATAACTGCTCTCTATCTATCTATCTATCTATCATCTATCTATCTATATACATATATGTTTATCCTCTTACAATTTATTTTTCATTTGTTTTTCCTGTGTTATATTACTTTTGCTCCTCTTTGTTTTCTTCTTTTGACTTAACCTAGCATTTATTTTTATATTTCATTTTTTCTACTGGCTGTTAGTCAACCCTTATTTTACTATTTTATCAGCTATCCTAGAAATTACAACATTCATCTTTAACTTGTTGATATTTAATATATATATTGGTAATTTATCACTAAAATGACAATGTTAGTACTTAAGAATGCTATAACTTCATTTGCCTTTTGTGTTACTGTTGTCATAGATTAAAATTTACATGTGTTTTAATTTCCACAAACAGGTTAGCATTACTATTTTGTTCAGTCAATATTCATTTTTACTTATATTTTATCCTTTAATTTATTCTTTATTTTTCTATTTTCATATTTCTATCTGAGATCATTTTCTTTCTGTCTGAAAAGCATTTTAAAATTGATATGCTAAGAACAGATTTTTTTTTTCCAACCACAGATTTTCTAATTTTGATGCCTGAAATATCTTCACATTTGAAGAATATTTCACTGGGCTTAGAATTCTGTGTTGACAGCTTTTTTTTTTTTAAATTTATTTACCACATTAAAGACTTTGTGATTATCTATACTATTAGGTATTTACACAAAGCATACAAAAATACTAATTCAAAGGGATACATGCACCCTGTTGTTTATAGCAGCATTATTTACAATAGCCAAATTATGGAAGGAGCCCAAGTGTCCATGGATTGATGAATGGATAAAGAAGTGGTATATATACACAAGGGAATATTACTTAGTGATCAAAAAGAAAGAAATTTTGCCATTTGCAATGATATGGAGGGAGCTAGAGAATGTAATGCTAAGCAAAATCAGTCAGCCAGAAAAAGACAAATACTATATGATTTCATTCATTAAGGAGTGCAGTTGTTGTGATAAGCACCTGGTGATGTATGGAAGTGTGGAACCACTATATTGTACACCTAAAACTAATATTATACTGTATGTTAACCAACTTGGATTTAAATAAAAAAAAAAAGGTCTTGTGATTATTTCCTAGCTTCCAGTCTTTTTGCTCTTTCAAAGATAATATTTTACCTCACTTTTTTCTGGTTGCTTTTATCCAAAGTTTTATATTGTGGGAAATTTCAAGCAACTACAGAATTTTACAGAATATTATAATGAACTCCATTTCTCCATCATTCAGGTTTGATAATTATTAACTTATGTCTAATCTTCTTTAATCTCTAGTTGCACCAAATTTTTCTTCATATTTTGAGTCAATGTCAAAATATCAACTTAGGATGCCAGGGTGGCTCAGTGGGTTAAAGCCTTTGCCTTCAGCTCAGGTCATGATCCCAGGGTCCTGGGATCGAGCCCCACATCGGGCTCTCTGCTCAGCAGGGAGATTGCTTCCTCCTCTCTCTCTCTCTGTCTGTCTCTTTGCCTACTTGTGGTCTCTGTCTGTCAAATAAATTAAAAAAAAAAGAAAGAAAATAAACTTATCAGCTACTCATTTATTTTGTATATATTTTAGTATTGTACCTCTAAAGCTGAGTTTATTTAAAAACACATAACCACAACACCATTAGTATGCCTAAAAATAATAGTTCCTTAGTATGATCAAACAACTATTTAAAATTATTTGGAAAATACAGATAATAGGTATATATGTATATCTATATGTATATATAGGTAGATATACATATGTATATCTACCTATATATACATATAGATATACATATGTATACCTATATCTATAGATAGATATCTATAGATATAAATATATACATACATTCTTAACATCTATTTAACATATGTGAACATATGTAAACATGTGTGTATGTTTAACATTATTTAGTTTGACATTCTTTTGGTTTGAATCAGGAATCAAGTAAGATTTATTGTTGGGATTGGTTGATATATTTTTCAAGTTTTTTAATATATATTTTCCTCTCTTTTTCTCTCTCCATTCTCTCCTTCCTTATTTATTTCTTTCATCTTGTGCAGTTTGTTTATTAAAGAAATGGGATCTTGTGTGTGTGTGTGTGTGTGTGTGTGTGTGTAGTTTTTTTTTACAGTCTGTACTTTGCTAAAAGGATCCCTGTGGTTCTTTTCTTTTCTTTCTTTTTTTTTTTTAAAAAGTATTTATTTGCAAGAGAGAGAGAGAGAGTGCACAAGCAGGGGGAATGGCAGGCAGTAGGAGAAGCAGGCTCCCCACTGAGCAGGGAGCCTAATGCAGGACTCAATCCCAGGACCCTGGGATCATGGCCTGAGCCAAAGGCAGATGCTTAACTGACTGAGGCATACAGGAATCCCTATCCCTGTGGTTTCTTTAACATTTCCAGTTATTTGTGTTTACTGTAATATGGTGGCTGGATGTAGACTTGGGCTTTATGTTTTTGGGCAAGAATACTCCATGGGTGTAGTTAAATTCTTTCATTAGAAGTTACATGATGTATGGTGGTCTCTTTGTGATGTTAGCAGCCATTGGTGTTGAATGTGTAGAGAGTGTATAATTTTTTTTATTATTTTTTAAAAGGTTTTATTTATTTATTTGAGAGAGAGAATGAGGGAGAGGGAGTAAGAGAGGGTAGAAGTCAGTGGGAGAATCAGATTCCCTGCTGAGCAGGGAGCCCGATGGGGGACTCAATCTGGGGACTCCAGGATCATGACCTAAGCTGGAGGCAGTTGCTTAACCAACTGAGCCACCCAGGCACCCCTAGAGAGCATATAATTAATTAGAGTTTGCCAAAATGTGAAATTCTATCATTTTTTATTTTTTTATTTGGTATTCTATCTACTATATGGTAACCCAGTGATACAGTTTATATAGGAAATGCAGATAAATGCTGGATTCTTTCCCTTTACTTACCAGTTTTCAAAATAATTTAGTGTTTTTCTCATTTCCTTGAATGATAGTTACTTTTTAAGGTACAATTTCACACAAATGTACTTATAATTTGTTCTGACCCTCAAATGATCTCATATTTTCCCATTGGCAGATTTTTAAAGTTACATCTTGAGCCATTTTCACACAACCCTTGTGTCATCATTGTGTAAAATAATTATATGGCACTAAAATCAAAGCTACACAATATGTTATATTTGACAAAATCTAACTTATATCCCTCTCAGCCCCACCATTTCCTTTCTTCCCATATAGATGATCATTTATATTTTATGGTTTTCTTTTTCATTTAAAAATTAATTAAAAATATATATTCTTCATATCTCTCATTTCTTAGATAATCAGTAACACATGGCACAAACCCTTTTTCCGGTTAATATATCCTTATGATTATTTTATGAGAGATTTTTCCCATTCACTTTTACAGTTTCAGAGTACTCCATTATATGGATGTACCACAGTTTATGTAAGCACTCCTTTAATACACATTTATATCTATTTTTTGCTGTTTCAAATATTTTTGCAATGAACAACACAGGGTATATGTCTTTTCATATTTTGTCCACTATGTCTTTGGGTTAGATTCTTAGGACCATGTGTACTTTTCATAGATATTGTCTGATTCCCTTCCATTGACATTGTACCATTTTGAATTCTAAGTAGAAGTGTATGAGAGTGCTTGTTTTCCCATAGCCTCATCAACAGAATATGTTGTAGAGCATTTGGATCTTTGTCTGACTTAATATTTTTCTTTATCTTTGGTTTTCAGCAGTTTTACTATGATGGGTCTATATATGGGTTTCTATATATTTGTATTTTTTGAGGTTTATAATATGTCTTCAGTCTATAGCTTGATATCTTTCATCTGTTTTGTAAAATTCTCAGCCATTGCTTTTTCAAATATTTTTACTGTCATGTTCTCATTCTTCTCCCTCCTTGGGATTCTAATGACATATAAATTAAATATTTTATTATGTTTCAACTATATTTTGCAGTAATTTCCCTATTATTTATTTTTATCCTTTTTGCTTTACCCTGACCCACCTTGTAATTCACAGTTTCTTTTGATTTTATTAATTTATGTTTTAAAGATTTTGAAATTTAGAGAGAGAGAGAGAAAGAGAGAGCACGTGTGCATGAGTGAAGAGAGAGGCAGAGGGAGAGAATCTTAGACTCCCTGGTGAGCTTGGAGCCATGCAGGGCTCTCTACCCAGGGCTCAGTCTTACAAGCCATGAGATCATGACCTGAGCTGAAAGCAAGAGTTGGATGCTTAACCAACTTAGCCACCCAGACACCCCTGTTCTGCTTTTAAATATAGATACCAAGTTCTTAATTTAAATTACTGCATTTTTCAGTTGTTGAGAGTTCCATTTAATTATTTTTTAGAAATTCCATTTCTTTATTATTCTCCATTTGTCATCTATTTTCTTAAACATATTAATTGCATTTACTTTTTTTTAAATTAATTTTTTATTTTTTATAAACATATATTTTTATCCCCAGGGGTACAGGTCTGTGAATCACCAGGTTTACACACTTCACAGCACTCACCAAAGCACATACCCTCCCCAATGTCCATAATCCCACCCCCTTCTCCCAAACCCCCTCCCCCCAGCAACCCTCAGTTTGTTTTGTGAGATTAAGAGTCACTTATGGTTTGTCTCCCTCCCAATCCCATCTTGTTTCATTTATTCTTCTCCTACCCACTTAAGCCCCCATGTTGCATCACCACTTCCTCATATCAGGGAGATCATATGATAGTTGTCTTTCTCTGCTTGACTTATTTCGCTAAGCATGATACGCTCTAGTTCCATCCATGTTGTCGCACTTTAATCTCTGTGTTAGATAGCTCCAATAAATGGCTCCTCTTTGGGTCTATTTATTTCTTTCAAAGATTTGTTTACTTATTTTAGAGAGAGTAAGTGAGTGAGTGAGTGTGTGTGTGTGTGTGTGTGCAGGGAAGGGCCCAGTGGGAGGGAAAGGAAGAGGGAAAGAATTCCAAGCAGAATCTTCAGTCAGGGTCCAAGGTGGGGCTTGATCTCACAAGATTGTGACCCAAGGCAAAACCAAGAGTTGGATGCTTAACCAACTAAGCCACCCAGATGCCCCTCCATTTTTATTTCTGGGTATTCCTGGTTATTTTCCATTATTATCCAAAGAACCTTCTCACTCTTGACTGATAGGCAGATAGGATGGGTACAGATTTCATCCATTTAGGAACTTTGCTCACAGGTTCAGGATGTGCTCCTTCTAAGGAGGACAAATATTTGTTTGTCCCTATCACTGGGATATAGTCATTTTAAGATTCTAGTTGAGAGTCCAGATGAGGTGTTTATTAGGCCCCATACTTTTCAGTTCTTAATTTCTTATTTTTCTTCCTAAGCAGTTGAGACTGGCAAACATTTTTATTTTCTTTTCAGCATCTCCATATTTAGCTTCTCGATTTTTGCCCCATGCAGGGTAACCATCCAACAAATGCTTGGGTGGGATACCATCATGTGTTCAACTTCTCTCCCTTCTCTTTCCCATTAGGAACTGACTGCTCAATTATTGGCTGCCTTAGGGGCATGTTCTAATTTTCGTCTCTTTACACTGATGAGTTTCTCAGAAGTTCTACTTTCATAGTTCTTTTTCCAAATTCTGATACCATGCAAATTATTTGCAAATGCTTTGAAGGTAAAAGCAGCTTTCCTGGATTACTTTTCTGACATCTTGGCTTCTCAAGTTCAAATTGCCTTGGTGGCTCTCCTAGCCTTTAAAAAGGTTTTGTTTTGGTATTGTATTCAAGTTTTCTAGTTATTCTTGGAGGAAGAGTTGTTTTTCCATAAGCTATTCTGTCAAATCATTATCAATTATATATCATGAATACATTATCTATTATGTATTTTTTGGCAACAGAATTTTATACCAACATGAATATCTTCTATATTTTATAATTTCTATGAGTTCTTTAAAGGAAGTTATCTTCCATACATATTTATATATGTTGTGTGTGTGTGTGTGTGTGTGTCCTGTGTATGTTTTTATTAGTAGAGGCCTTTCTGCAGGACAATTTCATTTTTGCTCTGGTTGGAACTCCCATTTTTATATCAGTTTTCATATTGGTTTCTGTGATTACATGTTTACTGCTCCACATTTGAATTTCACCCATGAAAGAATACTTGTACATGTACAAGATCTGATTTCTTTCAGGTTATTGTCTCCATTCATGGTGGGTGACTAATTTGTGCTGCAGTTTGGGCTGGTGGGTTGAGATGTCAGTAAAGAAAAGCTGTTTTCCTTGTGTCTGGACTTAGTTGATGAAATTATAGTCTGAATCATGTGAACAGAATTTTGCATTAAAATACCATGTGTTAAAAAAAGACACTTGATGAAACAAAATTAGACCATTGTATGGAAATAATATTACTTATAGAAGGTATTAAAATATTAGAACATACTGTTCACAAGAGTTTTATAGACTGAAATTAGAAATACATGGCAGAGCATTTCTTGAAATCAGTGGAAGTGGAATAATTGTTAATAAATCTAATATAAATTAATATTACTTGAAGGTTAAAATAGAGACATTGTTGGTAGGGAGAGAGTAGGTAAGGGAAACTTAATATATTAAGTCCTTACTATGTGTGGGTATTGTATATATTTTATTTCATTTACTTCTCAAAACAATCTTATGAGGTAAATATTAGTTTCTTCATTTTACTGGCAAGGAAAGTATGACCTAAAGAAGCATCTCATTTATGGTTACAGTCCTGTAGATGTAGCTTAGGTCTAAATTAAATTCACTTCAGTTTGATCAGAATATATTGAAGGGACACTGAGGTACAATGGTGGAAGAAGACAGACTAGATCCCTGACCTTTATAAATGGACAAGCTACCCCTTTGGCTTCTCTTAAAGCACTTGCTTTTCTCTTCCATTGCGTATCTCATTCTGTATGTAATAATCTTTTCAGATGTCTGTCTCCTACTCTGGGCTGAGAGTTCTTTGAGTGTAGTGAAAGAACCATATCCATCCTTGTATCCCCAGTGCTAAATAGATAAATCCAGTGTTCAAGTGGAGATTGATTTCATAGTGAAAGTTGTTCCCCTTAATCCATGGGGCCATAGAAAAAGGAGAGTATGTTAGGAAACACTGCCTAATGAAATATGCCAATAATATGCTCTTCAGTGAGTGAGCAATATATCAGGAGGGGTAGGATGAGTCATTTTTCACTTTGATTTTGGAAAGAGAGTTGGCATTGATAATATATACAGATAATTTGCCTCTTTTTATACCACATATCATCTCTTTCTGGATAACAGGAAATAAAAATGACTGATAGTGTATAGATGGCTATCTTCAATTTCTTTTAAGATGTTTTGCCTTTAAATATATTTCTCTTATTACTTAAAGCACAGTGATTTAACAGTGACATAAACAGCTAACTTCTCCAGTCTTTTAAAAATAGTTTTGCCCATAAGTACATCAATGTTATTATTGGACACACAAACAGTTCTCATGTATGGTTGGTATAGTTTCCCTAGGAAGATTTTAAATAGCTTTATCAGATTAATTTAGTAAGACTCAGTTTTTGACAATTTCTTTAGAAGGCTGTGGCAGAGGATACATATAGGCAAAGCTGTTATAAAATGGGGAAGTGTGGAACATCATAGTGGTTTACAGAAGAATGTGGCTTATTCAAGTCTTGCAAAGGAGTTTTGAGGTGAGTAGTCCAGGTGAGGACAGCTCAGCCTTACACAGTCAATTAAGGACACAGGTTTCTTTTAACTTGAGCTCTCTACATTCTGGGGCTTTCTCTTAATCTATATAGTCAAGCTAAATCTTAGGCCCACCAGACAGGGAGGAGTGGAGGTTTAGGGAAAAATATTCTTTTCTCATAAGTAATGAAACATAAGTTGCACACCTTACTTCTGCCCATGTTAAGTTGATGATAAGCATTATATGGCTATTTAAGGGTGATCAGGCAATACACCATTAACTGGGCAATTATTGCTTAAACTCTATTACTGTGGAAGAGTAGGAGAATGGATTTTGTGAGACAACTGACAGTCTCTACTGGTAATGGCAATACTGGAATTGACAGGACAGAAAATAAGTTTCGGGGGGTGGGTTCCCAAAAATCTTTGGTATCAATTGTTCATAAATGACTTAATGTGGCTAAACTGCTTTCTCAAAGCTGAGATCTTACACATTTTAATACTGAGAAGAGTTTGTTTAGTTAGTCCTAAAAAATCTTTATTCCAGTTTGGGGTAGCTAACACAACATAATTCCCATCTCTTTTTTTATGAGTCAGTCAGAAATATATTGCTTGACTATTGCTCATGTGTCTGGTCAGTTAGTTGTGGATTCCAAAGCACAGACACAAAGAGTTTTGCTTTGCTGAGTGTTAAAACAATAGTGGACATAAATGACTTTCTGAGCCATTTGAGTTTATTTAATAGGAATTTATCAGGAGCATCTGGCTGGCTCAGTTGGTTAAGCGGCTGACTTTTGGTTTTGGTGACATCATGATCTCTTGGGGTCTGGGGTAGAGTTCTGCATCAGGATCCACACTCAGCAGAGAGTCTGCATGAAGATTCTCTCCCTCTGACCCTCCTCTAACTTGCTTGCTTTCTTGCATACTCTGTTTCTCTAAAATAAGTAAATAAATCTTAAAAAAAATATAAATAGGAATTTATCAAGTGATGTTCATTAAAGATGAACCTTTTGATTCCAGCTGTTATCAAACATTCTTGCCTAGTCATTTCATTCTCTTCAACCCTTGTGTTCATTTTTTTTTTCTTGACATGAGAAATTTCTTTAACAGAACATTAACTTAAACATGTGTAGTAACAAATCTCTTTCAGGACTTGAAGTATTAGTTCACAGACATACAAAAAGCATTTCCAATCTTCATTTAAAATGTTCTCAGAAACTTTGTGTCTAATAAGTTGTTGAAAACTACAAAAGTTAAAACTAAAATATGTAAGTAAATGACCCTGTTTTAGAAAGCATTTAGGGTGATCAGTCTTAAATGTGAGCTGATGTAATAGAGCCTTTTTGGGCTCCCTGGTACTTTTAATGTGGTGTTTATATTATATCCTAAGTTGGCCAGTTTATTGTCATTGAAAATATTAATTTGGAGATTGAAAAATATGTATAGTTGACTGTTTATTTAATCTGGCAATCAACTTGAATGGAACATTCTATGGGCCCTTCTCATTTCTTTCTGCTCTCCCCTACCTCTCCTACCATACCAACTTCAGAGGCAACTTTGTTCTCTAATGAATACCAGTTTGTGACATGAAATGGGTTGAGGTGTTTAGAATGCATGCTGATAATGTTGCTGATAAGACAGACTCAACAGTTTTATGGTTGGTCCTGGAACATTTAGGAATCAACTGGGGAATGAATTATCTTTTTTTGTTGTTTTAAAAACTGTTCTGTCTTTACTAGATCCTTGTTACTTAAAGTGTGGCCTCTGGATAAACAAAGTCCACATCATCTGGGAGCTTGTTAGAAAGGTAGAAGTTGAAACTCTATTTCAGACTAGAATCAGAATCTGTAAGCAATACACATCTCTAGATGATTCTGTATACGGTTAAGCTTGGGGAAGCACTGTACTAGAAAATCTGATGAAGCGTAGGGGTCTAGTTCTTAGTAGGACATTAATAAGACAATCTCAGATCTATTGTCCCATACATATAATATCTCAGTTGACTCTAGTCTCCTTGAGACTTTAGAAACATGGAATCCATGGATCATCAGACAATTGCAGGAGCTTCTTTAGTTTAACCTAATCTAAAAGTCTGAAATGATAAAAATGGAGATGCAAACCACTAACAATACAGATATCTCACACAGGACTTCTGTCCAGAATATACAATAAATTCTATAACTTGATAATAAGAAGCGAAATAATTCAATAAAAATCGGTAAAATATTTGCATAGACACCTTACAAAGAAGATATTTGAATGCAATAAGTGCCTGTAAGATGCTAAACACCATTTGTTAGCACAAAAACATACAAATTAAGGTTACAGTAAGATTGCTTTGCATGCCTACTAGAATGGCTAAAATAAGGACTACTAATACTAAGTGCTGGAAAGAATGTGGAACATGCATACACTGCTATTGGGAGTGTAAGATGGCACAATCTTCTTTCAAAGAAAGTTTGGTAGTTTCTTATAATGTTGAACATATGACACCAGCAATTCCACTTCTAGGTATTTACTGGGGGAATTGTACATAAATGTTCATACTGGTTTTATGCATATTAGCCCCAAACTGGAGAAAACCCAATGTCTATCAACAGGTGAATGCAGCAAGGAACTGCAGTATATCCATACAATGGAATATTTCTCTACAGTAAAAAGGAATGGACTACGAATATATGCAGTGACATGGATGACTCACAAAATCTTTATGAGGAAGGAAGTTTTTTTTTTTTAATTTATATTTTATTTATTTTCAGCATAACAGTATTCATTGTTTTTGCACCACACCCAGTGCTCCATGCAATCTGTGCCCTCTCTAATACCCACCACCTGGTTCCCCCAACCTCCACCCCCCCCCGCCACTTCAAACCCCTCAGATTGTTTTTCAGAGTCCATAGTCTCTCATGGTTCACCTCCCCTTCCAATTTCCCCCAACTCCCTTTTTTTTTTTTTAATTTTTTATTTTTTATAAACATATATTTTTATCCCCAGGGGTACAGGTCTGTGATTCACCAGGTTTACACACTTCACAGCACTCACCAAAGCACATACCCTCCCCAATGTCCATAACCCCACCCCCTTCTCCCAAACCCCCTCCCCCCAGCAACCCTCAGTTTGTTTTGTGAGATTAAGAGTCACTTATGGTTTGTCTCCCTCACAATCCCATCTTGTTTCATTTATTCTTCTCCTACCCACTTAAGCCCCCATGTTGCATCACCACTTCCTCATATCAGGGAGATCATATGATAGTTGTCTTTCTCTGCTTGACTTATTTCGCTAAGCATGATACGCTCTAGTTCCATCCATGTTGTCGCAAATGGCAAGATTTCATTTCTTTTGATGGCTGCATAGTATTCCATTGTGTATATATACCACATCTTCTTTATTCATTCATCTGTTGATGGACATCTAGGTTCTTTCCATAGTTTGGCTATTGTGGACATTGCTGCTATAAACATTCGGGTGCACGTGCCCCTTTGGATCACTACGTTTGTATCTTTAGGGTAAATACCCAATAGTACAATTGCTGGGTCATAGGGCAGTTCTATTTTCAACATTTTGAGGAATCTCCATGCTGTTTTCCAGAGTGGCTGCACCAGCTTGCATTCCCACCAACAGTGTAGGAGGGTTCCCCTTTCTCCGCATCCTCGCCAGCATCTGTCATTTCCTGACTTGTTGATTTTAGCCATTCTGACTGGTGTGAGGTGATATCTCATTGTGGTTTTGATTTGTATTTCCCTGATGCCGAGTGATATGGAGCACTTTTTCATGTGTCTGTTGGCCATCTGGATGTCTTCTTTGCAGAAATGTCTGTTCATGTCCTCTGCCCATTTCTTGATTGGATTCTTTGTTCTTTGGGTGTTGAGTTTGCTAAGTTCTTTATAGATTCTGGACACTAGTCCTTTATCTGATATGTCGTTTGCAAATATCTTCTCCCATTCTGTCAGTTGTCTTTTGATTTTGTTAACTGTTTCCTTTGCTGTGCAAAAGCTTTTGATCTTGATGAAATCCCAATAGTTCATTTTTTCCCTTGCTTCCCTTGCCTTTGGCATTGTTCCTAGGAAGATGTTGCTGCGGCAGAGGTCGAAGAGGTTGCTGCCTGTGTTCTCCTCAAGGATTTTGATGGATTCCTTTCGCACATTGAGGTCCTTCATCCATTTTGAGTCTATTTTTGTGTGTGGTGTAAGGAAATGGTCCAATTTCATTTTTCTGCATGTGGCTGTCCAATTTTCCCAGCACCATTTATTGAAGAGGCTGTCTTTTTGCCATTGGACATTCTTTCCTGCTTTGTCGAAGATTAGTTGACTGTAGAGTTGAGGGTCTATTTCTGGGCTCTCTATTCTGTTCCATTGATCTATGTGTCTGTTTTTGTGCCAGTACCATGCTGTCTTGATGATGACAGCTTTGTAATAGAGCTTGAAGTCCGGAATTGTGATGCCACCAACGTTGGCTTTCTTTTTCAATATCCCTTTGGCTATTCGAGGTCTTTTCTGGTTCCATATAAATTTTAGAATTATTTGTTCCATTTCTTTGAAAAAGATGGATGGTACTTTGATAGGAATTGCATTAAATGTGTAGATTGCTTTAGGTAGCATAGACATTTTCACAATATTTATTCTTCCAATCCAGGAGCATGGAACATTTTTCCATTTCTTTGTGTCTTCCTCAATTTCTTTCATGAGTACTTTATAGTTTTCTGAGTATAGATTCTGTGTCTCTTTGGTTAGGTTTATTCCTAGGTATCTTATGGTTTTGGGTGCAATTGTAAATGGGATTGACTCCTTAATTTCTCTTTCTTCTGTCTTGCTGTTGGTGTAGAGAAATGCAACTGATTTCTGTGCATTGATTTTATATCCTGACACTTTACTGAATTCCTGTATAAGTTCTAGCAGTTTTGGAGTGGAGTCTTTTGGGTTTTCCACATATAGTATCATATCATCTGCAAAGAGTGATAATTTGACTTCTTCTTTGCCGATTTGGATGCCTTTAATTTCCTTTTGTTGTCTGATTGCTGAGGCTAGGACCTCTAGTACTATGTTGAATAGCAGTGGTGATAATGGACATCCCTGCCGTGTTCCTGACCTTAGCGGAAAAGCTTTCAGTTTTTCTCCATTGAGAATGATATTTGCGGTGGGTTTTTCATAGATGGCTTTGATGATATTGAGGTATGTGCCCTCTATCCCTACACTTTGAAGAGTTTTGATCAGGAAGGGATGCTGTACTTTGTCAAATGCTTTTTCAGCATCTATTGAGAGTATCATATGGTTCTTGTTCTTTCTTTTATTGATGTGTTGTATCACATTGACTGATTTGCGGATGTTGAACCAACCTTGCAGCCCTGGAATAAATCCCACTTGGTCGTGGTGAATAATCTTTTTAATGTACTGTTGAATCCTATTGGCTAGTATTTTGTTGAGTATTTTCGCATCTGTGTTCATCAAGGATATTGGTCTATAGCTCTCTTTTTTGGTGGGATCCTTGTCTGGTTTTGGGATCAAGGTGATGCTGGCCTCATAAAATGAGTTTGGAAGTTTTCCTTCCATTTCTATTTTTTGGAACAGTTTCAGGAGAATAGGAATTAGTTCTTCTTTAAATGTTTGGTAGAATTCCCCCGGGAAGCCGTCTGGCCCTGGGCTTTTGTTTGTTTGGAGATTTTTAATGACTGTTTCAATCTCCTTACTGGTTATGGGTCTGTTCAGGCTTTCTATTTCTTCCTGGTTCAGTTGTGGTAGTTTATATGTTTCTAGGAATGCATCCATGTCTTCCAGATTGTCAAATTTATTGGCGTAGAGTTGCTTATAGTATGTTCTTATAATAGTTTGTATTTCTTTGGTGTTAGTTGTGATCTCTCCTCGTTCATTCATGATTTTATTTATTTGGGTCCTTTCTCTTTTCTTTTTGATAAGTCGGGCCAGGGGTTTATCAATTTTATTAATTCTTTCAAAGAACCAGCTCCTAGTTTCGTTGATTTGTTCTATTGTTTTTTTGGTTTCTATTTCATTGATTTCTGCTCTGATCTTTATGATTTCTCTTCTCCTGCTGGGTTTAGGGTTTCTTTCTTGTTCTTTCTCCAGCTCCTTTAGCTGTAGGGTTAGGTTGTGTACCTGAGACCTTTCTTGTTTCTTGAGAAAGGCTTAAACCGCTATATATTTTCCTCTCAGGACTGCCTTTGTTGTGTCCCACAGATTTTGAACCGTTGTATTTTCATTATCATTTGTTTCCATGATTTTTTTCAATTCTTCTTTAATTTCCCGGTTGACCCATTCATTTTTTAGAAGGATGCTGTTTAGTCTCCATGTATTTGGGTTCTTTCCAAACTTCCTAATGTGGTTGAGTTCTAGCTTTAGAGCATTGTGGTCTGAAAATATGCAGGGAATGATCCCAATCTTTTGATACCGGTTTAGTCCTGATTTAGGACCGAGGATGTGATCTATTCTGGAGAATGTTCCATGTGCACTAGAGAAGAATGTATATTCTGTTGCTTTGGGATGAAATGTTCTGAATATATCTGTGATGTCCATCTGGTCCAGTGTGTTGTTTAAGGCCTTTATTTCCTTGCTGATCTTTTGCTTGGATGATCTGTCCATTTCAGTGAGGGGAGTGTTAAAGTCCCCTACTATTATTGTATGATTGTTGATGTGTTTCTTTGATTTTGTTATTAATTGGTTTATATAGTTGGCTGCTCCCACGTTGGGGGCATAGATATTTAAAATTGTTAAATCTTCTTGTTGGACAGACCCTTTGAGTATGATATAGTGTCCTTCCTCATCTTTTATTATAGTCTTTGGCTTAAAATCTAATTGATCTGATAAAAGGATTGCCACTCCTGCTTTCTTCTGATGTCCATTAGCATGGTAAATTCTTTTCCACCCCCTCACTTTAAATCTGGAGGTGTCTTCGGGCTTAAAATGAGTTTCTTGGAGGCAACATATAGATGGGTTTTGTTTTTTTATCCATTCTGATACCCTGTGTCTTTTGACAGGGGCATTTAGCCCATTAACATTCAGGGTAACTATTGAGAGATATGAATTTAGTGCCATTGTATTGCCTGTAAGTTGACTGTTACTGTATATGGTCTCTGTTCCTTTCTGATCTACCACTTGTAGGCTCTCTCTTTGCTTAGAGGACCCCTTTCAATATTTCCTGTAGAGCTGGTTTGGTATTTGCAAATTCTTTCAGTTTTTGTTTGTCCTGGAAGCTTTTAATCTCTCCTTCTATTTTCAATGATAGCCTAGCTGGATATAGTATTCTTGGCTGCATGTTTTTCTCGTTTAGTGCTCTGAAAATATCATGCCAGCTCTTTCTGGCCTGCCAGGTCTCTGTGGATAAGTCAGCTGCCAATCTAATATTTTTACCATTGTATGTTACAGACTTCTTTTCCCGGGCTGCTTTCAGGATTTTCTCTTTGTCACTGAGACTTGTAAATTTTACTATTAGGTGACGGGGTGTGGGCCTATTCTTATTGATTTTGAGGGGCATTCTCTGAACCTCCTGAATTTTGATGCTCGTTCCCTTTGCCATATTGGGGAAATTCTCCCCAATAATTCTCTCCAGTATACCTTCTGCTCCCCTCTCTCTTTCTTCTTCTTCTGGAATCCCAATTATTCAAATTTGTTTCGTCTTATGGTGTCACTTATCTCTCGAATTCTCCCCTCGTGGTCCAGTAGCTGTTTGTCCCTCTTTTGCTCAGCTTCTTTATTCTCTGTCATTTGGTCTTCTATATCACTAATTCTTTCTTCTGCCTCATTTATCCTAGCAGTGAGAGCCTCCATTTTTGATTGCACCTCATTAATAGCTTTTTTGATTTCAACTTCGTTAGATTTTAGTTCTTTTATTTCTCCAGAAAGGGCTTTTATATCTCGCGAGAGGGTTTCTCTAATATCTTCCATGCCTTTTTCGAGCCCGGCTAGAACCTTGAGAATTGTCATTCTGAACTCTAGATCTGACATATTACCAATGTCTGTATTGATTAGGTCCCTAGCCTTCGGTACTGCCTCTTGTTCTTTTTTTTGTGTTGAATTTTTCCGTCTTGTCATTTTGTCCAGATAAGAGTATATGAAGGGGCAAGTAAAATACTAAAAGGGTGGCAACAACCCCAGGAAAATATGCTTTAACCAAATTAGAAGAGATCCAAAATCGTGAGGGGGGAGAAAGGGGATAAAAAGAGGTTCAAAAAGGAAGAAAGAAAGAAAACAAAAAAGAAAAAAGAAAAGAAAAGAATTTAAAAAAGAGAAAACACCTAAGAAAAATGTAAAAAAGAAAATATATATATATTAGATAAACTAGTAAAAAATCGTTAAAAAAGAAAAAGGTAACAGTTAAAAAAAAATTTTTTTTACCCGAAGGCGAGAAAAAAAAAAAATGAAAAAGAAAAAAATTAAATTAACTGCAAGACTAAAAAAAATCACAGGGAAAAAGCCATGAGTTCCACGCTTGGCTTTCTCCTCCTCTGGAATTCTGCTGCTCTCCTTGGTATTGAAACCGCACTCCTTGGTAGGTGAACTTGGTCTCGGCTGGATTTCTTGTTGATCTTCTGGGGGAGGGGCCTGTTGTAGTGATTCTCAAGTGTCTTTGCCCCATGCGCAATTGCACCGCCCTTATCAGGGGCCGGGGTGAGTAATCCGCTCGGGTTTGCTTTCAGGAGCTTTTGTTCCCTGAGCGCTTTCCGTAGAGTTCCGGAGGACGGGAATACAAATGGCGGCCTCCTGGTCTCCGGCCCGGAGGAGCCGAGAGCCCAGGGCCCCACTCCTCAGTGCGCCCTCAGAGAACAGGGCCCAGTTACTCCCGTCTGCCTGTCCTCCGGCCGCGCTCTGAGCTCACCGAGCCTGCGACCGGTTCAAGGTCACCCCGAGCTGTGAGCTTACTGTCGGCTCTGTCTCTGTAGCCGGCTTTCCCGTTCCAATACCCGCAAGCTCTGCGACACTCAGACACCCCCGATCCTTCTGTGACCCTGCGGGACCTGAGGCCACGCTGACCCCGCGTGGGCTTTGCCCCGGTTTAGCCTCTGGAGCGATGTCCCTCAGCGGAACAGACTTTTAAAAGTCCTGATTTTGTGCGCGGTTGCTCCGTTGCTTGCCGGGAGCCGGCCCCTCCCCCCCGGGGTCTATCTTCCCGTCGCTTTGGATTCACTTCTCCGCCGGTCCTACCTTTCAGAAAGTGGCTGTTTTTCTGTTTCCAGAATTGCTGTTCTTCTTCTCTTCGATCTGCCGATGGATTTTCAGGTGTTTGCAATCTTTAGATAAGCTATCTAGCTGATCTCCGGCTAGCTGAAGTAGTCTCAGCCTGCTACTTCTCCGCCATCTTGACTCCTTCATCTGAGGAAGGAAGTTTTATCCCCAACAGTTGCATAGCGTATGAGTCCATTACAAGAAATTGTAAAAAAAAAAAAAAAGTGGGGGGGATCTTATTTACAGTGGCAGAAAGCACACAAATGCTTACCTGGGGCTGGGGGTTCAGAAAGCTTGACTACAAATGGGCACAAGGAAACTTTTGGAGTGATGGAAATATTGGGTTTCAATCATTGTAATTATAAGCATATCTATGTTATAATTTTTCAAAACTGTACACTTAAAATAGGTACATTTTATTGTATATAAATTATTAATCAATAGTGTTGATTAAACCAAACCAAAAAAAGCCAGAGCAAACTTAAGCATTTAATTACCAAGATCTACACTAATCCTCCAGGAAAATCTAATATCAGAGAAAACTCTTACTACCATAATATTTAGCTTCTTTTTCCTTTGTAGTACCTGGGGATTTCCTTTTATTTCCCGTGAACTTAACGACAACAACAAAAATACCCAAATCAGAGATGGTTGTATCTTATGTAGCATTTCTAGGCTTTTGTTGGCTGGAAAAAATTGAAAGTTTATTTTATTCCATTGTTTTTTGAATTTAAAATTTCTATGAGAATTATGGAAGTATGTAAGTAATATAAGTCTCTCCTCCTCTCTTTATAACTTTTCAATATAATCTATTTCTTATCATTTTTTTATGGAGTGCTGAATCCCATTTTATTATTTATTTATGTATTTATTTTAAAGATTTTATTTATTTGATGGATAGAGATCACAAGTAGGCAGAGAGGAAGGCAGAGAGGGAGGGCGAGACAGAGAGCCTAATGCAGGGCTTGATCCCAGGACCCTGAGATCACGACCTGAGCTGAAGGCAGAGGCTTAACCCACTGAGCCACTCAGACACCTCTGAGTCCCATTTTAATGGTGAGGGTGAAGCCAACGCTTTCTCTAAGAAGGATAGGGGCATATGGATCACAGTCAACTGTCTGAAGAGCTAAATGCTCAAGTTACATATCATGTAGGATTCCTTATAGAACTGCCCTTCTAAAACCTTCTAGATGATTCGAAAACAATATACTTTTGTAAAAGACCTGGGGCATTTCTTAAAAATCTCTTATTGTGGACATAATTCATAAATCTATAAATTGAGTTTTGTTCCTTTTTTGGCCTCACTACCCCCTACCCCTATACCCTACTCTATAGAAGACTTTATTTTTCTTGCATTTCTTTTTGCATTTGTTTGAAGAAGCCATTAATCCTTACATCTGCATGTTTTCTCGTCCTTCTGTTTGAAATACTCACTGCTTTTTATCCTTTTGGTGAATTTAATGCTCATCTTTCAAATATCCCTCTCTCCAGGAAGTTTTGCTAGCCAACCACAGACAAAGTTAGTTGCCTTATCTTTGTATACTACAGCACCTTGTATATGGCTCCATTAGGAATCTTAATCAATATTAGTAGTTTATTTGAATATCTGTTTCCTTCATTGTACTATAAGGACGTGGAGGGCAGGAAATACTTTCTATTTACCTCTGTTTCTCTATTGCCTAACACGGAGGCACAGATGTAGATCTTGGTAAATAAATGCATGTTCTTACTAATAAAATTCATTTCAAAACTTAAGAATGAAACAAAGCATTGAATCTTTGAAATAAGTTGCTGTTTTAAAAAAATTATTTTTTATTAACATATAATGTATCATTTGCCCCAGGGGTACAGGTCTGTGAATGATCAGGCTTACACACTTCACAGGACTTACCATAGCACATACCCTCCCCAATGTCCGTAACCCCACCACCCTCTCCCGACCCCCCCTCAGCAACCCTCAGTTTGTTTCATGAGATTAAGACTCTCTTATTGTTTGTCTTCCTCCCAATCTCATCTTGTTTCATTTTTTCCTTCCCTTCCCCCTACAACCCCCTGCCCTTCCTCTCAAATTCCTCATATCAGAGAGATCATATAATTGTCTTTCTCTAATTAACTTATTTTGCTCAGTGTAATACCCTCTAGTTCCATCCACATCATTGCAAATGGCAAGATTTTGTTTCTTTTGATGGCTGCAGAGTATTCCATTGTGTCTATAGACCACATCTTCTTTATCCATTCATCTGTTGATGGACATCATACAGGAATTCAGTAAAGTGTCAGGATAAAAAACCAATGCACAGAAATCAGTTGCATTTCTATACATCAACAGCGAGACTGAAGAAAGAGAAGCTAAGGAGTCGGTCCCATTTACAATTGCACCCAAAACCACAAGATATCCTTCTTTTTAAAAAATATTTAATTTATTTATTTGAGAGAGAGAGAGAGAGCAAGCTGGGTGAGCACCAGTGTTCAGGAGAGGGCAGAGGGTGAAGGAGGGCTGAGGGAGAGGGAGAAGCACGCTCTTTGCTGAGCAGAGAGCTGGCCATGGACTGGATCCCAGGACGCTGGGTTCAAGACCTAAGCAGAAGGCAGATGCTTAACCAGCCGAGCCAGAAAGGCACCCCTGTATTTTCTTCTAATAATAATTAAACATAAAAAAATGAGAAGTAATATCACCTATTCCCCTATTTCTCTGTTAGAAACTCAGAGCACAATTTTTGATTAACAATTCTACAACTTCTTGGTATTTTCTAGTTTGCTTGTATCAGTCTTTGGTTCTATTTTAATCATCTTTGATCTTATTTTGGCTCTGTTTTTATTGTAAGTAATCCCAAATGTGTTTTAAAATGTAAAGACCTGGATAAAAACTGAAAACTATGAGACTGGATTCAAGGGGATGCCCTTAGAGAATCTTGGGACTGGAAAGAAAAGGGGCTGGTGCCCTTGATGTTTCTAGTGGAGGGGAGAGCATTCATTATTCATTCATCAGAGGCAGAGAAAAACCTCCCTGAGCATTTTGTTAAGTCCTTAACTGAGGGCAGTTTAAGGAAAGGTATAGAGATTCTCCGATCTGTTGGGTGCATTAGTACATTATATAGTCAAATTTGGATAGTGTGATTTACATATTTTCCAGAAGGCTTTGAATCCCAAGAAATTTAACAGCGATATTTTTAAACATTACACTGTTTTAAAACTGTAAGGCAATTTTACATTGGATCTACAATCAACTTTCTAAGTGCCAAGGGGAAGAAAAACACTAGTGAATTAGAAACTGAAATGAAGTCAACCCTATAATCTTTATTTCTCTTGTTATACTTACCTGCCCATCCTCATCTCCTTGTTTTCTCTCCCCTCATGCTCCCTTTTCTCTTATTCCAAATTCAACATGCAGCTTTTGATTTTTGAATGCTTTTCTTTGGAGTGAATCAAGAACACATGAGATTTCATTTCCTACCTCAGATATTTCCCCCCACTGTCTTTAAGCCCAGTGGAAACTTGAATTGCTTGATTCTTCATTTACCTCCTGGTTTAGGAAATGTGCGGCTCAAAGGAGTGAGAGAAAGTAAAAACTTTCATCTTCATTGAGCTAAGACACTAATTCAATTATATAATGAATTCAAGTCTTTGAAAGTCTATGCCTGAGATCTAACTGCCTCTTGAGTTCTGAAAAACCAAATTTGTGTCATTTGGTTATTCTTTCCACTTCTTCTTCTTCTTCTTCTTCTTTTTTTTTTTTTAAAGATTTTATTTATGCATTTGACAGATCACAAGCAGGCAGAGAGGCAGGCAGAGAAGGGGTGGGGGAAGCAGGCTCCCCACCGAGCAGAGAGCCCAACATGAGGCTCAATCCCAGGACCCCGAGATCATGACCAGAGCTGAAGGCAGAGGCTTAACCCACTGAGCCAACCAGGCGCCCCTATTCTTTCCACTTCTATGAAATTTTTCTCCATGTCCTACCTAGTCCTAAAAAAAACACTTGTTTTGCTTAAATAAGACACAAAAGTGTTGCATAAATCTAGACTGGGTAGAAAGAGGTACAGAGAGGCCAAGAGGGAGGGTCTGCTAAGGTAACTAAGAAGCTGCTTAGAGTTCACTACCTCTTTATTATAGAACTACCTGGAGCTTTGATGGAAGTTATCTATATGGCAGCAGGTGCAACCCTATCTTTAGAGACTATCATGATTTCTACTGCGTGGGACAGTCTGAAGTTCTTCCCATGATTTAACTGCCTTCTTATACTTTATATCTTATGCCAGCAGGTGGTAGATTATAGCTCATGGCCCAAATTTTATGTCTGTAAGTGGTTCATATATTAAGAATAACTTTTACATTTTTAAATGGTTGACCAAAAAATTAAAGAAGAATATTTTGTGACACATGAAAAATTATGTGAAATCCTAATTGCAGTGTCCATAAATAAAATTTTATTGGAACATTCGTTTACATATGGTCTACAGTTGCTTTCATGTGATATTGGCAAGGTTGAATAGTTGCAACAGAGACTATATGTCCCACAAGGTCCAAGATATTTACTCTATGGCTCTTAACAGAAAATATTTGCGGAATCTGGGACTAGACTTGTGTTTCTTTTAGTTCCTGTACTCCCTTGTCCGTGTGGACTCTTTCTTGTTTCAGGACATCCTGGATGTATAAGCTCATCCCTTCATTGTTTCCATGGGGAAAAAATTCATTATTATCAAGGCTTTATATATTTTTGAAGACTTTTACTGAATTACTTGTTATGCCCTTCTCGGGTTTTTTTTTTTTTTTTTCTTCCTTTCCTCCTCTCCATCTGGTAAAACTAAGAATTTCTTCCAGGTCACTCCTGTATACTCTCAGGTTCCCTGTGGGTCACAGCATCTACCTTAGGCAGGCTTGTTGAGGAACTGTGTCTAAACAAAGCTAGTGCTCTCTGTGGAAAAGAATTCTGGCGAATACAGTCTTCACACTTAATTACTATGGGAGAACAATAGTTCTCTAGTGATTTAGCTGAGGCTCAGAGCCTTCTCTAGGTGCAAATGATTTTGCTCTTTAATGCTCTTTTTTTTTTTTTCTACTCTTTAATACTCTTAGAGAGGATCTCAGTTGGATCACAAAGTTGCTTCACAGTGTACTTTATCCCTGCATTCTTTCAGACATCAGACCTCTGGATGGTCTTTGGACTTTAATCCTCTTGTCTATAACAATGAAAGAAGAGATCAGAGGCTGTTCTCTCAGATGCTTTCAGCTACTTAAACTTATAATTATAGTAGCCTGATTTTTCTTGCACAATGCTTAGCAATTTAGTTTTTAATCAAAACATCACACTCAGAACTTTAGTCCGAGTGGTGGGTCAGTGATCTGTTGTTACATGGAAAGATTGCCCAGTGAGTAGCTGGGATTATTAAAATATATGGCGATGTCAGAAATTTTGGCTGGAGTCCTGATAGAGACTAGAGGATATTAATCAAATTCTTATGAGGGGTGCTCTTTGTTCACCTGGTCATGGTTTTAAAAGCTTTAAAAGAGTCCTTCTTGGTACCATAGCTAAACAGATAATAAAATATGTATATAAAATATATAACATTCTCTTCCTTTCAGCATATAGAAGGAGAAATACATAAAATATTTGCATATTATTATATATTTCTGGCCAAAATATAGTTGTAAATTTTGCTTCAAACGTGTTAGAATTATAGGTACAGTATAAAAGACATGAATGGGCTCAAAATACACAGGAACATTTCAATGGGCAGAAAAAATCAAAGTTTGATTGAGGTTCACACTGTGGATTTGCTGAGCTTTGGGTGAACATGAAAATAGGGACTATATGGGGCTTCCTGTTTAATGTCCCTTGCTCTGGAAGTGAGACAGAAAGAGACTATTGTGGGTTTATGACTAACAAGAATCTATGAGTCTGATGAACAAGTCTCCCACTGACTTGGAGAGTGAACTGGATTTTTTGTATTTCCCCAAATCACTCAGGGGTAAATCCTTTGAATTATCAATATAAGTTCATGTGGAATGGAGAGAGAAAAAGAGAGACAGACAGACAGACACACATGAAGAACCAAGGCTCACACTCAAAAAGAGTCTGAGACATAAAGTTCTACAACAAATGAAATTTTAAGCTAAGAATGAAGGTTAAATAAATCAACAATCTGTTGAAAAATTAGTCCAGATAAAAACAATAGACAACAAATCGCAGAGCTGTAAAGCAAGTTGACAGTCTTGACTATGTAAAGTTAAAAGAAAATTTCTATGATAAATGTCACTGCACTGACAGTAGTGTTTAGGATTTGTTTGCTAAAGAAGACTCACAAGACCCCAGATGACAGTGTTTTCAAACCCACAGTTCATTGTTGGAAAATGATATAATATAGCAACAGCATTAAAATAAGGATATGTACCATATCTAAGAGTAGCTTGGCAGCAAGAGGTCTGGAGAGGCCAGGTACCGACTCCAGGTACACTCTGGAGAGCTGTACCAGGATGCATTTAATCTACCAGATCAGTAACCACTGACGTGTGTAGACATATCTCAGAACTAGGGAGCTTAAAATGGGTCTCAGATGGGGCTTCTTTTACCTTGCTGGTCATGGAGGCAGGTCACTTCCATGTAACCAATCTGTATGTCAGAGCATTTCTAGGCATCCTAATGAGGCTAGATATAAATCTTCAGTCTCACTGTCATTAATCAACAATGCTAACAAACTGGCATAAACTACTCTCCAACTTACCAGAAAGTAATAGTTACAAAGAAACGCTATTTATCAGTTCACTTCATACTTTGACCTAGGCATCAGTGCTGTGTAGGTACTTCAGCAAGAACAGTTTGGACTAATTTCCAGACCTGCAGAAATCAGTCCTCACAATACAGCCACCATGAACAAAGTCAAAAGACAAGTGACAAACTAGGAAAATGAATTGCAACCTACATTGTAGATAAATAGTCAATTTCTCTAAAACATAAAGAATTTTTATTAGTGGCTGCCTAGAGCTGTGGTGGATAGAGAATTGGGGTGTGATGTCTAAGAGATGCGGAGTTTGGTGAAGTGGGGATGAAAATACTCTAAAATTGATTGTGGTGATGGTTGCATAATATTATTAATACACTGATAACCATTGAAATATACCCTTAAATTTGAATGAATGGTATGTGAATTATATCTCAAAAAAGCTGTTTTTAAGAGAAGGGAAAAATAATTTTTATTAATCAATATTATGAAGACAGCCCAATGGAAAAACAGCCAAAGGATATGAAGAGACACCTTGCAGAAACAACATCATTCTTAAACATATAAAAATAAGCATTTGAAAAAATGTTTACTCTTATTCATGGTAAGGAAAATGCATATGGAAACAACTGAAATGCCATTTTTCACCTATTGTTTGGCAAAGGTCACATTGACTTTTTGTGACAACTTTTTGTTGACAACATTGACAACTCTGAGTGCATGTTGTGTTGGTAAGGCTGTCAGCAAACCACTCTCCTTATAGCTGGGCACTGAGGCCTTTCTTGATAAATTATCTAGGACTCAAATTTCATTGTCTATATTGTGAGATACATTTGATGTAGGATTTTTATACCTATAAACCCTTCCATCAGGAGAGATTTTCTTAGTGCATAAATCAGTCAACGTCCTCCCATTGTACCAGCCACTCTCTTCGTGTCCCTACTCTTGCTTCTTACATTCCAGGGATCATTGCACATGCTAATCCCTTCACCATGGATGCAAGAAATAACAAACAAAAATTGGTATAATAAATTAGTCTACCTAATTATCTAATAAGAAAATTCCTTAATTTTAAAAGTTAAAAAAGATGAATATAGATAAATATATATATATGTATATATACATATATATATATTCTGGATGAAATTTACAAGATGAACAGTGTTGAATGGATGTGTGTATTTGAAATATTTTAAGTTCCCAATGCTAATTGGGATTGAAATCTGAATACCCAAAATATTTTATTTAAAACCATTTAGCAGTGAGGATGCTTGAAAAAAATGTATAGGATTCATTCATTTATTCCCTCCTCAAACATTTATTCAATGCTTTTTCAGTAAAGTGAGCTAGACATTGTGGGGGGATATCAATAAAAATGAGACAATGATTCTTTCCTCAAGTAGCTCATGCTATTGTCTACAAGAGAAGTTAAATGAGTACAGAAATAACCTGGGACAGGGTTAGAAAATTTTGGCCCTGTGAAGGGCCAGATATTAAATATTTTAGGCTTTGCCAGCCAGAGGGCCTCTGTTGCAACTATTCAGCTCTGCTGTTGTAGTGCAAGAGCAGCCACAGGACAGTAGATAAAGAAATGGGTGTTGCTGTGTTACAATAAAACTATGAACAGGTGGCAGCCTGGATTTGACCCATGGGCCATTGTTTGCTTATACGGAAAGATATAAAGTAATGATTTGATTTCAGAAATACTAATAAATGGGGGTTCAGAGGAGGGAGATCTTGCATCTAGACAGCAGTCATCTGCAAGGACTTCATTGGGGTGATGGTACTTAATCTGGAACCTTAGTGTTGGGTAAAATATAAATTTGGGGATGTGATGGGGAGAAAGATAAGGTTGAGGAAGGAAGAATGTTCTTGGTAGAGGAAAATTATGTAAACAGAAGCACAGTGGAGTTGGTTATCCAATGGGTGTATAGTAGCAATTTGGTTTAAGAACAATACACATTAAGTGGAGTAATAGAAACATAGGTGGGAAGGAGGGTTTGGGCCCGACCAAGAAATGCTTTACAATCAGAAAAAGGAAAATGGATTTATTATGTTATCACTTTGGGAGTGCTGGTGGAGAACCACAGAGTCACAGAGTGGTATAGTCAATCATGCCTTTGGAAAGTTTATCTGATGTTCTAGGGGTCCTGAAGCTTAAACAGGGGTTCTCTTCAAGAAAAGGAATACAACACTACATATTTGACATCAGGTGTAAGGGTTTAGAAGAGGCTCAAATAAATTTTGGGCCCCCAAATCCAAGTTTCATAGCTTCCTGGAAAATTACTTCTGTGGGTGGTATATGTGCAGTGGTTACAACAGTAGTCTTGGCAAGAAATAACAAGAACTTGATATGGAAATGGAAGAGGTAATTGGGAAGAAGGGACAAACATCAGAGTCAGTAGAAGTTAAAGTGGAGGGCTTGGCAACTAGCAAACTAAAAATGCACAGATTGACATTATCTAGTGGGAGCAAAGAAGAAAAGACAAAGATGGATCTGAGATCTACAGTTTAGAAGGTAGTGATGACATGTATAGAAAAAGATAACACAGAGGAGATGCAGCTTTGCAGCAGAAGAAGATGCAATCAGTGTTAACAGAGTGATCTAAAATTGTCTAAAGTTATCTAGGAGGCCATGAAAAATGTGAGATTAGAGACTGGCCGACTAGATCATTTTACCTAGACAATTTCAAGATCACTCTGTTCAACAGTGAATTTGGGAGTTACCCACATAAACATGAGTGTTGTGAGAGAATGAGATTATTTAGGGAGAGGATGCAGAGAGATCAGATCTCTCTGGATAGAGTTGTCTCCTCATTTGGTGGAGGTTAAAATGGAAAATAGCTGCTCAGAGAACTGATATGCTATCTTGATATTCTTATTTGCTACAAAACTTTTCTTTGGAGATCCCTTAATTTTAACAGATTATTTGGAATGAAACTACTTTTTGTGCTACTTTATTATCCATTAGAAGGTACAGGTATTGCCCTGCAATATAACATTTAAATAAATTATTTATATTCATTCTGATGTTAAACACCTATTTCTTAAGATGGCATTCACCATGTTTTTTAGTTTCCTTTCATGAAAATACAGAAATGTGTGAAGCATATGCTCCCCCCTCCTGACAGATAACCTTTAAATCTGTCTTTCTTCCCTAGTATTTATAATTACTCTACCTCTGAAGGGGTCAAATCTCTGGAAATGGAAGGAAAGAAAAACTCTTGAGAAGCCTGTAATTATAAGTAATAGTTATGCTCTTTGCTGTAATTACAGTTCCATTTTAGAGCTTCCGTTTGTCCCTTCATGATTCCTTCTGACATTAGCAGGATCTAAAAGTTTGGTACAAGTGTCTGGAAAAAATACTTTGTGAGAGCATGTGCTTAATTATCTGGTCTCGAATGACTGGTACAAGAAACCAGGATATTCAGAATGTTCATATCCATCCAATTAGTCATTTATCCTTCTTTAAGAACCGAGTCATAACACACATCATACTTTTCCTCCATTGTTGTTTCTCTATTGCCTTAATGATCTTTTCTTCATGAATTCCCCCAGTAATTATTTTCACTAAGTATTTTGAGAAACATATTCCCCTTCCTAGATTTCTTGGGATTATTTGAAACATGGGAGAAGTACCTTTGCCAGAGAGTTTTTTAGAACAAAAATATTATAAAACTGGTTTCCGGCCTGGTTCATTATCCAAATCACTTGGAAGACTAAACATACACAGATTTACATCAACATGTTGTGACTTTTCTGGATTAACACGCAGTACTTTCCTTCTTTTTTTCCTTATGTTTTACTGTATTTCACCTATCGTAAGGCTCAAAATTAACCTACATCCTGATGATCCCCAGTTTTATGTTTCTGGTCCAGTTTTTTTCTTTCTTTCTTTCTTTCTTTCTTTTTTTTTTTTTTTTTAAATCTGAGCCCAACTACATGCTTACCATTTCCATTTGGATGATTCACTTATATCTCAAATTTAACATGTCCTGAACTCATCCCCCCTATCCAACTTGCTTTTCTCCTATCTTTTCCTTTACCAGGGAATAGCCAACATGCATGTAGATATGTAGGAACCGCCCCTGATTTTACTTTCTCTGACATCCTATCCTTGCTCTACATCAATTAATAGGAAATTCCTGTAGATTCTTCCTAAAATATAGAGGAAAGCTATTCATCTTCATGCCATCAGCATCATCCAAGCTCCAATGTTCTCTCATGTGGACTAATGCAAGCCTCCTAATTGGATTCCTGCCCTCATTCATGCTTCCTCCATCCAGTGGTCAGTGGGTTTAACCTGGTTGTACATTGGATTCAGCCCAAAACACACAAATGACTGGTACTTGGGTCTCACTCCAGAGATTCTGATTTAATTGGTCTGGGTATGAGACATTTAAATATTTGCCCCAAGTAATTATAAGGTGCAATCAAAATTGGGAATCACTGCTCCATCCCACATGCAGCATGGAGAGCCAAGTCCTTAATACCTTAATCAGTCTGCTTAAAACCCCTCTCTATGTCCTCCTACTGACCTCAAACACTCATATTAACATTTCTACTCTATTGCATCTGTTTCCCCAAGACCATTTGTTGAAGAGACTGTCTTTTTTCCATTGGATATTCTTTCTTGTTTTGTCGAAGATTAATTGACCATGAAGAAAGGCCATATTCTTTTTTTTTTTAAATTTTTTATTTTTTATAAACATATATTTTTATCCCCAGGGGTACAGGTCTGTGAATCGCCAGGTTTACACACTTCATAGCACTCACCAAAGCACATACCCTCCCCAATGTCCATAAAAAGGCCGTACTACTAACATTCTCCCTGTAACTGAGCCAGTGGTAGTGTAAAATTCCTTTTCTCTTTGGGACAGCATTGTGAGGGCAGTATGAGGCTTTGGGGATGAGGAAGAAGAAGGCAGTACAGATTGTCTTTTGTGAAATGCGAAGATAATTTTTTTTTTCGTATGAGTAGGATTGAGGGCAATTTTGAAGGTTGTAGCAGGCATGTAAGCAAAAGGGATTATTTTAAATTGAGCAGAGAGAAGACTCTTGCTGGGCAGTGAATTATTTTCAATATTTCCAAAAAGCCTAAATGAAATTCTTTGGTTATTAGACAATAGGGACTTGTTATAACATCATCACACCTTAATTTTGGCTGGTATCTTAGAATTTAAGGAGATAATGCTGGTTTTCTGGAGGGAGTTGGAAGTACTGATTAGGATTAAATGCTTTTGTTTAGAGATCATTAATCACATTAATGATTATAATGTGATAGAATAAGTTTCTCAAAATAAGGGATTGATGTGGATTTGAAATAAAGACTTGAATATTGAAAATTTTGGGGACTATTATTAAAAATCAAGTATATTGTTCCTTTGGAGATACATTTTGAAACAATTAACTTATTTGTTATCAGTCAGCAAATATTTAATGAGCATCTTCTTATGTTAGACACTGAGCTGGCCAATTTGGGATATAGTAATGAAGAAGTCAGGATCATTTTTCATGAAACCTTTGGAAGGAAGGAGGAATACATTGAAAAAATATTTGCACATAATGTTAATATAAGTTATTCTAGAGGCACCTGATGCTAAATAAAATGTTGATGTATTTCATTTTCTTATTTACACATCTAAGAGAAAATTCTGAGAAGAAACCAACAAATAGTTCCCTGTGAGTAATATAGACAATGAGTGACCCTTGGTGCCCATTTAATGCATATCCCTTGGCTTGGTTGTTATCCCACACATATGTCCCTTGTAGTTTTTTCCTAGATGTATTTCTTTCAAACAGTTCCCATAAAAGAGCTGATATCAAACACTATCATTCAAACAGCATTTGTTGTGTTCGTTTTAGATTTTGAATTCTTATCTTAGATATTGTCCATTTTAAAGCTTAGAGTTCAGGGGTGCCTGGGTGGCTCAGTTGGTGAAGCATCTGCCTTCAGCTCAGGTCATGATCCTAGGGTCCTAGGATCAAGGGAGCCTGTTTCCCCCTTTTCTTCTCTCCCCCTGCTTGTTCTCTTTCTCTCTCTTTCTGCAAAATAAATAAATAAATAAAATCTTGGTTAAATAATAAAGGTTAGTGTTCAGGTTCATTCCTTTCTGCAATGATCTGTTGTTGACTGTTGGCATTTGGTACTTCGTTTCATGAATTCTATTTTGATTTACTCTTCTCATCACCTATTTGTCCTGGTTTTCATAGAGAATCATAAATGATCTCTATTTTTGTGTGGGTACCCTTTCTTCTACTTTTTCATGTTTCTCAGCCATTTTTACATTTCTTTAAATGCTTGAATATTTGTTCTATAATTAATTATTGTTATATTAATTAATTATATAATTATTGTTCTATAATTAAACCTTCAGAAACAACTTATTTCATTAAGTAAGCTAATGTTCAGGAAAACAGAAGCATTTAAATTCTTTTATATCTAATATTTTAATTTCAGAACTGGTGACATATGTTTGAGGTTATGCATTGTAGAACATCCGAAGTTAATTGGAAGCGTTCTATTTCTTAAATAACTTGATGAGTGCATGAGCACAAATGGGTTCCTCTATTGTTCTTCTTTATGCCTTACGCATGTTTTATAATTATTCCTTTGCATCTATTGAATATCAATAGAAATAATAAAAATTAAACTAAGATTAGAGGCTAATTTTTTTTTTCAGTAATAGGAACCTGGAGAAAACAATGGATGTGAGAATGTTTAAGAAATTAAAGACCAGAGTTAAATATTAAATTTTGTTTCCATTGACCACACATAAAAAAGTGAACACTTCCATAGTATTTACCATGATACTAAAGTTAAATCAAATTATTCTGTTGAGTTTATGTATGTTGTCAGAGATTTCCTATAAAGTTGAAAATTTTACTGTAAAAATTCAAAAACTGGGTTGTAAGCCAGAGTTGAATATTGTGGGAAATTTATATAGACTTTGAAAAACAATCTAAGAGTTTTGAAGGGGTGGGGGATAGGAGGTTGGGGGAGTCAGGTGGTAGGTATTATGGAGGGCACATATGGCATGGAGCACTGGGTGTGGTGCAGAAACAATGAATTCTGTTACACTGAAAAGAAATTAATAAAAAAAATTAATAAAAAAATTTGTGACAGGCGCGCCTGGGTGGCTCAGTGGGTTAAAGTCTGCCTTTGGCTCAGGTCATGATACCAGGGTCCTGGGAAGCCTGCTTCTCCTTCTCCCACTCACCCCACTTGTGTTTCCTCTCCCGCAGTCTCTCTGTCAAATAAATAAATAATATCTTAAAAAAAACGTTTGTGACAGAAGAAAATTATACTTGTTCATTTTAGTTTATAAGTTTCCAATAACAGATTGGTATTATGCATCAACTTCATAATAATTAATTCACTGAAGTTATTAAATTTGAATGAATTCAGTTATTTAAAAAAGTGAGGATTTTTCTCTACATCAAGGAAATACCAAAAGGACTCTAATTTTTAAAACTTATTTTCCAAGTAAATAAGTAATAGTAAAGTAAATAAGTAATAGTGTAATTTAAAAACGTAGAATCTTGATTTTCTAAAACACTTTCAAAATCAATTTAGATACATTTACGTATTCAGGTGAAGTTTTCCTGTGATCACTGAATGCTTGAGTATTCTTTGGCTGAATGTAAATACATAAATATTACCTCTAGCTAGACTTAGGAAATATTGGTTAGAATTTTTTTTTTATATAAGTCTACACACACACACACACACACACACCCTCCAATTGTGATTTGTGTTACAGAGAAAAATTAAAATCTGCAAAAATATTGTATCACATGGGACTTCATCTAGTCTGAGTACATCAAAATAAATTGTTTTGTTAGAGAACAGGATGCTAAGTCACTGAAACACAAGTTAAAATTTAATTGGGAAACAGGCTGTTGAAAATAGGCTGAGGCAGGAAGCCAGGATGGGAACACCTGGGTTGTGCAAATGAAAGAGGAGAGCGGGAAACATTCTGAGGTTAAATTGGCTTCTTCACAGTCAAGCCCATGCTGTGGTCTTTACTTGGATCATTCTTCTTCCTCCCATCACTCCACCCTCTGCCCTTGTTCTCTGTATGGATGACTTACTTAATTGTTCAGGTCTTAGGTCTAGTGTCTTCTCATCAGAAATGCTCTTACTTTCAGTATATACCTGCCTCCACCAAATGACTCCTAGGACCTGTGTCCGAGCACTTACCACATTTTTCAATCATTTACTTGTTTGCTTACATTGTGGTTGTCTGTCTCCCTTCCTCATTGCCCACTTCCATTCTGTTTCCACTCTCTAAACTCCATGAAGACCTGTTGTCTCTCCCAGTGCCTACTAGCATGCCTGGCACATGGTAGCTACTCAGTGGAGGTGGAGATCTGGTCCCTCTTACTGCTTTCGGGTAGCAATACAGGTAAATCATCTGTGACATGAGAATCAAGCTTTCTCAGAATATTTATATAGGATGATCTGTAGGTCCTTTTATCTCTCCTCTCACCTACACACTATGCCCCGTCCTTTCAGGCTTTTCTATCAATTAAACATATGACATATAGTTTCTAGTAGGAAGAGCATATATCCTATTAAAACATAAATCACTGGAATTGCACTTCACAGTTTCAAGCCGAATTCTCTCTTTCCCCAGTGATACAACTAGAAGGCAAGAAGGTTTCTATCTGTAGAGTTTTCTCAAAATATGGTGTACCCCTATTCTACCATTGTCCTTGTTTAGCCTGGAGCTTACTTTCAGTGTTACTTCAGTGTCTCTTGAGGACTTACATTTCTGTAATTAACGTTTAACTTATTAGGCTGTGTGTTTATTATTCAGAAAACATTCACTGAATGTAGATGAGTAGGGAGCTTTGTACAGGGGATCACTCTTGGGACATAAAGATTGAAGGGGACATCATCCTTGTATTTGAGTTGATTAAAAACTAGGTAGGTGGGTGCCTAGGTGGCTCAATCGGTTGGGCGTCTGCCTTCAGCTCAGGTCATGACCCAGAGTTCCAGGATGAAGCCCCATATGGGGCTTCCTGCTCAGTGGAGAGCCTGCTTCTCCCTCTGCTGCTCTCATGTTCTCCCTCGCCCTCTTTCTCTCTCAAATAAATAAATCAAATATTTTTTAAAAATTATGTAGGAAGACCACATATTGGCATACAAAACAATGAAAGACAATTACAAAGTTTAAAACAGTGGAAAATTAGAAACTGCAAATGTTTAATAATGGGTGAATAGTTAACTGTGAGATATCTACATGTTAAATTATGTTAATAACATAGACATAAATATATGATAAGTTTAAGTATGGAAAAAAGTCGAGATTCAAAACACCAAAAATTTACATTGATTTTTCTCTGTAGCAGTGAACAGCATTTAACATGTTATATGGTTTGCTTATTTATTTATTTTATCTGTTTCTTTACATTACAATATAAGCACCATGGAGGCAGAGTTTGTCAATTTTTTGGTGCTGTAATTTTTACTGTATAGAAAATGGTGCCTAATACATAGTAAATACTCAGCAAACAGTAAATGAATAAGTGTATGATTAGAATATGGAAGAGAATAATGGAATATTAGAAAAAACTATCAGTGATAGTTATCTTTGAGTGTGGGATTATAAGAAATGTTAACTTTCAAATTAATGTTTTCTTATATAATAAGTATGCATTAATTTTGTAACAAGACTCTATACACACACATATACATACACAAATATATGTTTAAAGAATGGATAGAAATACAGCAAAAAAAGTAGCTTTCTTTGAGTGACAGACTTTAAAATAAATCTTTTATTGCTTTCCATATAAAATACAATAAAATTTATTTGTCCAAAAATTATTTTAAAAAGGAAAAAATCTTTCATTTGTGGTGGTAGTGGTTTGAGTCAGAATATGGAGGAGAATTGGTTAAAAATGAAAACTCCACCTTCATATTACTTATACGCAGTAATGCAAAACCCCCTAAAAAATCAATTATGGGGCTTAAACTATATATTTTTTGTTAGTGATAATGTGTATATTGGAGCTTTTGCCCTGAAGGGGTTTTAATAATGTAGACAGAAGACATTTGATTTCTTCGGGATTCAAGAATTTGTGCGTTGTACTTACTTTAACACTTTGGTACATAAATCCTTTCAAATACAAAGTCTTAAAGAGGTTTGAAATAAATCCTCAGAAATTCAAGTTTTAACCTAGAATGCCTCCCTAGCAAACAGTGATGAAAAAAGTGTTCCCCTGTTAATAAAACTGGAAACCACATGGGAAGGAGTGTCACAACATGAAGCAAGAAACCTTTTAATCAAGCTATCAAGGGTCCGTTTTGAGATATGTAATTAATAGAGCTCCTGGTTAAAATTTAATGAAGAATGTGCTCTTTATCAGGATCATTTCAAATCTAATGGAATTTAGCTGTGTTTTGCATATCAATTTACATTTAAAGAAAAAAGTTTGGGGGCACCTGGATGTCTGAGTCTGTTCCGCAATTGATTGCCTCTTGATTTCAGCTCAGGTCATGATTTCAGGGTTGTGAAATGGAGCCCCGCTTGGGGCTCTGCACTCAGCACAGAGTCTGTTTGTCCCTCTCCCTCTGTTCCTGACCCTACTCTTTTGAGCTCTCTCTCTCAAATAAATAAATAAAATCTTTAAAGACAAACCATGAGAGACTGTGGACTCCGAAAAACAAACTGAGGGCTTTGGAGGGAAGTTGGGTGGGAGGTTGGGTGAGCCTGGTGGTGGGTATTAAGGAGGGCACCTATTGCATGGAGCACTGGGTGTGGTGCATAAACAATGAATTCTGGAACACTAAAAAGAAATAAAACAAAAAAAATCTTAAAAAAAATTAATTAAGGTTGAGCATTAATTGTAGTTAACTTCACAGTTATTCTAAGTGCATTCATTGCAAAGTAGGAAAACTAAACTGTTTTGGTTAGGTGACTGGCAAACAGCATTACATTTCTTGCCTCTTCAAGAAGAATCTTCTTAGATCTCTTAGGTATGTTAGGTCCGTTATTAAACGAAACGAGACTGAGACAAAGTGAAAGTTATTTAAAGCTTTATTTTATGATAAGTATTAAAAGTTAGACTGATCGGCCAGGGGAACGAGACTGAAGCAAGGTGAAAGTTATGCAAAACTCCATTCTATGCTAAGCATTAGAAGTCAGACTGACCAGCCAGGGCTGTCTCTGAAGAGAGCGACCACCCTCAGTTATATTGACTGACTATCGTTGAGAAATTAAGAAATTCTTCCTCTCTAGGGATTGAATGTCATAAAAAGAAAGGAGTTGTTTTTTATTTAAATTTTAAAGTTGAAAATATACATGGATGTTGATTTTTACAGGATATTGGGATATTCCCAGTCAACTCTTTAAAGTAATCCTTGGAAATAGAAGGGTCTATGCCTATAATTTCTCACTGGCTATCTCTAAATGAAATCTCCTTCTTTGCACATCCACACCAAGTTACATCACAATATCTGTAAGTATATGTGTTTTGTGTTTTACTCTTCAGATGGACACTAACAACTCAGTTTCTATATGCCTCCTAAAGTTCTCTTAGCTTATGGATTACTAAAGTAACCTGACCAAAACATTTTGGTACACCTTGTAAGGACCTATTTAGCCAGAGCAACTCCATCTTGGTTAAAAAGCCATTTTATATTCATTTCCTTAGTTCAGTTTATATTTCCCTAAATAGTTTATATTCTAATAGGTTTGGGTCATTTGGGAAGGGGCAGGAGAGGTGGGAAACCAGGGAAAACAAATACAGTGGAACACTGATCAACAACATTGGAACCATCTGGAAGCTTGTTGGGAAAGCAGAATCAGGCCCCACCCACACTACTAGATCAGAATCTGCATTGGCAAGAATGCCTGTGGTGCATATTAAAGTTGAATGGTGAAGTTAACACCTGCCTTGCAGGGCAATTGTGAAAATTAAAGGAAAGTATATGTTCAACATCCAGTTCAGGTTTGGAATATAGCAGGCATAGAGTAAATGCTAATCTCTTTTTTTACCTTTTCTACTCTGTAGTCTGGAATCAGAGAAATAAAATTTTTTCAAATTTGGAAGTCATAGCAAATAGAGAATTAAACAATAAAATCAGAGCAATGCATATACTCTTCTTATTAGCATCCACTTCAGATCTACATTTACCTTGCATGTTTTGAAATGGAAGGATATATTACATAAAATGACCTGTATCATAAAATTACCAGAGTTCACATTTTGAATTATGAAAGTCAGGCTTCTTTAGAGGGAAACCACAACTTTATTAATTGGACTAAAACCTGTACAAACTTTTCTGGGTCATAATTGAAGCTAAACTTTACTCCATTTTATGAAATACAGCAGAATTTAAGTTTTTCCCAATTATGAAAATCATGCTATATTAACTTGATTTGATGAGTAACACAAATGCAGTAGCTTAAAAAGCACAAATGTATTATCTCACAGTTTCTGTGAGTCAGGAATCCAGGCATAGCTTAGTTAGCTCATTGAAAGGATGCAGTGAAGACATCAGACAGGCCTGGATTCTTACCTGAGGACGCAGGTGGGAGGATATCTTCTTCTAAGCTTACATGGTTTTTGGCAGAATTCATTTCCCTATAGTTGTAGGGTAGAGTGATCCAGTTCTTGCTGGTATTGGCTGGAGGTTACCGTCAGTGCCTTGAGACTGTCTTTAGATCCTTGTCCTATGAGCCTCACAACATGTCCACCTGCTTCATCAGAGCAAGCAAGGGAGAGAATCTTCTTACAAGATGGAGGTCATGATCCTATGTAACATAATCACAATTGGAAAAAAAATAAATTGCAAAAAAATAGGAAAACAAAACAAAACAAAAACAAAAAGAAAGCTAATTGTTTTTTTAGACTTCTTACCCTCTTCGATGTTAAGCATTATGTACAAAAAGCCTCTACATTCATAAAACTAATAGAATGTAAGAAGAAAATGCCTCGAAACTCATTTGGATATTAATTTGTCACCTGGAACTTTGTTTAATTGGTCTAGTGTTAGGAGGAACTTTATCAGAAATTTCTACTTTAAAAAAAAAAGAAATTTCTACTTTGCTGATTTAATCTCATGATGTTCAGAGTTCTGAGATCAAAAATTTTACCTACTTAGGAAATACCAATTTTTCTTTTAACAACTAATTTGGAATACGTTTAAAGGTGGAATAATTTGGGATGTTTTTAAAGATGGTACCCCATGCCAATTAATTTTGCAGAGAAGAATGATGGAAGGGCCTTGCCATTCTAGTTTAAGAGGTTTGGAAAAGTTCTGGGTTAAATTTGTACAATCCCAGACAAGAAAGTCTTCTGCATCTATAGCATTTGATGGTATTTTCCCAAATCACACTCTTTGAGATAATAATTCCACATCCAAAATTAGTACATAATTTTGAGTACATAAACCTGCATATTTACAAAATGACATGCACACAAAGATATTTATTGCATCTCTGCCTTTAATAGCAAAATGTCAAATAGGGCTAATTAAATACATTGTTAAACCCTTTCAATGGAATACTAGTTTATTTATTTATTTATTTAACAGACAGAGATTACAAGTAGGCAGAGAGGCAGGTAGAGAGAGGAAGGGAAGCAGGCTCCCTGATGAGCAGAGAGTCCAATGCAGGGCTCGATCCCAGGACCCCGGGATCATGACCTGAGCTGAAGGCAGAGGCTTCAACCCACTGAGCCACCCAGGCGCCCCGGAATACTAGTTTGTAAAAGATTAAGAAAACTCTTTATATGGTGATATTGAATGATCTCTAGGATCATTTTTAGATGAAAAAAGCAGGCTCAGAACTGTGTATATAGTGCACTGTCATTTGTTTAACAAGCAAACAAACAAAAAAGGCAAGCACATTGCATACTTAGGCATAGACTAACTCAGAAGAACAGTGGGGCATATGGACACGTGTGGGAGGGAGACTTCACCCTCCATTCTCTGTTGTACTGTTTGAATTTTGAGTCATATTAATATATGTCCCATTCAAAGAATTGCATATGTGTGTTACTTTTGCCTTCTCTCTTCCAGTTCATTCCTTGATACACCAAAGCTGACTTCACTAACATATCTTTAAAAACTTAAAAACTTTAAAAACTTTAATACTAAAAAACTTCCTTGACATCCATGTTGCTATGTGCAGCGGTTAATTTTCAGACTTCATTTTATCAAACTTCTGGGTAGCATTAGACCTAGTTTACTATTTTTCTTTCCTTTTTTTTAAAGAAAGATTTTATTTATTTATTTGACAGATAGAGATCACAAGCAGACAGAGAGAGAGAGAGAGAGAGAGAGAGGAGGAAGCAGGCTCCCCGCTGAGCAGAGAGCCTGATGCAGGACTCGATCCCAGGATTCCGGGATCATGACCTGAGCCCAAGGCAGAGGCTTTAACCCACTGAGCCACCCAGGCGCCCCACTATTTTTCCTTCTTGAAATATTTTCCACTCTTGGGTTTTGGGACAGTATACTCCCTTGATTCCCTCTTGGTTTCCGTCTTGGTTCCATCTCACTCTCTGTTGTAAATAGTATAGTCCCTGATAGTGGCCTCGTGTCCTCCACTCTCCTCTGTCTTTTCTCTCCCTAGGAAACCCATTTATTTTCCTTGTTTAAATATCATCTGTACACAGACAAGTCTTGCTTTCATGACACAAATTGGGGTTTCTCCCAAAATTTCTTCGTCTTTTTGTTACTTGACCCAGAACCCGAGTAGTCATCACTTCCCTTCAGCTACTCACCCCCGTCACATCTTATCTATTAACAAGGTCTGTTGTTTCTACTTCCAAAAGTAAAATATATATATCTCAAACATATCTCCAAATATCACCCAGTTTCCCCATTTCCATTGTCACCATCTGAGTCCAGTCAACTCTTCTTGGAGCTGTTGCAGAGTTCTCTGAACCCTTCCCACTGTTCTTTCCACCTTTATTCTTGCTACCCCACACTCCAAACATTGAGTTCCCACATAGCAGCCGGAGTACTTTTTCTTTCAAAGACTTGGATCTGATAACATACCTCTGTGGAATGGTTCCTGCTGTGCTCAGCAGCAAACCATAGCACTGCCTGCAGTGTGATGTATGAACCAGGCCTTCCGGCTCTCCAAGTTCATTTCATGTGCTTTTCTCTCTGGCTGATCACACTGGACTTCTCTGAGTTCCTGGAATATGGCACTCTTCTTCCTGCGTCAGGACCTTAGTACATGCTGTTCCTTCCTCTTGGGGAGTTCTTCCCTTGACTTGCTCATGCATGATTCTTTATCTAACATATCTTAGTTTACACCCTTCTTCCTCAGAGAGGTCTTTTCTGGCCAGCTCATATAGAAATGCCCTTCCCCATGTATTTGCTATCATTGTATTTGTCACATTACATCTAACCACTCTGTTTTGGGGTTCTTTTGAGGTTCAGGGGTATTTTCCAGTAGGTTAAGGGTGATGACAATTTGACTATAGAAATGGTGACGGGACAGACAATACTGTCTGCTTTGCTTTCTGAAATACATCTCAGCATGGGATAAGAGAGTGTACATCATTTTCAAACTATATGTGTAATAAAAGAGACAAGAACAAATTCAGGAAGGGACTAATGATTATTATCTTGACTCAAGGGAATTGGCAGATGGGGGAATAATATCCTTTGAGAGAAACAGGCATCCATTTACCATCTTGCAATCCCAAAGGATACCTAATTATCTCAAGCAGCAGCATTCATTACAGTCTAAATATGGCACATTGCGTTGAATTCTGAGCACAGTTAGGACTGCAAGAGGTCTTTAGAGTGTATACAGTGTATCTTTTTCTAATAAGCAAATCAACAACTGGAGAAGTTAATTGATCTGCTCAAGGTCATCCCACTGCTGAATTGACTTGCTGCCTTCTGCTCCAGGGAGATGTCCACAACATTCTATTCATGCTCAAACTGAATTCCCAAAGGCAAAACCCTGAGAAATATAGGGGCCCACTGAAGCCTTAAAATCGTTTTCCTAGCTATCTCAGAAGTTCTAGGAACATACCAGTTTCTTCTTTTTATTTCCTTACATGCAAGTTTTAACTCTCCTTTCTAAATAAGACAGCTTTTAACAACATATGTAAGGCAATCATTTTGAAATAGGAAATAGAGACTAGTAAAAATGATAGAGATAAAAATCATCCGCAAATTTGTCACCATCCCCTGGATAGTCATATTTTAATATATTTCATTTTCTTAAGGATGGCTCAGAACAAGAGAACAGTCTTCTTTAATAATGAGTCTACCACTCTGCCACCAAGAAATGTCAAAGAGAAAAGTAGGGCTTAAGTTTCTTGTCTTCAAGCAAAGTAGATAAAATAGATGTATATTGGGTAAACAAAGTAGATATATATTTGGGGCTTGGATACTTCCCCGTTTGTTTGAAGACATCTTCAGTGAGAGCTTAAGCGTTCTCATTACACGTCTAAAGTTGGTGAAAATCTTTTTTTTTTTAAACTCTAGGTCTGAATATATGAAGCTTGTTCTCAGTTATTTACCCCATTTGATTTTAGCTTCTTAAGATGGAGATGTGGGTGGGCTGCTATGGATTTTTTCCTTTTGTTGTTGCTGCTGTTGTTATTTTTTCCCCAAGCAAAAACACATTTTCTTTGCCTAGGATCCAGCTGAGAAGCTTGTCGGAAAGGAGCCCAGCTGAGAAGCGATGTGGCAGTGTGTGTGGGTGCTGTCCCAGGTGGTTCCTGATGGATTAGGCTTCCAAGGAAGGAAAGAAGGACCCAAAAAAATTTCAATTCTGTTTCAGCAGGTTCAACATGCCAATATATTTTGTTATTTTGTCCCTGGGGAGTAAATTAAAGTGATATTGCTTCTCCAATACACCTTGGAACCAATAAAGAAAAAATAATGGCCTGTGCTGTCTTCCTGTGGGCACGTCACTGGAAGTACTGGGACTTCCCTACTGCAGGTCATTATCTTAAAATCTTCAAATATTGAATTTAAAGTAAATGCTCCTTTCTCCTTGCGGTCAGACAGAAGGCCTTTGAGTGTAAATATCACATTAGATCTGATTATGATCTGTCTATTCTTGGGCAAGTTATTTATCTGCCTGATCCCCAATTTTCCCTTGATGTGTGATCATGAAAATTAAGTGAGACAATTAGGCAAATGGTTTTGCGCAGGGTTTCAGACTTAACAAATTTCTCCTGGCAGACAAGAGGGAGGAGTGGAATTTTGAGGGTAACTTATGAATAAAGACTGGAGAGTTAATATGCTATTGAGAGAAGCCTAGCTCAGGTTTTAGCTGCAAAACCATGGTGACTTTGTATAGCTTCTACTGTTAAAATTTTTAATTTCTTTTTTTAAAGATTTATTTATTTATCCCAGAGAGAAAAAGAGAGAGAGAGAGAGAAAGCACTGCTTGAGCAGGGGGAGGGGCAGAGGGAGAGGGAAACAAGTTGGCTCCCCACTGAGCAGGGACCCTGACTTGGGGCTCAATCTCAAGACCCTGAGATCTGACCTGAGCCAAAATCAGGAGTCACACACTTAACGGAGTGAGCCACTCAGGCACTCCTAAAATTTTTAATTACAAGCATAATTAGTGGTTAAATATGTTGTTTGTGATGATAGCAAATGTGAACAATAGCTCTGATACTTGAAAAACTGAAAATCCTTCCTTAAAACTTGGTAGACTTTGAACATCAGCCAGCACCATCCTATGTAGCCAAATACTTGTTCATTCCAAGGACTTTGGAGCCTTTAGCATTTCCCCCCCTCTCCTGGACCCCCTGATGTGTCTCTTTGCTCAATCAGGAATGAAGTTGAACTTTTCTGCCACCCACTGCTTCTCAATGTATATGGAGGGCTCTCTTTGAGTTGTGCCCAAAATAACATCTGATCTGAAAGCAACGCTAGGAAATTCAATCATCGATGAAAAGAAGAGTAAAAAATAAAAGCAAAGTCATGCCCCTTGAAAGTTCAGCTTCAGCTCTGGAAAATATAAAAAGGGATTTGGGCGAGTCTATTTCTGGAAATCTGACTGCTCCAGCACAATGCGCTGAACAGTGAGGGGGATTCTTTTGTGGTTGATGTACGCATGGAGAGCCTCGCTCCACAGTGTCGGCCTTTTAACCTGCTGGAGGGTAAAGCCAGTCCCAGCTGCCTGTTCTACACTGGCTAATACATCACTTGAGTTTTCCCTACTATACTATAGCACTTACTCTGGTTTTCTGGATCTGCTGGGTCTTGGCAGAAAGGCATTTCAAATCCAGGACAATTATCCAAACTGATTCTGGAGTTGATTTCTTGTTATCTGGTTTATTTCTCCTTCTCACTAACTAGCCTAACGAGTATACTTTTCCCTAGGCGCCATTTCCCGGCATTAGGGCATCCATATGCATGTTTTCCACACTCCAATGAGACTTTCTCATAGGTCTGCTGGAGAGAAATAGGACAAGTCATGACAAAATGGCCTGCCAGTGCCTACTAATGTGAACAAACAGTAATGTGGATGGCTGCTGTTGCTGCTTCTGGAATACCGCTCCCTCCCTCCCAACTCATGCCTTCTTCAACTTAGTGTTGACAGCTGGGCATGAAGCATCATCGAAAGCCTCTTGAAAAAAACAAATAAAAACAAAGCAGCTATCTCTTTTAGTATGTATCAGGAATATAAATTCCTCAGAGCTTCTGGACTTGTATGTATTCTATTCTCTTCTGGTTTTCCTATTTGGCCATGATTTAGTTCCTAAAGGGATGTGGGTCCCATCATGTTCATCACAGGCAGACTCTTGTTCCCGATAGGTCCTTCTGTGTTTTATCTATAGCTATGCCGAAGGGTATATTGAGAAAATAAGCCCTGGCAATTATCAGCTCAACACAACAGAAAACAACAACCAAAAAATTCTTTCACTTGAAATTCTCTGGCTGTTTCCAGGTGAAAGATTTCATTTTTGCTTTGGGCCATAAAGATAATTGCCTCATTTTCTCACTCTGCTTTGCTAGTGGTCTAAATGCTACTGTGAGTTTTGAGTCCTTTATCTGGTTTGGTCTCCTGTTCCAGTTATTCATACTTCTAATGTTTGGCTCCTCCCCTTTTTCTTTATTACCTGTAACCAAGGAAACTGATACATACTAAAGGCTTTTAGTTGTTTTCTTCATTGCTGGTTGTTTTTGGTTTGTTTCTTAAGTGGGGTGGAAGACCACTTTGCCCCAAGTGTGTGAGGTGGAGGACCACCTTGCTCTAGGCGTGTGGGATCCATTGGTCATGTGGGGTGGGTGTCTTTATGATAATCACCTGTGACCAACAAAGAATAACCAGGCCTTGAAAAGGAAGTAAGCCATTGAAGGTGTTATCTGTAGATACGGTAAATGGATTTAAATTCCTTCGTCAGCTTTCTATAAAAGACCAACACTTAAGACCCTCTTGGCAACCCTGTGGTGACCCCTCTCACTCCTGAGAGTTTTTTGGTATCTTCACTTAATAAACTTCCATTGCTTTACACACACACACACACACACACACACACACACCCATATACACAGTTCCATTCTTCTCTGGATTTTATAGAAAATACCACTCCTTTGAAGGGAGAAACTTTTGGCTCAGATTAACCCAAGGAGTAGATGTGAGAATAGAATAAAAATGGCAATTCATGAGGTTGCCCTGGACTTAATGTTGCAGGGAAAGACTTATTCATTTATTATTATTATTATTATTATTATTATTATTATTATTTTGTGTGAGAAAGAGAGCAAGAGAGAGAGAGAGAGAGGTGGGGAGGGGCAGAGGGAGAGGAAGAGAGAGAACCTTAAACAGACTCCATGCTCAGTGTGGAGCCCCATTCAGGGCTCAGTCTCACAACCCTGACTGAGATCACGACTGGAGTGGAAATCAAGACCTGGATGCTTAACCGACTGAGCCACCCAGGTGCCCGGGGAAAGACTTATTTCGATAGTCTGTTTTATACTTCAGAGTAGATAGTCGGGGTGAAGTAGTGGCAGGCAAATAATCTTAGTTTGTCAACTGAGCTAGGATGTCATCACACAAAGTAATAGAAGAAGTCATGGCTTTTTTCTAAGTCCTTTGAGCATATGCCATACAATATGGTAACCACTAGCCACAAGTAGTTATTTAAATTAAAATTAATTATTTTAAATAAATTAAAAATTTAGTTTCTTGATCACACTGATCACATGTCAATACTGCCATGGTCACATGTGGCTAGGGTCTAATATAGTAGACAACACGTATATATAACACATATATAACACTGGAGCAGAAAGTTCTACTGACAACACTGCTCTCGTTAATTAACCTTGCTTAAGTTGTTTCCCATCTAGGAATATCACCTTCCCATATCACTATCTCCACAAAACCTACAGTTCCACTGAAACTTGGCTTGCTCTCCCTTCTATCATGCATTTAAAGACTACCGCACCTTCATTTTCCAGTTTTTAAATTTCTCAGGCAGCATTTGTAGAATTTAGAACATAATAATATGCAGTCAATATTCTTATTATTTTGCTAGGCCTAGTTTTTTTAACTAGATTAAAAGCTTCTTAAAGATAATAATTATGCCAGGCACCTTGGTGGCTCAGTCCCTTAAATGTCCAACTCTTGATTTTGGCTCAGGTCATGACCTCAGGGTTGTGAGATTGAGTCCCGCACTGGGCTCTATGCTGGGCATGGAGTCTGCTTGAGATTCTCTCTTTCCCTCTCCCTCTATGCTCCACCCAACTCACACCTTATATGTTTTGTTTTTATAGTCCCTCAATGCCTTATACAACCTGAGACCATATTATTATCATTATTACTAATTTTTTAAAGTATAGTCTGAGACTAAGCTCAGGGATTTATATGTGTCTCCTAGAATGCAGTGTCTTATAAAATAGTGTTCATAATATATTTATTGTTCTATACTCAGTGCCTCAGAAGGTACTCAATAAACCTAAAGAAGAGAGAATGATTTCATTTGATTTTCACAAGAGAGTGAAACTGGTATTGTCCTTATTTTTACAAATTCAGAAATTGGGGTTCAGGAAAGTTTAATGATTTGATGAAATGCAATGTTAATAAACAGTAGTTATTTTGCACATTGGTGCTTTTGAATGTGATGTTTCTCTCCACTTGGTGTCTCATCTTTCTCTCCAGCAGGGTAACCTGGATTTCTTAATAGTAGCTCAAGGTACCTTCAGGGAAAAAGAGGTTACCAAAACTCGGCTTCTTTATCATTGAGTCGGTCAAAGCAATGGAAAATCTAGCACAAATTGACAGATAATTGTATTAGCATATAGGCTTAGTTTATGCATACAGAAGATGAGAGATTGTTGGAAAATATCCTTGGAGACTAGCTATCACATGAGTCACCATCTCTATAGGGTCCCAGTTTCCTGGTACTATGATTCTTTCTATAATAATTTCCCACCTCAAAATATCCGTCTGTGAGATTTAAAAGCCATTAAAAACAAAGCTGTAAGCTACCAGGACATTCCTATTAACAAAAGTGACCTGGGTTTGATTTCTAGAAATAAGTAGACTTCTGAAAATCTAGGATGACCTCTTATTCTAGAAGGAGGCAAATATAGTTGTCAGCAGGATTCATAAGGAACTGGTGTTCTTATCTTGTGTGGGGATGCTTATGTCTCCCAATGAGAGGCCTTTTGATTAGTGCTACTATCTTGGGATTGTCATAGCTAGAATTCTTGCCTCCAAGGTAAAGTTCCTCAAACTGTGAAGCTGAGACACTTGCATCTTCCTTCCAAAGTGAAAACAAGCAATTTCAGGAAAAGATGGGAAAGACATTTCCCCTCAAAGGATTCTTTTGGCATCCTTCTGCAACCCACTCAGCAACTTGAGAGTTTCACAATCAAATAATGTCTTTTTAGCACATAATCATCTTTTATGGGGAGCTGGGCTTTTATAGTTGTATGAATTACTCATGTTGGAAGTAAGGAATAACACTTTAAAGAAAACCTTCTGAATTTACTGGGGTGATATTCTAAGCAATTACTTTGAAAAAGGAAATTATAACAAAGAGGCTCATGAATGTTTTTCTCCCTGTTGCAGTCAAAGAAGAAAGTTAGAGAAATGTTGCTTTAGGGACCCAAAAAGAGGAATCGACATAAGAACATAAAAGACAATACGAGGTTTGACTTCATTTTAGGTTCTGTCAGCTAAACTGTCTTTTGGGGAGCAATTAATTATTTGACACAATGTGTGTTTTTAACAGAGGCTCCCCCATCCCCCTTGTATGTTTTTTTTCTCAGCTATCCTGTTAAAAAGAAAATTACAAAAGTAGCTGAGCAAACCATACTTTGAGAAAACACAAAGTGAAGCTAAAATAACTGAGCCAGGCTTAGTCTGAAGTTTGGCTGTGTCAGTTATTCACAGATACAGTGGCATGGCTGTCTTTTCTGCAGGCTCCCTTGATCCTGCACTCTAAAGTTCTTGGAAGGGAGCTATGGCCTTGATTGGAAAAAATGGAGACTCAAAAAAGAACTAACCCAAACTGGGCAAACTCTGATTCTGAATATGTATCATCCTGAGAGCAAATGAATAGTTTCTCACCTGGATCTAGGAAGCTGGGGTTTAGATACCAGCATTCTCCATAGCCTTGCTCTGACATGATTCACCCTGTAGCAGAATTTAGAAATAAGGCTCTAGACCCCAGTCGCTGGAGATCTCAGAAAGATTTGGTTAAATCCTGCTGCATTCACAATTGCTGGATAGCGATCCATTCTGAACTGTGTGGTTTAAGATAACAACGATTTATTAAGCCCCAAATTCTTTGGGTTGACAATTCAGTAGGGACATAGTAGGGATAGATTGCTTTGCTTTGTGATGTCTGGGACTTCAGCTGGGAAAAATCACATGGCTGAGAGCTAGAGAATCCATTTGTAGAGATGGCTCTTCATTCATATGTCTGGATATTGGTGCTGGTTGTTGACTCAAACCATGGCTGGGTGTGTTAAGTGGAGCATCTGTATGCAGTCTTTTCATGGGGGTTGACTTCCTCACATTATGGAGGCCTTTGAGCAGTTGGGCTTACAGGATGTCCCATAGCTTTAATGGTAGATGTCTCAGTGAGCAAGGTAGAAGCCACATCATCTTTTATGATCTAGCCTCAGAAGTCATTGAATGTCACTGTTGCAATATTCTATTCATCAAGTCCATCAAGGGATCGCCCAAATTCAAGGAGAAGGAAAGCAAGTGCCACCTCTTGCTGAGTTACTGGTAAGGTCACATGGTAGAAGAGCATGAAGAATAGGAGACATTATTGTGGTCTTTTTAGAAAATAGAATCTTCCATATTCCTATTTAACTTAGAACAAGGCTTGGGACTAAGTGTCGTGACTTGCCTCAAGGGTCAACTCTATCTAGCAACTATTCAGATTTGTACTCTGTGCAAGGTAATGGACCAAAGAGCTCACACCTCATGGACTTAGAAATTGTAAATCTCTTCTGTTCTTCTTAAAGTGGCACAAGAACACAGCCATTGAGTGTTGAGGTTTGTAGCATATCTCTGGCTGGCTGATAAAGTATATAAATTCAGTGCACAATGTTTTTAATTTTCATGTATATAACAAGTAACTACTAGAATATATAATTCTTAAATGTTGACACACACTTGTGTGTACGTGGGTATATGTTTATGTAGAGGTATTTAGAAATATATCTAACAGAAAACATACAATACTTTAATGAAAAAAATAATTGCTGAAATGTATTATAGAAGATTTCTTAATGAAGAGATAAATTTTTATGAAAGTTTCAATGTAGTTGACATGACAACTTTCCTCAAATCAACCTATAAATTCAAGGTTTTCCAGTGATAATCCCAGTAAGGATTTTTGGTTTTATGGTTGGTTTCTGTTTCATCTTGTTGTAATTTGTTCTTTATCTGGTAACCTAATTCTCCTTTGCTTAAGTCCTCCAAAATGACTTTTTTTTAGTTCATAATTATTCAGCATTCACTTATTCTTATCCCCCACTTAATTGTTGAGTGTCAGTTGTGAGAGAGGTATTAAGCTAGGTGTTAGAGATAAAATAGAGAAACAACAACAGAAAAACATAATTTCTGCTCCCAAGGAGTTGATATAAGGAGACAGTATATAAATAAATAAAGCACAAAATAATACTAAATTGTGGTAACTGCTATGATATAGATGCTCCTTATCTTACTGGATGCAAGCATATGAACAAGATGGAAAATTTCAGTGTAAACTTCTATACTTAACATTTTTAAAAGGATGTAGAATTCTTTAGCAAACATTTGACTTCTAACAGAATTCACAATAGATTATTAAATATTGATTTTTAAAAATATTTTATTTATTTATTTGTCAGGGAGAGAGAGAACAGGCAGGAGAAGGAGCAGGCAGAGGAAGAAGCAGGCTCCCCGCTGAGCCAGGAGCCCAACATGGGACTTGATCCCAGGACTCTGGGATCATGACCTGAGCCAAAGGCAGATGCCTAACCGACTGAGCCACCCAGACGTCCCTACATATTGATGTTTATTGCTTAGATATCATGACAAAACATTGCCTTTATTTATCGTATTCCATATCTCCTGCTTATTAATATACTTAATTTATTGCATTAAATGACAAGTAAGATGGTACCTGAACCTAATGTTCTGAGAATATAACTTAATCCTTGGGAATGGACTAATTAGATTTATAGGGAGTGAATCCATTAAACATGAACTTAATGATTTTAACGGAAAAGTATTTTTTAGAAAATAGTCAACATTAAAAGTTAACTAATGGATTTGTAGATAAGCATCATTGTTAATTTGAATGAAAGTTTAGGATATTCTAACGCTCATTTTTTACAACTAACTTTTCCATCTATTCACTTAGCTCTATCTATGACTCCCACCTTTTTCTCTGTCACTTTCTGTTATGAATTCCAGATGGTGTGAACTTCTGATTACTTCCTGAGTATAAAGAGTACTTTACTTTTTTTGGTTTTGTCTTTGGTTCTCCCTTCCCAACATTTTCTTTCTTTCTAGAATGTCTTTTCCGTCTTGTCATTTAATAAGGAATTCTCATAGTTTTTTTATTAGTTTTCCACAAACACAAGTTATCTAGGATAGAATTTAGTTTCTTCAACCAGGCTATGTGTCCTTATATAATTAAGTCATCCCCAATGAGCTACTGGCTGGGGCTATAGCAACAGAAAGTTTGTAGGGATACATCAGTCTGTAACTCTGAAACCACATATTTTCAGACTTCTAGAGAGCACTTGAACTCATTGAGGCAGCTGAATAGTAGTCCCTCAGCTTTATTTCCCTGTTCTTCCAGTGTTTCTGATGATTTGGGTCTTCACCATTGTGTCTTGTATTTAACCAACTGGTATTTATTGAATGACACCCAATTTGAGGCCCTATAATAAGACTGGGTTCCCTAGGAAGCTGACTCTGAGACAGATAGTAGTATGCAAGAGGCATATTTGGGTGGGTTCTTAGGATCAAACCTGTGGAAGGAAATGGAAAGAGCTAGGTGGGGTAGATGCAGAGATTGAACTGTAACGTAGTTTCAGTGGAAGCTTCAGCCAACCGTTTGGGGAATTCTGAAGAATGACCCTTCAGAGCTGATCTGTGCTGGGGCAAGAAGGTGGGGCCTTAAACATCTGCATCAATGTTGATTCCCTCTAATGGTAGGTGCAATTTTGGGCAAGGTGGCTCTTTCAACTTTCTGTAATCCCCAAAGTGGCAGGCAGCAGAGGGCTCTTTGCCAGCAGGCCTCCCAGAAATCGAAATACAAAGTCCTTTATTTTTGAAAGGAGACCTGGGAAGCACATCACAGTGTATCCATCACAAATGGCAGCAGAGTTAAGTATCTACTAAGGGCAACAGTTGAATAAATACCCAAGTCCGATATTGTGTGATAAAGACAAGAGTAAGTGTCTCCAGGAGGAGAATTTAATGTAGTTCAAGGGACATTTGAAGAAGCAGTAGCATCTAAGTTCTGAGAGAACACTGGGAATTAGACAAAGATGAGGTGGGAGTAAGGAGAGAGACTGAAAAGTCAGGAAGTGAGAAAATAAGGAATGCTTAGGATACTACTTCCAAACTCAATTCTTGGAGCCAGTAACCTGGCTATACTAAAAGGAGTAAGGTAAAAACTGAGATTAGCTAGGTGAAAGAGGTGTGCACGTGCGCATATGGGTGTGTGTGTGTGAAGAGCTTGTGTTATAGAGAGAAGAGCTTATGAGAAGATTGGAAAGTAGAAAGGGAGGGAGAGCTGGGGAGGGAAGGAAGAAGAGGGGACAGGATGGGGATGGGCTGGAAGGGGAGACACGGGAGGAGAGGAGAAAGAATGGAGTGACTGAAGGCAGTTTTTGCCTGGCTGGAGAGGGGAATTGTGACTCTGAAGGTCCTTGTGTGCTATATTAACAGGTGTAGACTTTATCTTGAGTTCAATGGGAAAACCGTAATGGATTATAACTAGAAGAATGACATCATCATTTTTTGCTGTCACCTGCCCTTTATCTCAGACACCTTACATTATTATCCTCTGGAGGCTTATACACGACACCACTTAAGGACTACTGAGTCTGAAATAGTTTCATTTTAACAACTTATCATATAATTACCATGTTATATTAGTCAGATTGTGACATAGAATAAGGCATTTATTACTAGGATAGACTTTATATAATTGTGGGAGCTGATGGGATAGGCTTTGCAGTCTGTTGCCTCCCCATTTGGTATAATATTTGGCTGGAAGTCTCTATGGATCAGTTAGATCTATAATCAGGAAGGAATACTGGATGCAAATGAGAGCAAGTAGAGATGGGAACCCATGAAGAGGAACTGGAACCCATGACTGTCACTAACTCTGATCTTGACAATGTGAGTGACAAAAAGCTGGTGCCCTTCACTGGTGCACATGCATGGGGCCCAGGACCTGCAGAAGCTAAAGGAGGAGAACCAGTGGGAGCTGGAAGATCTGCAGGTCTGGGTGATTCCCCACTGCAACCAAGCAGATCAGAGGTCAGTGAAAGTGTGTGTGAGCAGTCACAGTGCCTGGTGCTCTGCACCGACCTTCAGAGTGCAATGGCTACTGCTTTACCTCTGCTTTCCCAGCCTTGTGTGAATTTCTTTTGTGGCCAGTGCTAACCTAGAATTAATTAGACAGAGAAGGGAAGCATTGTTCTATCTCTAGTTGCTGAGAAGTTGACATTGCACAAAACTACCACACGTCATGTTCTGAGCACATTTAGGACTACTAAGTATTCTGCCAAACACAACACACACACACACACACACACACACACACACACACACACTCTCATATTTATTATCCTCATTTTATAGATAGAAAAACAAATAGATTGAATAAATTGCTTTAGTAAGAAGCAAAACTGGCATTTGTATCTGGCCTAATTCCAATCCTATTCTTTCATGTACTATGCAAAATAGCGTCCTCTGCCAAGTACTATAAGAAGGTAGACAGATGTTATTTTTAAAAAGAAAACAGCATTTTTGTCAACATAGCATATTTTGACACATCTAGCTCTAAAATGAGGGTTAATACACTCTGATGCTTCCCAGTGACCCTCACTGCCTGATACTGAAATTTCTCTGTGGTGCTCTGATAGTCATCTGACAGCTCGTCCATCATGCGTGCCATAGAAGCATTGAAGCTTTAAGTGGCTTCCTGATTTTCTGAGGCTTATAGAACATTCTAAACCATGGACACAGTTTCGGCACATTCATATTATCACTGGCCATATCCTAAAGTCCTTTAATGACTGCTTCTTAAAATGGAGGCCTTGCTTGGTTTCTTTTGCCAGCTGTTAACACCTTATTACCACTGATGGAGGTCATTTTTATGAGGTGAGGGGATAGAATCTAAGGAAAGAGGACAGGCATGGTAGCTGTTTTTTAGTACCCCATACCAGGGTTTTATAGACTTCAGTATGTTTCTGCCACTTCCAGTTGCCAGTTTCTGTATCTCTGCCTGTTTTCTCAAGCCAGGGAAGACCTCTCCCTGAGTGCATGGCAGGTCTGACGAAGCAGGAAATTAACTTCCTTAGTACCAACCCTCAGCCAGTGACTGCTGAGAGGTGGTATACAAATACTCCAGCTCCCTTGACTCAGCTGGGAAAAATGTGAGGCATGTGATTTTACACAATTTTCCAGAATTTTCTTGTGAGATCAAACTCCAGTTACCCACAGTATTAACACGATTTTCCAGAATTTTCTTGTGAGATCAAACTCCAGTTACCCACAGTGTTAACTTACCTGATACACACCCTGTTAGTGATTTTTCCCCCCTTCCTTAACCTCTTTTCCCACCCCTCTGCAGGAGTTCTTGCATTTTCTAAACAAATTACTTGTATTTGAATCTTTGCTTCACAATTTTTTCTGCAGGAATCCTAACTAATATAAATGGGAGGTCATGGAAGAGAAGTGAAGCAAATTAAACATGAGGAAATAAATAGAGGGAAAGAACTAGTGGGAGAAGTTGGATAGAAAAAGGGACCTGGGATGGATGGGGAATAAATAAAGTAGAGAAATTACTAGAAACAAGGAGAAGGTTGTTAACCTAACCTAAAAATAAAATTGCTTGGTGAGCTTACACAGACCTCATCTGTCTACTGCACATAAATCATGTCTGTGATTCAATAACATCACCTCTGTGTTGGCTCAGGGCCAGAAGATACACTCACTGGGTGGAATCTTTGAATTCCATTTGAATACAAAACTTCAGGAATACAAGAGACCTTTTATAAGAAAAGTCTAACTTCCCAAATGTATCCCTACATCTTCCTGTGGGGTCTGACTTTTCCTCCCCTTCTTTCCATTTGCATAGTCAGAGGAAAGCAGGGGTTTCTCTCACTTTGTGGTCCATATTTTCCATTTTGGATTTTGAAAAAGTCAAACTCAGAGCCACATTTGTTAACCTCAGCCCTTGTAATATGACTTGGCATTTCCTAAAGTGGAAGAAAAATTCAGGCTAAATGCACTGATAGACAATTTCCTATTCAATTTCTTTATCAAGTGGTTCCAGAAATAATTGCTGAAAACTTGAAGTATAATTTAGTTAGTGAATAAACCTTTAGTTTCATACAATAACTTCTCCTGCCAGAGCACTCCCCTGGGGATGTATCTGAGTTTCCTTTAGCTTCTACTTCTCAGACATAGGGACCCCTAATAATCTCCTCACTTGGCACTATTCTGATTTGTTCTTTCATTTCCTTACTGGGTTGGAGTTGCCTCCCTCTGGAAGGAATTGTGTTATTATAGTCACAATGCGTGACTGTATTAAAAAAAAAAGAGAGACCACTTATCTGAAATATTTTAGAAGACATTTCTATGTCACCAATGCCCATAAGCTTTTGTATCTTCCTGGGAAACAATCGTGCTGTCTCTCCAGTAATGACTTTTTAGTTGATTCTTTTAGATACCGTTTCTCTGGATATTTTTGGGAAACTAAGACCTGAACAGCTTGAAACATTCCTATTGTTTTGAGAAAAATAATAGGTAGAAGAATGGCAGGCTCTAGGAACAGTGCTTTATTACTGCTAGGAAACAAAGAACCACCTATCCTCAGATTCCTTTCATTTACAGTCATGGATTAATAGAAGAAACACAAACCTAACTTTTGTAAAATAAATTAAGATTGATCATCAGTTCACATCCTGGAATATAGCCAGCCATCTTTTAGCTAATGAGATCATTTAAATAGGTAGGTACAACCTAGATACATTAAAAAAAAGTGCACTACACTTTTATGGAACCCAAAGGTGAAAGTAGTTATCAGTACTCTGTGAGGCCAAGGGAAAGAGTGGGTAGTAATTCCCCCTGGGAAAATCTTCATTGAAGTAGTGACATTTGAATTTAGAATTGAAAGATGAGAAGTCTTTCTAGGAATGCTTGGAGTATGGAATTTCAAACAGTCAAGGCTAGCAAGTGTGAAAAAAGCATGGAGTCTTTGGCGGAATTGTTAGTTTCTCTTTGAGCTAAACTCCTGGATCTGAAGTTTCAGGGGAGTGCAATGAGACAGAAGGCTGGGGACATGGGAAGAACTACCCTAAGAGGAGCTTTACAGATTACATTGAGGGATATGGACATATTCTGTGGGTAAAATCCTTTGTAAAATTTTAAGCAAGGGGTGTTAGAATCAGATTATACACACACACACACACACACACACACACATACATATGTGTGTGTGTATGTGTATGTGTATATATTTTCAATGGCAATTTGAAAAATGTTTTAGGGGCAGGGGGCCAGAAGGCTTATTTAAAATACTATGTTCAAAGGAGAGTGAAGGCATTAACTAAGGCCAAATCAGTAGGGATGAAGAGATAGAGTCCAGTGATTGGGGAACTAAAGGTTCTAGTTACTATGTCCATGTTGGAGAAGAGAGGACAAAAATTAGTCCAGATTTTCTGCCCGAGTGATTATAGATGGGAGAGGGTGGAAGAGGGGAAGGGAGGGTGGCAGCGATGTCTAGAGGATTGGGGTCTCATGTTAAGAGAATATATTCCTGCTCTGCGTGACTCTGAAAACAGAATCCCACTGACACATAGATTTTCTTGGGTAGGGGACCACACATGGTTGTGTGGCTCCCAAACACTGGCCCCCAACACTGTACTGGAGGCAAAAGCTAGATTTTAATGATAAAGGAGCATTCTGACGTAAAGACATTTGATTCGAAACTTATTCCTTTATTCTTTTGTCCATTTATTTAGAAAACATCTAGATAGAGACCCTTATGTATCAGGCAGTATGCTGGAGATAAAATGATGAGTGTGATTGAGATTAAGAAAGACAAATAAAAAGACAGTTTCATATGGCGAAACAAGGTCTATGTTGAAAATCTTTTAGGCTGGATTTCCCTCTAAGAGAAGGATGTGAGTGTTGAGAGTATTTCATATGGGAGATAATTGTAGAAGCCACTACTAGAGAAGTAGGGAAGTTAGGGAAGGGAAGGAAGCCAGTAGAGGATACATTAATATGCAGGTTGTCATTGTGGGAGTCTTGTGAATTCATGGAACTAAGGTAATTTACACAGAACAGAAGATACTGTAGATGTCTGGGCTGAAAAAAACTTGAGAAAGGAGGGGGTACAAGAACAAGCTGATTATACTCATTAATCTTTTAATATGTAGAGACTTAATCTCCTTCTGTTTCTGCAGATGCTAATACCACAAATGATTAATGATTTCCTGAACATTTATTTATTCTTATTTCATCATATTTGTGGGAAAGGGTTTAAAGAAATGACTGTGCATCACAGACTTGATTTTCAATGTAAAATTGGTTGGTTAAGCATTTGCTCAGTGACCATTTTATAAAAATGTCATATTTTCCCCCCTTTTCAGACACAGAGTTTTGTTGATGGAAAATTACACATATTTTGAATATTTTTTCACTTGATTTGTTTGATAGATTCATATTAAGTGAAAGATTTTATAAACTAAATATACACAATTTGAATTTGCATATTAAATTATTATTAAAGGATTAAATGATTTAGCTCTTGTTTGTCCCGTTTCTTCACATGTAAACTAGGGATAATGATAATTCCTCCTTCGTAAGAATGTTGTTAATATTAAATGAGGTACTATAAGTAAGAATATCTAATGAAGTGCCTGTTACATTAATAAATGGCAAAAATTATTATTTATTATAACTTTTTACAGTTTATCTTATGTATCACTGAATCGTTTTAGAATTAAAGTATCTAAACTCCAAAGAAACTATAATCCAGGTCCTAGACATTTACGGTCCTAGATCACTTTCTACTTTGAGGTAGTACTGTGTAATGTTTAAAAACACATACTCTGCATCTATGGGTATATCTGGAGGGCATTATGCAAGTGTAATAAATCAAACAGAGAATGACAAATATCTTATGATCTCACTTATATGTGAGCTCTAAAAAAACCAAACTCCCAAATCCGAAAGTAGAAAGGTGGTTGCCAAGAGCTGAAAAGTGGAAGAAATGGGGAGATGTTGGGTATAAAGGGACATAAATTTCCAGCTATAAGATTATTATGTTCTAGGGATCTAATATACAAGGTGGTGACTATAATTAATAACACTATATTATATACTTGAAAGTTGCTAAGAAAGTAGATCTTAGGGGCACCTGGGTGGCTCAGTTGGTTAAGTGACTGCCTTTGACTCAGGTCATGATCCTGGAGTCCCGGGGTTGAGTTCTGCATCAGGTTCCTGGCTTGGCAAGGAGTCTGCTTCTCCCTCTGACCCTCCCCCTTCTCATGCTCCCTCCCTCCCTTTCTTTCTCTCAAATAAATAAATAAATCTTAAAAAAAAAAAAGTAGTTCTTAAATGTTCTTACCATGATAATTTTGTGACATGATGAAAGTATCAACTAATCCTAATGTGGTAATCATTTCACAATATGTAAATGTATCAAATCATCACACTGTTCACCTGAAGCTAACACGATGTTATGTCAATTATATCTCAATAAAATGGGAAAAATAAGGACTCTGAAGCCAGATTTCTATTACTAGGTGTATGAGTTTGACAAATTATTCAGGATCTCTCTGCCTTAGTTCTTTAGTGTGAAATAGGTAAAATAATGGCATTTCTATGTAGGGTTATAAGAATTAAATGAGTTAGTACGTTCTTAGAACTTAGGACAGAGCCTGACATACATTGAATACTAATAAGCATTTATTATTACTACTATTATTCTACTAAACACATTAAACAGCTTTAAAGACTTGCCAAAGTACCTAATAAAAGACAAATTTTGCAATATTTTCATTATCTTACATTGCATAGATTCCTGGTGTGCTTTACAATAGTGTAACAGGGTATAGTGGAGTCAGTCCTGAGGATAGATCTTAATAAACTGACTTTTCTGATGGAATTTTAAAGTGTATATTCCAGCTTTGACATCCTGCTCTCTGTCTGTCAAATAAATAAATAAAATCTAAAAAAAAAAGGCGGGGGGCGCCTGGGTGGCTCGGTGGGTTAACACCTCTGCCTTCGGCTCAGGTCATGGTCCCAGGGTCCTGGGATCGAGCCCCACATCGGGTTCTCTGCTCAGTGGGGAGCCTGCTTCCTGTTGCATCCTGCAAGAAAAAGTAAACTTATTTCTACTGTTGTATAAAAGAGATCTGTTTAGATTTAGTGTATAAACACTTTGGATGCAATTTGCCATATTTATGAGCTTCCTTTTGAGGTATGTTTCCAGCTATGCTATACAGTCACATTTTTTTTTCCTTTTTATTTATTTATTTATTTATTTATTTTTAATTTTTTTATTTTTTATAAACATATATTTTTATCCCCAGGGGTACAGGTCTGTGAATCACCAGGTTTACACACTTCACAGCACTCACCAAAGCACATACCCTCCCCAATGTCCATAATCCCATATACAGTCACATTTTGACAACGTTTCAATCTTTATTTGTTTAATGGGTCCCACTACAGAGTTAGTTGTTTTTGGAGATCTGAGTAGTAGAATTGGCGGTAGGGTTCTGGGTTCCACCTAGATGGTTGACAAATGGAAGGAGTGATTTTCTGTGGGTGAAATTCCTCTGGAGACAGATGACAATCCAAAGGGAAAGCTCCTGTTAGTGTCAAATCATTACAATGAGAAGAAATTGGGTAAGTCCGTCAATATATACTGTGATGAAAATGATCACTTTTCACCTAGCCTCTCTCCATATTTCTATTCCAGGGCTCAGGGTTATAGGCTATAATAAAGTCATTTCCTGTTTAAACTATCCTTGTCTACACTCAATGGCTTTCCTGGAGAAATAAGAGGATGCTAAGAGTGATGTAAACTGGTGTGCTGTGGAGGGGGGCAGATTTACTTACAAAGAATTTTAGGCATTGTTTGCTTTTTGGTATTTTCTTAAAGTGATGCCTTGAATGTCTGGAAGTCACCGTCCTTCTCATCTTTCACCCAGAGGTTTTGTATGGAATGGCTAAATTTGGTTTTATTTTGTTTTCACATAAGCATTAGACTTACTATTCTAGTGCCTGGCTTGATAAATAGCCCTGAGTACATGCACAAAAGCAAACATGCACAAAGCCAGGCCAAGCTGGGCCAAGCCGGGCGAAGCAGGCAAGGCAAGGCAAGGCTAAATAAAATAAAGCACAACATGCAAAGAAATCAATCAAATAAAATATTTCTGGGCTTATTGGCAAAGTCATAACATATCTCAAGCAGTATTTGTAAGAGTGAACTACATCCTAATAAAGATGAAGTCTTCCTTTCTGTTTTTCATTGCTTCCAAAAGCCAATCCATATCAAATAATTCAAACTAAAGAAAATACAGACCAAACAAACAAATAAACAGAACTCAATTTCAAATTCCACACCTTTCTCTTACTTCACAATCCAGTCCTCTAGGATAACTCAGCCATGTAGGAGGAATAGTCATTAGGTTCAATTAAGAGAGCAGGTTGGGGGACTCACTATCTACGTATAATTTAATGTGGGATGCCAAGAACACCCTGATGCTGGTTGACACCTGAGAGGTGGAACAAAGAACATATGGCATCATGTTGGTATTTTTTTGGATAGTTCTTAATTTAGGTGCATGACCAGAGTCTAAAAGATTTTGCTATCTGTGGCATCATAATAATTAGCTATTGCCTCCACTTTGATTCTGATCTATCCATGTGATTTCAGTTCAGTAAACATTTTCCCGAGTCCCTGCTGTGTCTGTGGCATAATTCTTATCCTTAAAGAGGTTATGGCTGGGAATGGGTACTACTAGCACTTGTTAAGTAACAGCTTTATTGAGAAATAATTCACATACCATACGATTTATCCATTTTAAAGTGACAGTTCAGTGATTTTCAGTATATTCCTGGGTAGGGCAATAATCACCATAGTCAATTTTAGAATAGTTTTGTCCCCTCAAAGAGAATCTCTATATTTGCTAGCAGTCACTTCCCATTTCTCCTTAACCTTCTAGTGCTATGAAATCACCAGTATACTTTCTGTCTCTAAGGATTTGCCTATTCTAAATATGCCATATAAATGGAATCATGCAATATGTATTCCTTTGTACCTAGCTTCTCTCATTTAGCTTACTGTTTCAAGGTTTCTCCATGATGTAACATGCAACAGTACTTCATCAATTTTGTCGCTGAATAATATTCCATTATATGGATGTTCCATATTCTTATTATCCATTCATGAGCTGATGTGCTTTTGGTCTATTTCCACCATTTGGCTGTTACAAATAATACTGGCATGAATATTCTTGTGCAAGATTTTGCTAGACATATGTTTTCATTTCTCTTGGGGATATACCTGGGAGTAGAATTGCTGGATCATATGGTAACATATGGTAGTCTTTCCGGAATCTGCCAGACTTTTTTTTATAGTGGTTGCACCATTTTATATTCGCAGCATGTTATCACTTTTGTTGTCTTATCTCCTTATGCAAATTAACATCAGCTTTACCCGGTCTTGTAACTCCAATATCTCATCACTTATTGAGCCCTGACAATACAGGTTTGTGTGTGTGTGAGTGTTAAAAATGCCTTCTCATACTCACTGTCACTTGCCATTTTACAACTTCATAATAACAATTGCCTTAGTTGGTCTTCCTGCATCTGACCTCACGTACGTTCTTTGCATCCTCTGTTATTACTCCACAGTGATTTTTCTAGAGTGAAAAATTTTTCATATTTCTTAATTCCTTAAAATCCCTTAATGTACATCCTGCCCAATTCCTATCCAAATCATCTCTTCTGGTTGCAGCCTAGCTTGCTAAGCTCACTTCCTGCAGCTTTATTACTGGTAGGCTGTGCTCCAGCTACCATAAATCCCTTGCTGTTTCATGGAAACACATGATGGTTCAGGCCTCCAGGACTTTGCCCAATTCTGTTTTGCCTGGCATACATTTCTCTCACTTTCTCATTCTGTCCAACTCCTATTTGTCCTTCAAGACCTCACCTGGGGGCCTTTTCTCTCTTTTGAAGACTTTCTTTGCCAATACCTCCATGGAGAAGTTTCCCCCGAATTTTGTTGTTATATGTATCACATTATATCACAATTATTTGTTTCATAATGTCTAACTCTCTATTTATTTCTTGTTAAATTTTTTATTTAAATTCAATTAACATATAATGTATTATTGGTTTCAGGGGTAGAGGTCAGTGATCCATCAGTCTTATATAATATCAAGTGCTTATTACATCACGTGCTCTCCTTAATGCCCACCCAGTTACCCCATCCCCCAACTCCTCTCCCTGCAAGCAGCCATCAGTTTGTTTCCTATGCTTAAGAGTCTCTTATGGTTTTTCTCCCTCCCTGATTTCACCTGGTTTTATTTTTTTCCCCTCTCCCCCTAAGATCCTCCATCTTGTTTCTTAAATTCCACATATCATCAAGTCATCAAGAATTACGATAATTGTCTTTCTCTGATTAACTTATATCTGTTAGCATAACACCCTCTAGTTCCATTCATGTCATTGTAAATGGCAAGATTTCATTTTTTGATGGCTGAGTAGTATTCCATTGTGTATATATACCACATCTTCTTTATCCATTCATCTGTTGATGGACATTTAGGCTCTTTTCATAGTTTGGCTATTATGGACATTGCTGCTATAAACAGGTGCATGTGCCCCTTTGGATCACTACATTTTTATCTTTGGGGTAAATGCCCAGTGGTGCAATTGCTGGGTCTGATGGTAGTTTTATTTTCAGCCTTTTGAGGAACCTCCATTCTGTCCTCCAGAGTGGCTGCACCAGCCTGCATTCCCACCAACAGTGTAGGAGGGTTCCCCTTTCTCTGCATCCTCACTAACATCTGTTGTTATGTGACTTGTTCATTTTAGCCATTCTGACTAGTGTATGGTGGTATCTCATTGTGGTTTTGATTTGTATTTGCATTATGCTGAGTGATGTGGAGCACTTTTTCATGTGTTTATTGGCCATTTGTATGTCTTCTTTGGTGAAGTGTCTGTTCATGTCCTCTGCCCATTTCTTGATTGGATTATTTGTTCCTTGGTTATTGAGTTTGGGAAGTTCTTTATAGATTTTGGATACTAGACCTTTATCTGATATGTCACTTGCAAATATCTTCTCCCATTCTGTCAGTTGTTTTTTGGTTTTATTGACTGTTTCCTTTGCTATGCAAAAGCTTTTTATCTCGATGAAGTCCTAGTAGTACATTTTTGCCTTTATTTCCCTTACCTTTGGAGATGAGTCTAGCAGGAAGTTGCTGTGGGCTCTAAAGTCACAGAGGTTGCTGCCTGTGTTCTCCTCTAGGATTTGGATGCATTCCTGTCTCACATTCTGGTCTTTCATCCATTTTGAACCTTTTTTTGTTTGTGGTATAAGGAATTGGTCCGGTTTCATTCTTCTGCATGTGGCTGTCATAATTTTCCCAACACCATTTGTTGAAGAGATTTTTTTTTTAAAAGATTTTATTTATTTGGCAGACAGAGATCACAAGGAGGCAGAGAGGCAGGCAGAGAGAGAGAGAGAGGAGGAAGCAGGCTCCCCATGGAGCAAAAAGCCTGATGTGTGGCTTGATCCCAGGACTCTGGGATCTTTACCTGACCTGAAGGCAGAGGCTTTAACCCACTAAGTCACCCAGGTGCCCTGAAGAGACTTTTTTTTTTTTTTCCATCGGATATTCTTTCCTGCTTTGTTGAAGATTAGTTGACCACAGAGTTGAGGGTCCATTTCTGGGTTCTCTATTCTGTTCCATTGATCTATGTGTCTGTTTTTGTGCCAGTACCATACTGTCTTGATGATTACAGCTTTGTAATAGAACTTGAAGCACAGAATTGTGATACCACCAGCTTTGGTTTTCTTTTTCAACATTTCTTTTGGCTATTTGAGGTCTTTTTTTGTTGTTGTTGTTCCATACAAGTTTTAGGGTTATTTGTTCCAGCTCTGTGAATAAAGTAGATGGCATTTTGATAGGGATTGCACTGAATGTGTATATAGCTCTAAGTAGCATAGACATTTTAGCAATATTTGTTCTTCCAATCCATGAGCATGGAACATTTTTCTATTTTTTTTTTGCCTTCCTCAATTTCTTTAATGAGTACTTTATAGTTTTCTGAGTAAAGATTCTTTGCCTCTTTGGTTAGGTTTATTCCTAGGAATCTTATGGTTTGGGGTACAATTATAAATGGGATCAACTCCTTAATTTCTCTTTCTTCTATCTCACTGTTAGTGTATAGCAACACAACTGATTTGTGTGCATTGATTTTATATCCTTCCATTTTGCTGAATTCCTATATGAGTTCTAGCAATTTTGGGGTGGAGTTTTTTGGGTTTTCCACATAAAGGTAAGCAGATTAAAGAAAAGAAAAATAGGGTCAGCCAATTATTTGTTATGAGAGTGGGAAGCAAGAGCTTCATGTACTTCTTTTTAGAAGAACGTGAATCAAGGGGGTTAAAAAAATTTCCTACTAGTTCTCTACACTATCACCCTACTGTGACACACTTCATGGTTTATGGCAACCCAGAGCTGAAAGTCCACTCCTGGGCTCACTGATTGCAGCTGGCTTCCCTGTTCTGATGCCTGGGTGCTCTATAGCACTCAGGGACCCTTGGTTTTTCTGTGAACCCAGGGATGTTGAAACAACACTGTTCCACCAAGGAATCCATCCCAGCTTCACTGCCTGAATGCATTTCAGGCAGGCAAGTCCCTTACCAGAGCAGAAATCTAAAAGTTCTGATTTTCACTCAGCTGCTATATCACATTGCGGTAGCTGGCTTACAGAGGCTCCCTACCCCCCGCGGTTTATCTTCCTATATATCCCTCAGATTCATTTCTCCACACCTCCTACCTTGCAGGAAGTGGTCGCTTTTCTATTTGTAGAGTTGCAGCTATTCTTTTCTTAGATCTTTGTTTGAGTTTGCAGGTGTTCAGAATGATTTGATTGCTATCTTACTGAATTCCTGGGACCAGATGAAACCAAGGTCTCCTATTCCTCTGCAATCTTTTGAGTAACTCTGTTTTTGGACTGTGAGATATATCTCCAAGAGCAAGAGACCTTAATTATCACCTGACTGCCTTTCACTTTTGAAAATAAGACAAGCAACTAGAGCAGAAAAATGACTTGGTCACCAGATAAATTTGTGCTAAACATCACCCCTAACTTCAAGCCTAGTTCACGGAACTCTAAAAGTTTTTGTTTCTCTTTTTCCTGGTTGAAAGAAAGCATTCCTTTAGTGATGGGTCCAGAGAAATGGATAGAAGAATATCTTATTATTTAGATAATTATGTAGCTTTTTAGAAGTATATTCAGCCATAGGAGCTTAAAGCCCTGAAATAAATTTAAAATAGTTTCTCAGCAAATTCTTAGCTTGCTGGGATTTGACCAAAAGCTTATTCAATGATATGCCTTTTCCCTTTAAATATCATAATAATATATTCCCTGAGTAATCTGTGCTGACAGTTGCAAAGGTACCAAAATATATTCCTGCAACAAATAAACCTTCTTTTTAAAAACTCTCTTAAAAAATTTTTAGGAGAAGAATAAATGAAACAAGATGGGATTGGGAGGGAGACAAACCATAAGTGACTCTTAATCTCACAAAACAAACTGAGGGTTGCTGGGGGGAGGGGGTTTGGGAGAAGGGGGTGGGATTATGGACATTGGGGAGGGTATGTGCTTTGGTGAGTGCTGTGAAGTGTGTAAACCTGGTGATTCACAGACCTGTACCCCTGGGGATAAAAATATATGTTTATAAAAAATAAAAAATTTAATTAAAAAAAATTTTATTTCAGTATACTTAACATACAGTGTTACATTGGTTTCAGGTATACAATATATTCAATAGTTCTATATATATTACTCAAGTACTCATCATGATAAGTGTAGTTTTTAAACTCCATTCCCCATTTCCTGCATCCCCCCGCCTCCCTCCCTGTTAGTAACCTTCAGTTTGTTCTCTACAGTTAAGAGTCTGTTTCTTGGCATCTCACTCTCTTTTTCCCTTTTCCTTTCCTTTCCTCTCTTTTTCCTGTTCATTTGTATTGTTTCTTAAATTCTACATATCAGTGAAATCATATGGTGTTTGTCTTTCTCTGACTGACTTATTTTGCTTAGCATAATATTCCCTAGCTCTATCCACATTTTTGTCATTATAAATGACAAGATTTCATTCTTTTTTTGGCTGAATAGTATTTTCTTGTCTATATATACCACCTCTTTTTTATCCATTCATCTACTGATGGACTGATGGACACCTGGGCTGCTTCCATAATTTGGCTACTGTAAAGAATGCTTCAATAAACATGGAGGTTCATATATCTGTTCAAATTAGTGTTTTTGTATTCTTTGGATAGAAACCTAGTAGTGCAAAGCTAGATTGTAAGGTTGTTCTATTTTAATTTTTTTGAGGAACCTCCATACTGTATACCCTAGTGGTTACACTAGTTTTCATTCCCACCAACAGTGAACAAGCATTCCTTTTTCTCCACATCCTCACCAACACCTGTTGTTTCTTGTGTTGTTGATTTTAGCCATTCTGACAGCTGTTGAGATGACAGCTCATAGAAGTTTTGATTTGTACTTCCCTGGTGATGAGTGATGTTGAGCATCTTTTCATGTGTCTGTTGGCTATCTGTATCTTCTTTGGAGAAATGTTTGCTCATGTCTTCTGTCCATTTTTAAATTGGGGGTGTTGAGTTTTACAAGCTCTTTAGAGATTTTGGGTACTAATCCTTTATTGGATATGTCATTTGCAAATATCTCCCATTTAGTAAGTTGTCTTACAGTTTTTTTGACTGTTTCCTTTCTATGCAGAAACTTTTATTTTGATGTAGTCCCAATAGTTTATTTTTGTTTTTGTTTCCCTTGCCTCAGGAATAGAGAAAAATATTGCTATAGCTATATGTCTCTCATCCTTTCTTCTAAGATTTTTATGGTTTCAGGTCTCATATTTAGGTCTTTAATCAATTTTCATTTTATTTTTGTGTATAGTCTAAGAAAGTGGTCCAGTTTCATTCTTTTGCATGTAGCCATTTAATTTTCCCAAAAGCATTTGTTGAAAGGACTTTATTTTTCCCCATTGCATATTCCTACCTCTTTTGTCAAAGATTAATTGATCATATACTCATGGATTTGTTTGTAGGCTTTCTATCCTTTTCCATTGATCTATGTGTCTATTTTTTGTGCCAATACCGTACTGTTTTGACGACTATAACTTTGTAGTATGACTTAAAATCTGTAATGGTAATACCTCCAGCTTTTTTTTTTTTTTCAAGATTGTTTTGGCTCTTTGGGGTCTTTTGTGGGTTCGAACAAATTTTAGGATTATTTGTTGTAGTTCAGTGAAAAGTTTTGTTGGTATTTTGATAGGGATTTCTTTAAATCTGTAGATTGATTTGGGCATTATGGACATTTCAAAAATATTTGTGCTTCCAATCCATGAGCATGGAATACCTTTCCACTTGTGTCATCTTCAATAAACTTTTAAAACGAGCTGTGAACAAGTAGAAATACTGAACAATAATGTTGGGCTTATTTTACATTAATAAATATTTCCCTCTAGTTTTACTCACATCAAGTATAATACAAGAAATAGTGTAGATGTTCTAGAAGGACAAATAATCAGTTTCTCTCTTGAGGTAGATTAAAAAGACTTGAAATCTTCTTTGGACCATTTTCTAAGGTAGTAAAAGAGACTTATAAGCAGTCGTTACAGATTGAATAGATCTGTAAAGTTCTCAAGTGTAGGTCCCTTTCTCAGAAACAATGGTGAAAGTTATAGAATCATGGAGAGCTGTTAGGGTCATCAGTGCCTTCTTTTTTTTTTTAATATTTTATTATTTATTTGACAGAGAGAGAGATCACAAGTAGGCAGAGAGGCAGGCAGAGAGAGAGAGATAGAGAGGAGGAAGCAGGCTCCCTGCTGAGCAGAGAGCCGGATGCGGGACTCGATCCCAGGACCCTGAGATCATGACCTGAGCCAAAGGCAGCGGCTTAACCCACTGAGCCACCCAGGTGCCCTCATCAGTGCCTTCTTAGCAGGTCCAGGTGTAGGCAATACTTCAAAGTTCCATTTCGTGTATTTATGCAAATATAGAATGTGGTGAGTTTTCATTTTAGGTACAGAATATTGATGTGAACACCACTAGTTTTTACTGTATCTGTTTCTTTTTCCTGTTTATCTAATTTGGGCCTGGTAGTCATCTAACTTGATAACCAGGACAACTTTTGTTCTGACATCAGAGGGATCCCACACATCTCTGATGGTGCCACTCTACTTATGTTTTTATTAAGCAGCTTCTATTTTCCAGGAATTATCTAGGTAAGCACTGGCACAGAGAGTTTTGATTGTTTTTGTGCAATCTTCTTGGGAGGACAGACACTGCACAAGACATTATACACTTGATATACTACTACCAGAGGTCTTGTTAGCCACACTGGTGGGGGAAAAGAGAGGAGAACTTTCAAGAAGAGGAAATTGCATATGTAAAGACCATGACATTAGGAGAGCTGGACTGGGGTGTGGTAATCAAAGGCAAAAAATAGCAAGAAACAAATATGAAGATGAGCATCGTCCAAACTGCCCTGGGCTTTACAAGCCACTTTAAGGAATTATGATTTTACTCATCTGTGAGAGGGAAGCCATTGAAGGAGTCCAGTCAGGGGAGCAGTGTGCAGAGATCGACATTTTTAAGAAGTCATCTTTTTTTTTTTTAATTTTATTTACTTATTTGAGAGAGAGAGATATCACAAGTAGGCAGAGAGGCAGGCAGAGAGAGAGGGGGAAGTAGGCTCCCTGCTGAGCAGAGAGCCTGGTGCAGGGCTTGATCTCAGGACCCTGACACCATGACCTGAGCTGAAGGCAGAGGCTTACCCCACTGAGCCACCCAGGTGCCCCAAGAAGTCACCTTTGTTTTTATGTGGAGAATAAATTGGAGATGGGGCAAAAGTAGAAGTGGAGGACCAGTTAGGCTGGTATATTCTTCCAGGTGAAAGATAGCATTGACTTGTGCTAAAGTTGATTCAGCTAAGATTAAAGAAATATTAATATTCAAGAAATGTTTAGGAATTTGATCCTAGATTGGATATAGATGGTGAGAGAGGGAGAAAAGTCAAGGATGGACACTAAGTATTGGGTTTAAAGAACTAGGTGGATGATAGTGGAATTAATCTGATGTAGAAACAATTGGGATAGATAAATGTTTGCTTTTTGCATGGTCCACTGAAAGTTTGTGGTATTTCCACAGGGAGATGTCCTCAGGCAGTTGCAAGGTATGAACTCATGGATATGAGCTCAGGGAAGAGGTCTAGGGTGGAAGTGGAGATTTAGGTCATATAGGCTCTCACAGTGATATAGAAATAGATGGCATCATCTAGAGAAAACTGTGAAGAGTGAGGTGAGAAGAAGTTTAGAAGATGGGCACAGTTGATGCCAGAATTCTCCAGTGGTTCCAGTAGCATACAGCATGCAAACCTAAATATTCATTTTGGCATTCAAACCTATCCATCTTCTTGTCCTCATCTACTGGTTTTTCAGTTTCAAAGTCTATTGTTATTTTTCAGCTTAACTGGTACTCTAAACACACCTAACTCTGTGCTATTTTTCATGTTGTTTCTCAACCTGAATTTCCTTTTTTTTTCTCTGTGTATTGAAACCTTCGTCTTTCCAGACTCCAAACAAGTGTCATTTCCTCCTTGAAATCTTTCCTGACCCCAGAGTAGATCTCCACTAAATATGGAATGAATAATTGAATGAACAGGGTATAGTAAAGGCATTAGATTTCATTCAATGAAGAAGGAAGCTAACATTTATTCAACACCTAATAATGTGTTATGAACCGGCTTGAGCCCTTTAACTACAGTCTTGCTTTATCCTCACACCACCTTATATTCTAGCAAGTATTATCATTGCTCCTATTTTACCCAGAAAGGAAAGTGACTATGGATGTTTTCACAATATCACACTGCCTTTTAAGAAGTTGAGTTAGTCTCATTTGCATAAGTATTAAAACACATCTGAGTCAAAAAATAATCCTGAACTCACTGGGTTACTAAAAAATTAATGCCCCTTACTTTTCTCCTCCCTCAGGCAGAATTTTATCCTATTACATTTTAATGATAGTAATTACTTCATTCTCATTGATGCTTTCTCCATCCTGCTAACAGGTTCAACTTCACTCTCAGATTAAATCTCCTAATTTAGCAAATGCTCTGCTGTTTTTCATGCCCAATGACCAATTCAACTCGATTTAGTAAACATTTATGAAACACCCTCTACACACAAGGTATTCTGCTAGATGATGGGTAATAAAAGATATCTTCTTCCCAGGGTTCTGAAATCTACAAGAAAGTTAATTCCAAAAAATAAATGTATGCAAGGAAAAATAGTCATTAATTTATTCAGAAAATATTATTTGTCACCTTGTGTGTGCCAGATGTTGTGGTAGCTTCTAGAGCTACAGAGATAAGTACAACACATTCCTTGCCTTGAAGAAGGCTTGTCTGCAAGGAAAAGTGAGATGAGAACACAAAGTAACAACATTCAGAGTAACATCCTTGAGTCACTAAACTTCTGAAGTTGGATGTAAGTAAAGATCTAGATAGAATAATGAAGATGATTTTGTTTTGTGCTACTGATTCCCCCCCTCCCCAGCTATACAGCAATATGTTGGAATGAGCTGGAGGAATTATGTAGGAATAAGAACACAGCTTGTAGGAATAAGGATGTAGAAAATATAAGTTCCGTAAAGAGAGATTGTCATCTATGACAATGTTTTCCAAACTTTAATGTGAAAAAAATTCACTTAGGGATTTTGCTAAAACGCAGATTCCGATGCCACATGTTTGGGGCGGGACTCAAGAGTCTGTATTTTATTTTATTTTTTAAATTTATTTATCTGAGAGAGAAAGAGAGAGACAGAGAGAGAAAATGAGCAAGATAATGGCAGAGGGAGAAGCAGGGGAAGCCGACTCCCTGCTGACAGGGAGCCCAACACAGGGCTTGAGCCCATAACCCTGGGGATCATGATCTAAGCAGAAGGCAGATACTCAACTGACTGAGCCCCCCAGGTGCCCCTCGGGAATCTGTATTTAACAAGCTCCCTGATCTGAGGTTATACTTGGTGTAACAAAGACCTAGTATATGTGACTTTTGTGGTTGGCTTAGTTTTTAAGAACTATTACTGATTCTTTGAATTAAAAAATTAAGGACTATTTTAGACAAAATTTCCTTACATGATAAATAATAAATCATACTAATATTTCTTGTCTTTAGAAGTTTGTTCAATTTAAAGGGGAGGGAAAACTTCATGGAGTAGATTCAAAACCATACACACAAAAAGAGGGCTCATGTAGTGAATGAACATTATCTATGAAATAATAACAGAAATGTTATTATAAATTAAAAAGACTCCCCATAACTGATCTTCATTTTCCATAGTTTCTAACATTTTTTGTCCATGCATACTAAGTACTATTTACATAGTTTTAATTATAACACAGGATAAAATGTTATCTTCCTTTCAAGTATACTTTGAATGAACTCATATCATGTAGATCAAATTTATGAATTTGTCAAAGGCCTTGGTTTTGTGAAAAGACCTAACCAAATCCATAAAGACTACAATTGAATTGAATTTGGTAGACAAGGTATGTTCACCTTGTTAGTTATTCTAGCAAGCACAATCTCCCAAAAGAAACAGCAGCTTGCCTGGTATTTTTTTTTTTTAAGATTTTATTTATTTATTTGACAGACAGAGATCACAGGTAGGCAGAGAGGCAGGCAGAGAGAGGAAGGGAAGCAGGCTCGCTGTTGAGCAGAGAGCCTGATGTGGGGCTTGATCCCAGAACCCTGGGATCACCATCTGAGCCCAAGGCAGAGGCTTTAACCCACTAAGCCACCCAGGTGCCCCAGCTTGCCTAGTATTTGCCAGATGTTTATTTCTACCTGTCAAGTCTATGTTTGAAACTCACATCAATCAGAGAGGAAAATGGTAGATGATCCACATATTTTACTTTCTTGTTTTTCTTAATCTGTCATTTACTAAACTATAGAATATAAGCAATCTTCCTAATTTAAGCCTTAGTTCAAAAACCATGCTCTTGGGGGGAGGGCTTTGGGTGAACTAAATGTGTGAAGGACTCATTACTGCAGTGACTGCAGTGCTGTCAGTACAAGGAGTTGGAGAGATTAGGGTAAAAATGAGTATTTTGTAGTATTAATTTTTTCAAAGACTGAAAAGTTGTTATTTGAAACTCTAAAGACACATTCTGGTATCAGTGTTCACAGTATGGGTTCTGGAGTCTTCTTTAAATTGCCATGTGAATTTGCACAAATTAATTCTATCTACCTCAATTCCTTTATCAGCAAAATGGAGAAGTAATGTTACATACTTCATTTTGTCTTTATGAGTTTTAGGTGAAATAATTCATGTAAAAGAGTTTAAAATAATATTTGTTTCTTAGTAAATGATAAATATTTTATTATTACTACTATAAGTAATGTAATTTTAACTACTGTGTCTTTCTTGAAAGTCTCTACTCAATTGGCTTCTTTAACAACAAAGCTTCCTGTGCCTTTCTCAACCCTTGAGACTATTTTTTCCCCCCAATTTCCTTCTGGGAATTCCTCATAAATGTTAGTTTTTCCTAGGGTTCTCTCTTTGGCCCATCTTTCTTATCACTATATGTAACTACATACTATCACTTTAATTATCAGTTATACTCTAATGAAACCCAAATCTATAACTTTGAGCCCTGATTTCTCTTGCAAGCTTCTGTTTCATATGTATCCAAATGTCTTCCGAAAATCTTTACTGGTGTGTTTCAGCCAACATATCATTGACTGAAATTTTCATCTTTGTCTGCATCTACATCTTTACCAGAACTGATTTGTGGATAATGGATAACCCATTCTTTGACTTTGGGGTTGGCCACATGCTATGCCTTGTTTTGACCACTGACATGTGGGTGGAAGGAATAGAATGAGAGTTCTGAGCTCAAGCCTTAAGAGACTTTGTCTATTTTTACCTGCTCTCTCCCACCTCTGTTATCCTCGGACACACACAAAAAATACCATGGCTAGCCTGCTGGTTCAAGGAGAATGAATGAAAAATGGAATAGAGAATCCCGATCTAATCCAAGACCTATAATGAGAAGCAGACCCACCCATCACAGTATTTTAAAGCAAAGTTGCCCTGTTGAACCTGTTAGCCTATAGATACATGAGTGATAGTAAGTAACTGTTTTTTTTTTTTTTTTTTTTTTTTTTACTTATTCTACAAATAAGTTTTGGAGTTGTTCTGCATACATAGCTAGTCAATATAATGTTTTACAGGCAACTCAAATTTGCCTTGCCTGAAATTAAACTCTTTTTCCACCACTCACCATAAATCTGTTCTTTTTTGTCCCATATTTCCTTTGTTGGTTGGTGGCCTTACCACTCATTTTGTCACTCATCCAGACATCAGGATATCATTCTTGATTTTAACCTCTCTCTTACTCTCTACCTCTTTTTTCTCCACATTCTGTCAGTTTCATTTCCTAACTAGTTCTAAAACCTATTTTTCATCCTTGTACTCAATGTTGTTGCCTATGTTTATGGTCTAATCCTTTTTCACTTGGACTATTGCATTGGAGTCCCAGTGAATCTTCCTACCCTTGTTCTCACTGGTCTCTGATCCCCGCCCCTCCCCTCCACCAGTGGTAACCAGAGTGATATAAAATTAGCCATATCATGTTGCTGTTTCAAATATTTCACTGGTTCTTACCATGCATAGGAGGAGTCCAAATTCCTTAGCATGACTCCAAACTTCATCACCTGGTTATCCTCTACCTATTCAAATTCATGTCACACTTCTTTCATTTTATACTCTGCATCTATCAATTTAAAACTATGTAAATCCCAAACATATCATGGGACTTCCCGTCTGTATGATCTTATACATTTTGTGGCCCCTGGAACATCTTCTCATCTTTTCTCAATATGATAAACTCACCTTCATTCTTTAAAATTCACCTTTAGGCATTACCCGTCTTTGAAGCCTTGCTGGTTGCCTCAATCATTTCTTCTGTTATTTGACAGTGTTTGTGTTACTAAGCTTATCAGTTTGAATAATGATTATGTTTGTCTGACTCTTCCATAAAATTCTGACTACCATGTCGGCATGGATGGTGCGTATGATTTCTGGTTCTTAGCACAAAGCTTGATGTATAATAGAATAAAGAATCAATATGTACTCTCTTGGCCAAATTAATGTAGTGGGAATGATGCAATTTTGTTTAGCAGTGTCCTGCTGAAGATGGAGAAGTCTCGCAAACTCAATCAGGCAGCTCCCAATGACAGCCAGAGCCAGAAGGTTACCCTTCCTATTTTCAGAAGCTGTGTGGAGTCTGATGGTCGTGTATCCTGAGCAGGCTTCTGGAAGGGGGCAGGGTATGGGGAATTCAGAGAGAAACAGGGGGATGGGTGGTGATGGATGTGATCTCTTTCTGTTATTCCTCATGCTTTGAAAACCCAAATTGTACTCCTGAAACCATGAATGTAATTGGATTTTTGGGTGTTCACAACCAAGGGACTGATTTCTGTGTGCTCTACAAGAATGAAACTTACTAATATGTTTCTCCTAAATGAAGTGGTTGAGACAGAAGAAACCCTGCAGAAGTAAAGTTGGAAGTTATAGGAATTTGGGGGAGGGAGTTTTTGATGAGCATGCTGTGAAAGAGGTGCCAGGTCTAGGAAACTATAGGAAATCTCTGAGGTGTAAAAATTCTCATCTTGATTACAATGTTTTCTCATAAAGTTTATGGAAAGTTAAGATATTTCAAAGTGCCTAGCACAGGGAATATCGTTTAGTATAGTAAAAGTAAGTTTTCTTCCTTCTGAGATTCTTCTTTAGGAAGAAAGAGAAAGAAAATACTTTCCATGTTTACCTACCTTAATATAAACCTAATTAACACAGTTAATGTTTTTTATGGCTTAATTTCAGTTAAGATGAATATACCGTATTTATAGAGTTACATATTAAATATCTCAATAATAAAAACTGACAATTGACAATGAAATATCTAACCAGTTCTTGAAAGTAAAAATAAGGAATAATCCTATTGTTGAAATGCTTGTTGACAGATGTGTACTCTTCCTCATTGCCTCCTGGCCCACATTTTATCCCAGTCCTTCCTATGGCAACCAACTTTGTGCTGGTGTGACCTCCCCTCAGCCATACTATATACCTTCAACCTTCTGTCATGAGGTTTTCTGACCCTGTTGCCTGGGAATACACCCAGTATTTCTGTAATGGGACCTGAAAGTGCAAGGGAGTTAGCATCCCATGGGCAATACCTGACCTACAGGGAATGGGAGCCAGGGAAAATATGCTTCCTCTTTGTCCCTGAGACGTTCAACTCTGAGTCATGGTCTACATGGCTTCTCAGGAGGTCTCAGTAGGACTGATCCAGCAGGTGCACACAGCAGTGACTGAGTCAGGTGGAACACTTACACTGGTTTTCTCCCTTTTCTGTTTCACTCTCTGCTGTTCCTCCATTCCTATTGCCCAAATCATGTCCTAAAATGACTCCCTGTATATGGACCTGTCTCAAGATATGCTTTACCTGAGAAATCCAAGGCTAAGATAACAAGCTGTATTGGACACATATTAAGCAGTATCTTAGACTCTCTCAGAGTCATGTCTATGGGTCTTCAGCCACTAGCCCATGGAAAGACAGTTGCCAACACCATCAGAACTTCTTCAGCTAGAATGACTCCATGGCACCCACCATGGTGTGAGCCTGGACAAATCTGATCCATGGACCCTGGTTCTTTTCTTTTTCACTGGACTCAGAATTGATTCCATGTCACAGGGCATGGGACCTGGCTTCCCCAACAATGTCAAAAGAGAGAAAATAATGTAAACATGAAGAACAGAAGAGTTGATTCTTTATGGGAAAACTGTCCAAAGGGAAACAGGAGATGAAGATGGGGAGCCATCAGATCAATTCCTCTTCCTCCTTCCTTTTCATGGGTTGTACAGAAACATAGTTTTCTATGCATCTTGTTTGGAGATGTTCATAGAGCTGAGAGACCAGCTGTGTCTCTTTGTGACTTGTGAAACAATAGCTGGCATGGTAATACATCACCTTATATTTACTTCCCATCTTTCTCTGCCTCTCTTACTGTTTGGAGTTTACATTTCTCAATGCTTAAAACTTGTCTCAAGCTTGTTTTCTAGGATACTTGGACTAAGTAAGACACAAGTCATTGAAGGCTTTTTCTAGGTTCCTGATAATACAGAATAACTGGGGGAAGTAGAACTCAATTTTGAAGGAGGATATACAACAGGACATAGGCTTTGGAAAGATCTCAGGATCACTTTTTCTATTTACAGCTCAACAGAGAAGACATTAGTTCCTTTTATATGGGGTCCATAAAAACACAGTTAAAAGCTATAACCACCTCAACTTTGGATGGATGAGGAAGTTTAGATGGATGGAGAAGGAAGTTCAACCCATGCATTTCCATTCCCATGGTGCCTCATTCCTCCTTTAAACAAGGTAAGAAGGATATCTGCTTTGTCTGGTTTTTGTTTCAGCCTTTACCTGTTATTACCAAGAGTGTTCAAAATGCTTTGGAAATGAAAAAAGTATTTTATGATTATGAAGAAAAGCATGTGTAGTATCAAGAACTTGGAAAATTCAGAAATTTGTCAAGAAGTAAACAAAAATCCCCTATGGTTTCCCATCCATAAATAACCATTTAAGTTTTGTGCATTTCTTTCTTCATTTTAAAAATGTATGAATGCTTATATGTATGCACACACAGGCTCACATGTGTAATTTTCCTTCTGGAAATTTCTTCATTCATTGAAACTCTCCTTGGCCCTCAAGATAAGCTTACTTGGAACCTGTTTTATAAAGCCTTTTCTGATTTTCCATATCATATATTCTTCTCAGACATACCATGTTTAATTTGTATTATATTTATTTTTGTTCATAGATCTATATTTTCCCAAACTAGATTATAAGTTTTTAGACTAGAGGACAGAGGCCATATAAGATTCCTGTTTGAAATCTCACAATACCTGACAAGTATTGAATTAATATTTGATAAATGAACAAGTATACAATTCATCTTATAGATTTTTCAACACCTTTGTCACAGAATTATTTCTTACATATGATTATCATTTTATAACATGCTTTTCTCATTTGTGAATTCCTTGTATGAGTGATTCATTTCACCAATAAGATTGTGAAATTTCCAAAGGCAAGGACCTTGCTTATGTTTCTTTTGTCATACTTATCACATTGTTGAATACAGAGCAGATATCCAGAAAAACTTTTTTGAGTTTACCACTAGCCATCAAATGCTGCATATTTATACACCAAACAGACTGAAAGCAAATCAACTCTAGGTTTAGAAAATGACTGGAATGTGTATCTATGATGTTCCATGGCAATTAAAAGAGAGTTTGTCCAGATGTCCAACGACAGATAAATGGATAAAGATGTGGTATATATATACACAATGAAATATTACTTTGCCATAAAAAATGAAATCTTACCATTTGCAATGACATGGATGGAACTAGAGAGTATTAGGCTAAGTGAAATAAGTCAATCAGAGAAAGACAATTATCATATGATTTCATTCATATGTGGAATTTAAGAAACAACAGATGAACATGGGGGAGTGAAGAAAAAACAAAATAAGATGAAATCAGAGAGGGAGAAAAACCGTAAGAGACTCTTAACTATAGGAAACAAACTGAGGGTTGCTGGAGAGGAGGTGGGTGGGGGATGGGGTAACTGGGTGATGGGATTTAAGAGGGCACTTGATGTAATGAGCACTGGGTGTTATATGCAACTGATGAATCACTAAACTCTATCTCTGAAACTAATAATGTAATATATGTTAATTAATTGATTTAAATAATTTTTTTTTGAAAAGAGGACTTGTCTATGCATATCTGGTTATAGCTTATTTTTGGTGATCACTCACTCTGGGGAAAAAAACCAAATAAGTCTTTTTATTTTTTTTAAAGATTTTATTTATTTATTTGACAGACGGAGATTACAAGTAGGCAGAGAGGCAGGCAGAGAAAGGAGGAAGCAGGCTCCCTGCTGAGCAGAGAGCACAATGTGGGGCTCGATTCCAGGACCCTGGGATCATGACCTGAGTCGAAGACAGAGGCTTTAATCCACTGAGCCACCCAGGCGCCCCAGCCAAATATGTCTTTATAGACATTCAGTAGCTCCAGAGAAGTCAGCTTAAAAAAAAAAAAAAAATTTCTTGTGTTCCAAAATTCATTGTCTATATACCACACCCAGTGTTCCATGCAATATGTGCCCTCCTTAATACCCACTTCCAGGCTCACCCATCCCTCCACCTCCTCCCCTCTAAAATTCTCGGTTTGTTTCTCAGAGTCCACAGTCTCTCATGGTTCATCTTTCCCTTCAATTTCCCCCAACTCAATTTTCCTTTCCTTCTCCTAATGTCCTCCATGTTATTTCTTATGTTCCACAAGTAAGTGAAACCATACGATAATTGACTTTCTCTGCCTTATTTCACTCAGCATAAACTCCTCCAGTCCCATCCATGTTGATACAAAATTTGGATATTCATCCTTTCTGATGGCTGAGTAATTTTCCATTGTATATATGGACTACATCTTCTTTATCCATTTGTCTATTGAAGGGTATCTTGGCTCTTTCCATAGTTTGGCAATTATGGACATTGCTGCTATGAATATTGGGGTACATATGGCCCTTCTTTTCACTACATCTGTATCTTTGGGATAAATACCCAGTAAAGCAATTGCAGGGTCATAGGGTAGCTCTATTTTTAATTTTTTGAGGAATATCCACACTGTTTTCCAAAGTGGCTGTACCAACTTGCATTCCCACCAACAGTGTAAGAGGGTTCCCTTTCTCCACATCCTCTCCAATATTTGTTGTTTCCTGTCTTGTTAATCTTTGCCATTCTAACTGGTGTAAGGTAGTATCTCATTGTGGTTTTTATTTTAATTTCCCTGATGGCTAATGATGATGAACATTTTTTTCATGTGTCTGTTAGCCATTTGTATGTCTTCTTTGGAGAAGTGTCTATTCATGTCTTCTGCCCATTTTTTGACATGATTATCTGTTTTGTGTGTGTTGAGTTTGAGTTCTTTACAGATCCTGGATATCAGCCCTTTGTCTATAGTGTCATTTGCAAGTATCTTCTCCCATTCTGTGGGTGGCCTTGTTGTTTTGTTGAGAAGTCAGCTTTTGAGAAAATGTAGTTTTCACTGTTTAAAGTTACAACCATGTAATATAGGAACATTGCTGATTTCATGAGATTGAAATGCATTTATGTAAGAGAAAATACTTAACAAATTCAAAATTTGAAGACCACAATTATCAACTACACTGACTTTATCCATAAAGCATGGGGAAATACATTTTGGAATGAGTACCACCTGTTTCCTCCTGAGTAGCATAAACATTTTTCAGGACATCCCCAGGAGAGTTTTGAGTTAATCAGGTTCCAGTTGCAGCTTGTCCATTGACCTCATGTGTAACCTTAGATAAGTCACTAAATCTCTTTGAGCCTCAGTTTTCTTCTCTATAATGGGGATAACAATGCTTTCTATTTTATATGATTATTGGAAGATAAAGACTAAGATAAAGGTAGCTCATGGAAAAGATTTAGCAAGGTACCAGCCTGCCACTATTGTTTAATAAATATTAGCATTTAAAAATAAATAAAAAATAAATAAAATCATTTATTACCTTTGCTACTTTTTTCTCAATCTGTTAAAAAAATAAATTGGTTTTCATTAGTATTAAATTGTTTTTTTCTTATTAAAGTCAGTATACATTTCTTTTTCCTCTTTTTCTGTTTCAGTCCTATTTATCCTTTTGCAGTAGGAGAGTAATAACAACCACTCTCACCAGAGTTCTTAAGGTTGAAGAGGCTGCTGTCCCCTCCCTGACACAAATCCTCCTTAATTGGGGCAAATATTAGTTACTGACATTAGAAACAGAAGGCCTTTGAAGTAGACAGAAGCGCATGTGAGGTCTGTCAGCAACACACAGTTCTTCCTTTTGAGGAAATGTGTGTGACAAGCATCATAAAATCATTAATTGTTCTGATGTGGGCCAGGCTCAAAGCTTCTGAGCATAAGACTATTTGTCTTAAAACCAGCAAACCATTAAAAACAAAAAACAAAAAACAAAAAACAAAAAACCTAACAAAGCAGCTTGATTAAATGGTACTACATAAAGACATGTGGAAGTTAGATTTCACTAATAATTATTATAAATAATAATAAGAGCGATGCAACTCACCCTTGATCATTTTCCCTGAGGGGGGAAAAAAGAGAAATTGCGAACAAATTATACAAAAACAAAGTAACTTTTGGGTCTGCAAGCACTTCCATTTAGTTAATAACAGCAAATTAGACAAGCTAATAAATGCAGTATTATAAAGACAAGAGAATGCATACTGACTTTGATAAGAGAAAACGCTCAATTTAATACTAATGAATGCTGACTTCTTTCTTTTTTTGACAGTCTGAGAAACTCTGGTCTCTGTGCTGCAGTGAAGCTCATTGATTCTGTCTTCAAAGACTTTGAAAAAAATTGTAGAAGCCTTTTTTGCCTTGTGGAGAAGACAATGCAGAGGACTATTAGGAAATTTTTTACCTCCTTGATTCATGTTCTTTTAAAAAGAGGTATATGATAGCTCTCACTTCCCACTCCCTTAACAAATAATTGGCTGACCCTATTTTTCTTTTCTTTAATCTGCTTACCTCTGCAGAGCGTTCCAGAATTTGTTTGATTGGAAAGATCTTTTCACTCAAGGGATTTAATTAAAGAAAGAACAATGCTCACAGTCAGCAATGCAGGAGCAGATGATTCATAATACAGCTTCAATATGAATAAGAGTGCCCAGAAACCCTCATTGTAGGACTTGGGGGTTCTTTTTACCATTGCCTGAGAGAGATGTAGATGAGTCAAGCTGATGCTCAACTATTAGGTTTATACCTGAAGCCTGATATGTGGTCTCATCACTTGATGTGTTTCCCAGGGAACAAGTCATGAGCCGGGAGAGATAAACACACCACTTCTCTGAATGAAGAGATACTTTTAATCATTTGTCTTATGGCAATTTCCATCTTCAGTCTTTCACAGTGTCTCTCCAGCAGTGATGGTGTCATGGCTCATGATGGAGGATTGAGTTCTTTTCTCATTTCTATTCCCTCCCTTTACCCTCTAGGTACCCTTGAGTATTTGCCAAACTGACTATCATTTCTCTAAAGGTGTGCTGCTCAAACTTTGGCATCCAGCAGAATCCTCTAGTGAGCTTTTTCAAAACGCACATGGGGAGCTCCTTCTCACCCTTGCGAAGTCAGGAGCTGCGAGTATGCATGTGGTTTGGCTGGGGGGGAAGGTAAAAAGTTCTTGAGGTTATTCCCATCTATACCAAAGATGAAAAACCTCTCTTGTAAACCCTGGCCCATACCAATGCACAAGCTCAGGAGTTTCAGCTGTGGCCACGTATTAAAATCACCTGGAGTCATGAAAACACTACTACTGGGTTCTACCTCCAGACATTCTGATTTGATTGGGAACTGGGCTTTGAGAGTTTAAAAAACTCCCCCAGGTGATTCCAGCATTCAGCCAAAGTTGTAGACATCTTCTCTAGCTACATACCCAGCATAGGCGAGAGAAACATTCTGAGCATTCAAAGTGCCGTATTTTATCTGAATACCTACTAGCGCTAATTTTTTCTTCCTTTTCATGAATAGCTCCCTTGATAGGATTGCAATACTGGGAGTGCTACATGTAGCACTGCTATACATAAAGGATAACCTGTATTTATTTTTTACTCATTCAATTATTCACACATTCATCGAGTATATATTCTATTCTGTGTCATACTCTGTTCTAGGGTTTGCGGCAGTGGACAAGAAATACACAATTTACTGTCTTTGTAGTGATTAACAGACAGAAACAGCTGGACCCAGGACTCCTGGGTGGCTCAGCTAGTTAAGCGTCTGGGATCAAGGCCCACATCAAGCTCCTTGCTCATCTGGGACCCTGCTTCTCCCTCTCCCCCTGCCAGCCCTCCCCCTGCTTGTGCTCTCTCTCTGTCTGTCTGTCTGTCAAATAAATAAATAAAATCTTTAAAAAAGAGAAAGAAACAGCTGGACCCAGTATTTCAAGTTTTCCTCATCAGTTGGCTGCTGGGTTTGTTTATGCCCTCTTCTTATGACCTTCTTTTTCATATCCTAGATGCTTTTTTTTTTTTTTTTAACCAAAACTGTTTCCCTGAAAGAATCACATTTTCCCACACTTCTGGGCCTTGTCCCTGTTGTGAGCTCTCTGCTTGAATGTCCCTTCCTCTTCCTCTCTACCTAGCTAGTTTCTATCCATGTAGGCTATCATATTTCTCAGAGTCTTCTTGGACTGGGGTAGATGTCTCACCTTCATTCCCCATGGTCCCTTACATTGAGTAGGACTGGTCAAATAGGAAATCTATTATACAAAGGGAGGAAAATGTATTGCATTTGATGTAAAAATTGAGTATATTAAGTGACTTCTTGGTTGACATTTGTAAAAACAAAGATGATGAGGGTAAGATTATTGTGTGCTTGCAGTTTTGTGGCCATGCACATCAGATGATGTGGCAGCATTCAGTTCAACCTAAGGGAGCAGAGTCTAATGAGGACCAAAATGTACAGGCTTCTCTCTCAGTTGCTCTGGTTCCTCCTTATTTTAGGGATGTATGTACTTGTTTTAAAAAAGTACATACAGCTCAAATAAGAGGCTTAAAAAGCATTGATCTAACTGACCTTACCTAATGAAAGGAAGTTTTGGAAGATTCTGTGAGGTGCACAAAGCGTGTGTCCAGGAGATGTCTTCTTGGGTGTTAAGCAAATGGATGAATGAAGCATGTGGACTGGGAAATTTTAGGAATATTACAAATCTGTTGTATTTTCTCCCAAAGCTGTCATAACCAGAGTAAATAAATTGGATGTCTGTGAATTCGCTTTGCCCCTTGTTCCAACTGGTGCCATGTTAGATCGAAGAAAGCCCAAGGATGGGGAAAGAATAGAGTCCACTTCTTTGATTACATTCTTTACCCCTGCTGATGCTGAGGGTTGAGATTCTCCCAAGGGGATAGCTATTTGCTTTTCAAAAGTGCTTTTCATCCTCTATTCCAATTGCTGATTTATTTCTTCTGCCTTCTGTGTTAGATGTAAAGTCCTGGAGAGCTAGGACCATGACCTTATCTTAATCTTGCTTACAGCTACAAGAACTGGCATACAGTTGGTACTCAGAAATATACATTGGTTGATATGTTCCCATTTTTACAGTGTTCATTAAAAGTTTTGTCATTTTGAAATCTTGAGCAAAGTAAGGAGAGCACTAGGAGAATTCAAAAACCTAAGCTTAGTTTCTTTATCACTACTTCATAAAACTTTATTTTTAACCTCTAGAGACCAACTTCTAGAGGTCTTTATGATTTATGCCTTGCTATTACTCAGGGACTTTCTTATTTTTTTTAGGAAGACTATTCTTAGACTGCTGTTCATTGCCTTGAGGGAGGTCCCTCAGGTTTTTCAAAAGATGAGTGTAGGTGAATTTCTACCCTGGAGAGGAAGTGGATGGTGGTGTAATAGGCAAGCTGACATTTCTGTCTTTGAACATATTCATTTGGCTATGTGAGGGGGAAAGGGAGTCCTAACAGTGTGGTGCCTTAAAAATAAGAGGAATAATATATAGACCCTGGAGAGTGAAATTATAACTTTGGAATGTAGCACACTTGGTCCCTTCAGAAATATGTGAAGAAAATTTAATAAGATCAAATGGCCCTTAGGCTACTAGCCTTGACTGAAGGTATTTGCATATATGGGTAAAGATGATAACAAAAAGAAGTGGCTGGTCACTTTGGTTAATGCAGGAAAGGAAGGTCAGAGATAGAGTGAGCTCTATTTATGCCAACAATCTCTAGAATAAACGAAAACCCATATCTCAGTAACTAACATGAGCACTAGATACAAAATGCATGTATGTTCCTATCGTGAAAATGGATATTTCGGACTATCATTTGTCTGGTAACAACCAAAGCAAGAATTATATAATTAATTTCTCTGCTTTAGTTCCATGTCCACCATGTATTCTTTCTGTAACTTGCCTTTGCATAGAGCTCTACAAGGAGTTTTCTCTTGGAGAAGAATGTGCTTATCACAACAGAATGGGCATTCTTGGCTGACTGGAAGTAATTTACCTTATTGTAAATACAATGATTGGTATCTTGTTTATCCATCATTTTCTTTGGTTAATGTAAGCTTGATTCTCCTGGTGAGCTCTTTACTTTGATATTTACCTTCCTTCACATTCTGGCTTCTCTATTCTGTATGAAGAAAGTATTTAATGTGATGATTATTCGTGAAAGTAACTAAACTAAAACATTTCTGCAGAAACTAGTATATGATTGCCTTATAGCTACTTCAGATTTTAAGAGTAGATCATCCTGGGACTTTTAAGAAGTTTGTGTACGTTCTCATGAGTCTCCATATTTTATTTTATTTAAAATACCTTAATTTATTTTTTATAAAAGTGGAGAAAACTGTACCTACATATTGGTTGTTGCAGTAATGAATAATAATGTAGATTCTGTTGCTGAGCCTTAAATTCTGCAAATTTGTCTGAGTCATAATTGATCCTCTTGTATTCATGCTCAGTATATGGTATAGCAGATTTGTCAATCTTCACTCATGGTTGAGGAACCTATTTATTAATTTTAATTTTAAATAAGTAATTTAATTAATTTTAACTGACATGAAAACAGATATACAAATAAGTTGAGGGAAGTCTTGAAAGATTTAGTGGAGATTCACAAAAAATTCACATTTCATAGACACAGAAAGTACAGTCCTGCCTGTGTCACTGTTTCTTCAGAATCTATACTAGCAGAGTTCAATGGTCCCCCAGTCAACAAATTTTAGACACAAACGAAAACTTCAAGTGGTCACTTAGAATGACAGAGCTGAAATAATTCAAGTTCTTTATTTCTTCATCTTTATAATCATTGTGTTTTCTTTCTTTCTTTTTAAAATTTTATTTATTTGACACACAGAGAGAGTACAAGCAGAAGAAGTGGCAGGGAGAGGGAGTAGCAGGTTCCCACAGAGCAGGAAGCCTTATGTGGGGCTTGATCCTAGGACCTTGAGATCATGGCCTGAGCCAAAGACAGATGCTTAACTGACTGAGCCACTCAGGCACCCCAATCACTGTGTTTTCACTTTTTATTTCTCATCTATTGTTTATTTTTTTTAAATTTAGATTCAATTAATTAATGTGTGATACACTATTAGTTTCAGAGTTAGAGGTTGGTGATTCATCAGTCTTATAGAATACCAAGTACTCCTTACATCATGTGCCCTCCTTAATGTCCATCACCCAGTTACCCCATCACCTCAGCCCCCTCCCCTTCAGCAATCATAGTTTGTTTCCTATGATTGATAGTCTCTTGTGTTTTTTCTCCCTCCCCTCTATCACTTCACCTTGTTTTATTTTTTCTTTTCTTCCCCTGTGATCCTCTGTTTTGTTTCTTAAATTCCACATATCATTGAGAGTATATGATCATTGTCTTTCTCTGATTAAATTATTTTGCTTAGCATAACCCTCTGGTCCCATTGACATCATTGCAAAGATTTCATTTTTGATGGCTGAGTAGTATTCCATTGTGTATATATACCACATCTTCTTTATCCATTCATCTGTCAATGAACATTTGACAATGAACTTTTGTCAATGAACTCTTTCCATAGTTTGCCTATTGTGGACATTGCTGCTATAAACATTCAGGTGCATGTGCCCCTTTGGATCACTCCATCTGTATCTTTGGGGTAAATGCCCAGTAGTGCAATTGCTGGGTCTGATGGTAGTTCTATTTTCAACCCTTTGAGGAACCTCCATTCTGTTCTCCAAAGTGGCTGCACCAGCCTGCATTCCCACCAACAGTGTAGGAGGGTTCCCCTTTCTCTGCATCCTCACTAACATCTGTTATTTTCTGAGTCGTTCATTTTAGCCATTCTGACTGGTGTGTGGTGGTATCTCATTGTGGTTTTGATTTGTATTTGCCTGATGCTGAGTGATGTGGAGCACTTTTTCATGTGTATATTGGCCATTTGTATGTCTTCTTTGGTGAAGTGTCTGTTCATGTCCTCTGCCCATTTCTTGATTGGATTATTTGTTCCTTGGTTATTGAGTTTGGGAAGTTCTTTATAGATTTTGGATACTAGCCCTTTATCTGATATGTCACTTGCAAATATCTTCTCCCATTCTGTCAGTTGTTTTTTGGTTTTAGTGACTGTTTCCTTTGCTATGCAAAAGCTTTTTATCTCGAAGAAGTCCTAGTAGTTCATTTTTGCCTTTGTTTCCCTTACCTTTGGAGATGAGTCTAGCAGGAAGTTGCTGTGGGCTCTAAAGTCACAGAGGTTGCTGCCTGTGTTCTCCTCTAGGATTTGGATGCATTCCTGTCTCACATTCAGGTCTTTCAGCCATTTTGAGTCCTTTTGTGTGTGTGTGGTTTAAGGAAATGGTCTAGTTTCATTCTTCTGCATGTGGCTGTCAATTTTTCCTAACATCATTTGTTGAAGAGACTTTTTTCCCATTGGTTATTTTTTTTCCTGCTTTGTCAGAGATTAGTTGGCCATAGAGTTGAGGGTCCATTTCTGAGCTCTCTATTCTGTTCCATTGATCTATGTGTCTGTTTTTGTGTCTGTACCATACTGTCTTGATGATTACAGCTTTGTAATAGAGCTTGAAGTGCAGAATTGTGATGCCACCAGATTTGGTTTTCTGTTTCAACATTCCTTTGGCTATTCAGAGTTTTTTTTGGATTCCATACAAATTTTAAGATTGTTTGTGAAAAAAGTCAATGGTATTTTGATAGAGCTTGTATTGAATGTGTAGATTGCTCCAGGTAGCATAGACATTTTAGCAATATTTGTTCTTCTAATCCATGAGCATGGAACATTTTTCCATTTCTTTGGGTCTTCCTTAATTTCTTTCATAAGTATTCTAATTTTCTGAGTACAGGTCCTTTTCCTCTTTGGTTAGGTTTATTCCTAGATATCTTAGGGTTTGGGGTACAATTGTAAATGGAATTTACTCCTTAATTTCTGTTTCTTCTGTCTCACTGTTAGTGTATAGAAATGGAACTGATTTTTGCACTGATTTTATGTCCTACCACTCTGATGAATTCTTATATGAGTTAAAGCAATTTTGGGGTGGAATTTTTTGGGTTTTCCATATAGAGTATCATGTCATCTACAAAGAATGGGAGTTTGACTTCCTTTTTGCTGATTTGGATGCCTTTTATTTCTTTTTGTTGTCTGATTGCTTAGGCTAGGACTTCAAGTACTATGTTACACAGCGGTGGTGATAGTGGACATGTCCACCATCTTCCTGACTTCAGGGGAAAAGCTTTCAGTTTTTCTCCATTGAGAATGATACTTGCTTTGGGCTTTTCATAGATGGCTTTTATGATATTGAGTTATGTTCCCTCTGTCCCTACACGGTGAAGAGTTTTAATCAAGAAAGGATGCTCTATTTTGTCAAATGCTCTTTCTGCATCTGTTGAGAGGATCATATGGTTCTTGTCCTTTTTTTTTTTTGGTCCCATATATTTACATAATGTATCACATTGATTGATTTGCCAATGTTGAGCCAATCTTGAAGTCCAGGAATAAATCACACTCAGTTATGGTATATAATCTTTTTAAGGTACAGTTGGATCCTATTGGCTAGTATATTTGAGAGAATTTTTGATTCCATGTTCATCAGGGATATTTGTCTGTAATTCTCTTTTTTAGTCAGGTCTTTGTCTGGTTTGGGGATCAAGGTAATGCTGTCCTCATAAAGAGTTTGGAAATTTTCCTCCATTTCAATTTTTGAAACATCTTCAGAAGAATAGGTTCTTTAAAAGTTTGATAGAATGGGAATTGGGAAGCCATCTGGCCCTGGACTCTTATTTGTTGGGAGTTTTTTTGATTACTGCTTCAATTTCCTTGATGGTTATGGGTCTGTTCAGGTTTTCTATTTCTTCTTGGTTTAGTTTTGGTAATTTATACATCTTTAGGAATGCATTCATTTCATCCAGAATGTCTAATTTGTTGGCATATAATTGCTCATAATATGTTCTTAAAATTGTATTTCTTTGTTATTGCGAGTGATCTCTTTCATTCATGATTTTATTTGGGTCCTTTCTCATTTCATTTTGATAAATTTGGCCAGGGATTTATCAATCTTATTAATTCTTTCAAAGAACCAGCTCCTACCTGGTTTCATTGATCTGTTCTATTGTTCTTTTTGTTTCTATTTCATTGATTTCTGCTACAATCTTTATTAATTCTTTTCTCCTGCAAAGCTTAGACTTTATTTGTTTTTCTTTTTCCAGCTCCTTTAGGTGTAAGTTTTGGTTGTGTATTTGAGAACTTTCTTGTTTCTTGAGAAAGGCTTATTTGCTATATACTTCCCTCTTAGGACTCCCTTTGCTGAATCCCAAAGGTTTGAACAGTTGTGTTTTCATTTTCATGTGTTTCCATATATTTTAAAAATTCTTCTTTAATTTCCTGGTTGACTCATTTATTCTTTAGTAGGATGCTCTTTAGCCTCCATGTATTTGAGTTCTATCCAAATTTCCTCTTGTGATTGAGTTTCAGTTTCAAAGCACTGTGGTCTGGAAATATACAGGGAATGATCCCAGTCTTTTCGTACCAGTTGAGATCTGATTTGTGACCCAGGATGTGATCTATTCTGGAGAATGTTCCATGTGCACTAGAGAAGAATGTGTATTCTGTTGCTTTGGGATGGAATGTTCTGAATATATCTGTGAAGTCCATCTGGCCCAGTGTGTCATTCAAAGACCTTGTTTCCTTGTTGATCTTCTGCTTAGATGATCTGTCCATTTCAGTGAGGGAGATGTTAAAGTCCCCTACTCTTATTGTATTATTGTTGATGTGTTTCTTTACTTTTGTTATTATATATAATAACTTAAATAATATATAATAGTTCATATGATTGGCTGCTCCCATGTTAGGGGCATAAATATTTATAATTGGTAGATCTTCTTCTTGTTGGATAGAAGTATGAAATAGTGTCCTCCCTCACCTCTTATTACAGTCATTGGCTTAAAATCTAATTTGCCTGATATAAGGATTGCCAGCCCAGCTTTCTTTTGATGTCCATTAGCATGATAAATTGTTTTCCTCTCCCTCCCCCTCACTTTTTAAAAAAAAATTTTTTTTAATTTATTAATTTTTTAAAAAGATTTTATTTATTTGACAGATAGAGATCACAAGTAGGCAGAGAGGCAGGCAGGGAGAGAGAGGGAGAAGCAGGCTCCCTGCTGAGCAGAGAGCCCAGTGCAGGGCTCAATCCCAGGCCCCTGAGATCATGACCTGAGCTGAAGGCAGAGGCTTAACCCACTGAGCCACCCAGGCGCCCCTTCCACTCACTTTCAATCTGGAGGTGTCTTTGGGTCTAAAATGAGTCTCTTGCAGACAGCATTATCGATGAGTCTTGCTTTTTTTTTTTTATCTACTCTGATACCCTGTGTCTTTTGATTGAGGCATTTAGCCCATTTACATTCCTTTCTATTGAAAGATATTAATTTTGTGTCATTTTATTACCTGTAAAGTCATTGTTTCTGAATATTGTCTCTGTTCTTTTCTGGTCTATGTTACTTTTGGGCTCTCTTCACTTAAGGATTCCTTTTAACATTTCCTGTAGGGCTGGTTTGGGGATCATAAATTGTTTTAGTTTCTGTTTTTCCTGGAAGTTTTTATCACTCCTTCTATTTTGAATGACAAAATAGCTGGATAAAGTATTCTTGGCTGCATATTTTTTCCTTTAGTACCCTGAATATATCATGCCAGTCCTTTCTGGCCTGCCAGGTCTCTGTCAATAGGTCTGCTGACAACCCAATGTTTTCTACCATTGTAGGTCACAAACCTCTTGTCCTGAGCTGCTTTCAGTATTTTCTCTTTGTCTCTGAGATTTACAAGTTTCACTATTATATGTCAGGGTGTTGACCTATTTTTATTGATTTGAAGGAGGAATTCTCTGTGCCTCTGGACTTGAATGCCCATTTCCTTCCCAGGTTTAGGGAAGTTCTCCACTATAATATTCTCCAATATCCCTCCTACCCCCTTTCCTTTTCTTCTGGAATCCCAATTATTCAAATATTGTTTTGCTTTATGGTTTCATTTTTCTCTAGAATTTTCCTGTCATGATTAGGTAATTGTTTATTTCTTTTTTTCTCAGCTTCTTTATTCTCCAGCATTTTGTCTTCTATTTCACTAATTCTCTCTTCTGCTTCATTTATCCTAGCAGCTAGAGCCTCCATTTTCTATGGTATCTCATTAATAGCCTCTTTGATTTCTACTTGGTTAGATTTTAGTTCTTTTATTTCTCCAGAAAGGGATTCTCTAGTGCCTTCTATGCTTTTTTTCAAGGCCAGCTGGTATCTTTATAATTGTTATTCTGAACTCTTGTTCCAGTCTTACTCACATCCATACTGACTAGGTCCCTGGTAGTCAGTACTCCCTCTTGTTCTCTTTTTTTGTCGTGAGTGTTTATGTCTTGTCATTCTGTCCAAAGAAGCATGAAAGAACCCGAGAAGAAAATACTAAAATAGAAGCAACAAACTCAGAGAAATATACAGTAAATATATCAGAAGAGATCCAAAACTGAAAAGAAAAATTAACGAAAAGAAAAATACATATGTACCAAATCAAATTAAATACATTGAAATGATAGAATATAAGTATAAAGGTGAAGATAAAAAAGACTCTAACAACAACAAAAAAAGATGAAGTAGAAAAAAGAGAGCACATATGATCAGACAGGTGAAGAGAATGGAACCATACACTAGATTCTGTGTGTGTTTTAGTCTGTTTGTTAGAAGAAATTGTATCCCAAAATTGTAAAGAAAGGGAAACTTTTATATTCACACACACACACACACACACACACACACAAAATTAAATACAATGAAAGGGTAGAATGTAACTGTAAAAATGAAAACTAAAAATCTTTTTAAGAAGGAGTTGTAAAATAACAAATTGGTTGAAAGGGGAAGAGAAAAAAATTAAAATGGAAAGACTAAAGAATTGTGGGGAAAAACATGAATTCTATATACTATTTCCCCTGTAGCACTGCAGTTTTGCAGTTCTCTATGAGTGGTAAACTTGGTCTTAGGCATATGTTCTTGCTGATCTTCTGGGGCAGGGGCCTACTTTGCTGATTCTCAAGTATCTTTGTCCTGGGTGGAATTATACCACCCCTGCTAGGGGTCCTGACTAAGTAAGTGGCTCCAGATTGCTCTGTGTGGCTTTTGTTCCCTGAAGACTTTATATGAGAATGAAAATGGCTGGAACTGAGAACTTGGGGCCTTACCCCTCAGGGCACCCTCAGGGAAAAGCAGTCAATTACTCCTGTCTCTCTTGTCTCCATCCACATTCCATGTTCACCAAGCCTATGACAGTATTTCTATCTCAGGCACATGACCATGATTCAAGTCTCCAAACCCTGCAGACTCCTGTGGTGTGTACTTGCACTGCCCCTCCCAGGAGATGAAGGTGGGGGCGGGGGTGTCTACCTCAGTTCTTCTGCTCTCTGGGCTCCTGCTTGGAAAGCAGTTGCAGTCATCTGACCATGCCATGGTTTATGGTATATGGCAATGCAGAGCTGAGCTCGGATCACTGACTGCAGCTGGCTTCCCTGCTCTGATGCCTGCAAACTGCCACACTCAGGTATCCCTGGTCTTCCTGAGACTACAGTGTCCCACCTAATATTCCACCCTACTTCACCACATGAACACTTTTCATGCCGAGACATCCCTCACTGGAGCAGACTTCTAAAAGTTCTGATTTTGTGCTCCACTGCTTTATCACTTTCCAGTATTAGCTTATGGCATTCTTTCCCCCCATGGTTTATCTTCCCATATATTGTCTTGGATTCACTTCTTTGCACCTCTTACCTTGCAGAAAGTGGTCACTTTTCTATTGTAGAGTTACAGTTATTCTTTTCTTAGATCTCTGGTTGAATTCACAAGTGTTCAGAATGATTTGATATCTATCTAGCTAAATTCCTGGAACCTCATGAAACTAAGGTCTCTTACTCCTCCACCATCTTGGACCATCTTGGACTATTAGGGCATGTCTCCATATTTTAAAATGTTAAAGACTTCATTTATGTCTCCTAGTAGCTCTTTTGTATTTATTCTTTGTTTATGTTAAATACTTACTTATTTATTATTTCATCTTATCTCATGCCAACCAAGTAATGTAGCTGGAACTGATTTCTATTTTTACATAAAGTTATATGGTGCTCTTGTTTATTGAAGATCATAGGTTGGTGTACTGGATAAGTGGAAATTTAAAAAAAATTTCTGTATCAAGACCAATAAAATGTCCACATGTCAAACTATGTATCAGACTGGGGAAAGGCATAAAATTTTCTCCACAGCAATTTTGATGAAGGATCCCACTTAATATTCTCTGTGGTCACACTTCTAACCTTTTAAGAATCGTATTCTATTACATTATACAAAACAGAGGTTGCTGGCTTAATTTGTTTATTTGGCTCACTTCCCAGTTACTTTTTAAAATATTTACATAACAGGGAGAAATCACTATTTAAAATTAGATATTTTTAAGAGGGAAGATCCTGGTAAAGGAAACCTTAGGTTTCTGCTAGTCTTTTATGTTGCCAAGAAAATAGGTTGGTTCTTTGATATATTTAGCACATGATCAGTTTGGGATTCACCCAACATAAAGTAGATTTGGTAGTAAATTTAGAAATAAGAGCCAGAGAGAATTGAATATACTAACAAATGGTAAGAAAACTGGTAGATTTCAGGGACATTTCAACATAGAGTAGGAAATGAAAAGTAGGAGAGAAGAGCGATATTAAGAATTTGACTGGGGGTCAGCTGGGTGGCTCGATCAGTTGAATATCCAACTCTCGATTTCAGCTCAGGTCATGCTCTCAGATTCCTGAGATCAAGCTCTGCATTTGGCTCCCAGCTCAGTGGGGAGTCTGCTTGGGATTTTCTCTCTCTCCCTCTCCCTCTGCCCCTCCCCCTGCCCCCTACCCTCTCTCTAAAATAAATAAACAAATCTTAAAAAAAAAGAACTTGGTTGGAGTCTGGGACATAAACTGGAACACAGCAGAGGATAAACAGTTTTTAGTGGCAGAGTCAACAAAAGAACTTTAGGAAAATTTGTCTCATAATTTTAATTTTTTTTTTTGCATTACTATCATGCTTAAATGCATCCTTTTCCTCCTTTGTAAACTTTCAATAAAGTCAGCTCTATATACAAATGCTCTTTAAAATAAAAAAATATTTTATTTATTTATTTGACAGAGAGAGAGAGATCACGAGTAGTCAGAGAGGCAGGCAGAGAGAGAGGGAGAAGCAGGCTCCCCACTGAGCAGAGAGCTTGACATGTGGCTCAATCCCAGGATCCTGAGATCATGACCTGAGCTGAAGGCAGATGCTTAACCCACTGAGCCACCCAGGTGCCCCACAAATGCTCTTTTTGAGTTGTTTGTCTATAGGAATAAAGAGAAGAGGCCAAGTTTTAAGTTTGGATCAGTGCAGTGCTGGAAGAAGATGAGGATCAAGGGGAAATTATTAATAAATTGAATAATTTATCTGCAGCAGAATCAGATAGTTGGAGACCAAGTGACCATAAGAACCCAGGCTTCCAGTCCATTTGTAGGAATTTCAAAGAGAGTACTAGATTTCCTAGTGTTATGGCACGGCATTTAAGTCAATCTTCATTTTAAGGGGCAGGGTGACCCTATCTGACATGTGATTACTTAAAAAAAAATTCCTCCTGGGGTGCCTGGGTCAGTGGGTTAGGCCTCTGCCTTTGGCTCAGGTCATGATCTCAGGGTCCTGGAATCAAGCCCCACATTGGGCTCTCTGCTTGGTGGGGAGCCTGCTTACCCCTCTCTCTCTGCCTGCCTCTCTGCCTACTTGTGATCTGTCTGTCAAATAAATAAATAAAAATCTTAAAAAATAAAGAAAGAAAAAAAATCCTTCTAATGATTGGCTTTTCCCCCCCATAACCTTATTTGATTCACATTTTATTATAGTCTGCCCCAAACATGTACATTAAAAATTTTATAAAGTTAGTACATAAAGGATGGATTCACTCAGGGTTATTGGCCATTTTGTAGTAAAGCCAATAGGAAGAAATGATTGATTTAGTAATGAAGCCCAGAGACTTTCTCAGAAGTAGTTCATGTTACTTGAAACACTCACTGTCAATATAGTAAGCAGTTTGGCTTTTCTTTTAAAGTTGGAAAATATTAAGTAAATTATATTTTCTTCATTGAAAACTGCAGCTAGTACACATTTTAATATGGTGGTGATGACTCTTTTTTAAGGAGCAGAAGCAGAAGTAGACATGTATGAAAATAAACCAAGAACTGACTAAATTTGCTTATGAGAATTATTAAATCCATATGATAGTACTAATAGCAACCATAATTAACATTTACTAAATGCTAGGGGCAGGGCTAAAAATTTTATCATATTTATAATTTAATTTTCAAATTCCTTAAAGAAAAGTTTTATTATTCTTGTAAGATCGATAAAGAAACAAAGGTTCAGAGAAGTTAATAAGTTGCCCAAGTCCACATAGGTAGGAAATATTAGAATTTAGGCTTGAATTCAGGTCTATTTTATTCCTGAACCCATATATACTACCTAGTGCATCCTGACTGAACCGTAATCCAGGTGGACTGTTTTCGCAAAACTATATCACTTGCCCTATATCAAAGAAGTTATTGCAAGCCACTGACTTTATCTATTTAGGAAATAAAATTGTCACAATAACTTAGCCTTGGAAGAGCTAATCTTTTTTTTTTTTTAATTTGGTATTGTTTAATCTCCATATTTTTAAATTTTATTAATTAAATTAAATTTAACATTATTTTATTTTATTTAGTTAGCCAACATATAGTACATCATTTGTTTCAGATGTAGTGTTCAATGATTCATCAGTTATGTATAACACCCCATGCTCATTACATCATGTCTTTTTTGGGAGAGCAACTCATCTTATAAATAAATTGATTTTTTTCTTCTACCTCTCATGTTCTATAGAGTTTAAATTATATACCACTACTCCAAGTGCTATATAGTGTATACTCCCAGAAATCTTGTCAGATTAGGTAATCATCTGGCCATCTTATATTCTAAACCCCTCCTAACCTTTCTTCTAGCTTGTTTACTCACCATGATTTCACATTTCTTGTTCTCTAAAGTTTTCTTATTAAACAAATATATATTGAAAGACTATTACATGCACTGGAGGTGATAAAAAAGAAGTATAAAACTTTTGAGATGGATCCAGAAATTGGAGTAGAACAAGAAAAAATAAATAAAGAAGATAGGAAGGGACAGGATAGGATAGAAAGTAGAGGGACTGATTCAGCAGTGGTGCCTGACATAGAGCAGGGACTTAACAGATTTTTTTTGAATGAATGAATGAATAAATGAATAAATGAATAAATGAGTAGTTAAGTGAATGAATAGATGGATGAGTGAGTGAATGAGTGAACGGAGGAATGTGTGAATAAATGAATGAATGGATGGATGGATGGAATAAGTTGACTTGAAAAAGGTAAATTTGGAAAGATATACAACAAAATCCTATCTTGCCTTGCCTCTACAGTCTAGGTCCATTTGTGGAGTACCTGCTAAAACAAAACAAAACAAAAACTGCCAATGGTTCCAATCATCTGAACATGGCATGAAATGACAGATTCTGACTCAGACTTCTCCCTATTGTTTAGGTTTGAACAGGTCAGAAGACACCTGAGGACTAGATGATGGAATAAACAGACTCTCCAGTGTTGGGTACAAGCAGGAAAGGTTATATACATAAGCAAATGAAATTCATTTGATATGGAAAACTTGGGTACTTAACTAAATCCTAAATAGCACATAAATTCTGATATTAAAGAAAAACAGTGCTAAATAGAAAAAGGAAAGATGTTTACAGAAAAGTATTGATGACACCAAATGAGAAAATGCAGCAAGGATAGACAAACAGCTTAGGAAGGAAAAATCTTATGGCTTTGGAGCCAAAAATACAGAACAATGCCAAGCTGAGTCTTGCCTCTGCCATACCAGCACTTTGCATCCCATCAGTAACAGAAGATTACCCCCCAGGGTGCACTGCCAGTCTCCTGGGCCTAGAGAAGTATGCAGAGCTTTTCTTTTCTTTTTTTTTTTTTTTTCCACCCTCCCCTTGTTTCTAAAAGACTGCTGCACCAGTTTTAGGATGCATACTGCTTTTAGCCAGACCTGTGCAGATTTTTAAAATTTTGGTTCTTTTCTATGTTATTGTTTGACTTTGGACAACCATTGTTGATTTAAATATTGGTTAAATACCATATGTTGTAATGGAAAGAGATTTTTATGACCCTTGGAAAGTTATGGAGCCTTGGTTTTCCAACCTTTAGAGTGAGGGTAGTGGGTCAAACTCATAATTTTCCTTGAAGGATTATATCGGGTAACCATTGTGCAAGTTTTTCTAGACTTACTGTGACTGCTTTTATGAAATTCTATGGTCCCAGAAGACTATACTTATATTAAATCCTGTATCTTGGAGGCTGGGCTTATCAAATAAACTTGCCGACTATTTCACTATGTAGATGAAGACAGCAAATCATTTGCCAGAGGATGTTCTTTGTTTCAAGAAGAATGTAGTGTTTTTTCTCAGCTATGTAATTATAAGGACAGTAGGTCTTTGTTGTAACAGTTTAAAGGCTAGCGGAAGTCACAAGTTCTAAAATCGTGGAACCTCTATGAACCAAAGGCTCAAAGCCAAGACCATTCCTTTTATGAAAACTTAGAAAACAGGTTGAGAGGATCTTAACTGAAGACTTTGGTGGAACAAAATTAAAAAATGAGAACAGGGAATCTGATTTCAGAGCTAAAACTTTGAGAGGTTCGATTGGCATAGGTGTTGCCAGCTGTTAACCTGAAGTTATGAGAGATGGCTCAGAGTTTAGGCCAGATAGTTCTTTCTCATAGCAGGAAATGGAGTGGGGGTGGCAGCCAGAACGTGTCTGTCCTTTCCATAGTCTCTTGTAAAATTTAGGGGTGGAACAGACATTAAAAATAGGCAAATGTGGCACTTGGAGCCCATATACTTCCCTCAGATATTTAAAAGAGAAGATTAAAAAAAAGAAGAAGGACATCTACAGATGAACAGATGATGAATGGATCAAGAAGATGTGGTATATATACACAATGGAATACTATGCAGCCATCAAAAGAAATGAAATCTTGCCATTTGCCACAACATGGATGGAACTAGAGCGTATCATGCTTAGCGAAATAAGTCAAGCAGAGAAAGACAACTATCATATGATCTCCCTGATATGAGGAAGTGGTGATGCAACATGGGGGCTTAAGTGGGTAGGAGAAGAATAAATGAAACAAGATGGGATTGGGAGGGAGACAAACCATAAGTGACTCTTAATCTCACAAAACAAACTGAGGGTTGCTGGGGAGAGGGGGTTTGGGAGAAGGGGGTGGGATTATGGACACTGGGGAGGGTATGTGCTTTGGTGAGTGCTGTGAAGTGTGTAAACCTGGTGATTCACAGACCTGTACCCCTGGGGATAAAAACATATGTTTATTAAAAATAAAAAATTAAAAAAAAAATTTAAAAAAAAATTAAAAAAAAAAAGAAGAAGAAGAAAAGAAGAATCATGTTTGAATCTGATTAGGCCTCTAGATCTATGGGAAACTTAGAAAGTAATATAAGCGTACAGGAAAGAGAGACGTAAGAACATGTTATATAACAACATGGGTAATGACCAGTAAAATGCAGATAGGGAGGAACTCTGCCAGATAAACAACCTGGTTTCTATAATAAGCAAATTTCAGGGAGAGTGAGAGCATGATAAAGAGAGGTTGAAAGAGACTGAATGAAGGACATAGCAACCTACTGTTGACCCTTGGAATAATGACACCCTTCGATCCTGGTTTGAACACACACAGTGAAAATGAAGAGGAAAGAGACAGAGAGAGAGACAGAAAAGAATCCAAATAGTGATTAGATATTCAATGATAATAAAAAATTAATAATTTTTCTTAAGTTAACATAGAATTATAATTTTTAAAAGGAGCTTTTAACATTTTACCCATAAATAAAACTTGCATACTTAAATATTTAGGAGTGAAATGAGAAAGTTTAAGTGAGAATGTGTCTTACTGGCACCAGAAGCTAGTGTAGAAGGTCAAGTGAATGATGCTGAGAGTACTCTAGAGAACTGTGGTTCCTTCCTTCAGGTGGACCAAGGACGTGTTCCTTGGTTCCTTTCCTCAATACCTCTTTCTTTGGCAATATCGAAGGGTTTATTCTAATGTGTGGTTTTTCTGTGTTTCAGATATTATAATTCACTTCCTTTGTATCTAAATACTTTCTCTAGAATTAAAGTAACCTGGAGTTAGTTAGGATTAGAAGGAACACATATCATTTATCTTTACATAGGAGATTGGATGTGTTAGATGCTAATGGCATGCTTGTCATTATGGGTACTGACTTGTACTGCACAAAGCTCCACAGTGGCTTTTTGCATTGTTTACAGTGTTTCTGCAACAGCATGAGATGTGCTGGTGGAATGCAGCTGGGACAACTTTGAATTTGGAAAAAGATCCATTCCTGTCAGGAGTGATTCACAGGTTTTCATTTTCTGATGAGATTGTATCAGGCTCCTTATTTTAGCTCTGAAGCATAAAGGAAATGTTAAACCTTCAATCTATTTTCATATAACTGTTCTTTAATGCAGACTTTGACAATTTGTTCTAATTGAAAAGCGATCCAACTCAGATTCATAGAATCCATTCATCTCCATCCATCCATTCATCCGTCTATCCTCTAATTCATCTATCCATGTTTACACATTGATTTCTTATCTATATGTGTTCTTTGTAATTTCCTTGGGTGTCTTATATTACAAGTTGATTTTCATTTGATATTTGTCACAATTATTGATGACCAACATCAATATTTTGGGAGATACCTTCATATTTCAAAGGAAGAAGTTATGTTAGAAGGAGAGCATAATCTTACTATAGAAATTCAAGACAGTTATAATTTTTCTGTGCTTAAGTTTCTGTATCTATTAATTATCTATCAAATGCCATGCTCTGAGAAAAAAAAATCACTTTCCCAGGAAAAAATCACTAATGATTTCATATCATGTTTTAAAAAAAAAACAATTTAAAGGGCTGCCTGTGTGGCTCAGTCGTTAAGCATCTGCCTTTGGCTCAGGTCATGATCCCAGAGATCTGGGATTCAGACCCACATCGGGCTCCCTGCTCAGTGGGAAGCCTGCTTCTCTCTCTCCCACTTCCCCTGCTTGTGTTCCCTCTCTCGCTGTCTCTATTTCTGTCAAATAAATAAAATCTTAAAAAAAAAAAAACCACTAAAGAGATGGGATATCCTTATGTTAAATGAAAAGAATGCAATACTCTTCCAGAATAATCTCAAAAGTGTAATATAGAAAGTAAAACATAGTGAATGCAAACATACTGAAGTTATGTTTCTCTACTATCTCTCAGCTTCCTATTATTAAAATACAACTATTTATGAGCAGAAAAAATGTGTTAGGAAAGGAATCCATGACAATATAATGAGGTAACTAGTATGAAAAGCCTAAAAAATTTATGTCTGATATATTTGTTTGCAAGTGCTATTTTGTTTACCAAGTTGCTGTAGTTCAGAGAAGAGTAATCTGGTGGGTAAAGTATATATATAATGGTATCCTATTTTAATCTTTCTAGCTATATTAAATTTAGCAATCACCTATTAGGTGTTTTCTATCCACAAGACACTAGACTAGATCCAATAAAGCTATATAAATGAGGGAAGATAAATCAAAAGAGTGAATCTAGCTTTCAGGTAGGTTGTTTGACCTGAATTAAACATCTTAATTGGAATAGATACTTTGATTAGAAAATCCCAAGTGTGGGGGGCTCCTGGGTGGCACAGTTGGTTGAGCATCCAATTCTTCATTTCTGTTTGGGTCATGATCTTGGGGTTGTGAGATCAAGCCCTGTGTGAGGCTCTGTGTTCAGTGTTGGGTCTGCATGTGACTCTCTCTCCATCTCCCTCTGCCCCTCCTCCCACTCTCTCTTTAAAATAAATAGATAATAAATAAATAAATAAATAAATAAATCTATCTTAAAAAAGAAAAAAAGAAAGAAAATCCAAGTGTGGAATGTTAGTACCAGAATGAGATTGAGGGAGTATTTAGTCCAGCACTCACAATCAGCGTGAAGGAAAATGAAGGCAAATATACACATGCAGAAGGATAAAGCACAAGGTAACATACTTCCACATGCATTTCATTGGCCAACCCTGAACCAATGTGATTCTCTCACTGGCGTCTGAGAAGGTTAGTCTTCAATTGACTGTAGTTAAGAATGAGATGGAAACAGGGTATGCAATGGAATGGTAAATGAGTTGGCCTAAAATCCTAGCTTTTATGATTCCAGACACAGGGCTCATCATTAACCGCTTACCCATTCCATGGAGCTTTGTTCTAAAAGGCTGGTTAAAAACCAAAACCAAACCAAAACAAAACAAAAACTGCTGTCTAAAGACTCTTTAGAAGAGAAGAAGGGGCTAGTCACTTTCTTCAAATACCAAAAGTGTTGCCACATGAAAGAGAAATTGAGCTGTAAATCTCCAGAGAGGTCTAGAACTAGCAGGTGTGACAACGGGAAAAATTCCACTTCAAACTAACTAGGAACTTTTTTCTGGTCAGAGGTATGCAGGTGGCATGGGCCTGCTAGACATTGCCTAGAGAATTCAGGGATAGGCAAGGAGACCACTATGGATTTTCAAAAATGCCTTTTTGAAAATAAGTGACATCTTGAAGACTTCTTCTGTCTTGCATGAAAGGATCTTCCATTAATTTAATAATGAGAGAGAACTTTAAAAATGCATCTCAGAATGCTTTTCAAATGCAGGTAACAATCACAGTATTTATGAGGGCTTTTTTATGAGCCAGATACTTTACTAAGCCATTTAGATGCATTATATCATTTAAATCTGGAAACAATCCTACAAGCTAGGTACTATTATATCTAATTTGCAGTTGAGGAAAATGAAGCACCAAGAGAGGTTAAGTGAATTGCCCTAGTAACACAGTTAAGTGATAGACATAAATCCAGAGATTTTGATGCCTAAGCTTGCCCTTATAAGCCACTGTATTTATTCATAAGTCAATGAATTTCACTTCTCACCACTTCCACTTCTACTGCACTTTTTTCAATCACCATCACCTCTTGTGTAAGTTATTGCAGTAAATGTCTAACAAGGCTTTCCTCCTCCAAGCCTACCACCTTCAGTTTATTCTCCATTCAGCAGCCAGAGTGATACCGATAAAGTTGAAGTCAAATCATACCATTTCTCAACTTGAAAACCCTTTAATTGCTTAATTGCTTCCTATTTTTCAGAATAAAGGCTAAGGTATTCACAGTGGCCTACAAGACCCTACCCAATCACCTGTCCCTTACATTCTCTCTTTGATCCAACCCCTTCCCCTTGCTTTGCTCTGCTCTGGTCACACAGGCCTTCTGGATGATTCTCAAATAGGCCAGGAAATCCCCTAAGTGGGTTCTTCTCACTCTGCCTTGAATGTTCTTCCCTTTCTGCCTTGAATGTTCTTCCCTACATATCTATATGTTTAGCTCCTTCACCCTTTTTGTGCCTTTGTTCCAATACCACTTGCTTCAACAAGGTCTTCGTTGGCTATTCTGTTTAAATTTCACTTCTTCAACTCTACTACTAGCTTTCTCTATGACTCTATCCAGCTTTATTTTTCTTCATGGCACTTAGGTTGGTTTCCTGTATCTCCCTTCACTAGCATGTCACACCCATGATAGCAGCCATTTTTGCCCCTTTAGTTCACTGTTGGGTTTCCAGCTCCCCAGCAAGAGAGCAGTGGGAGGGAGGAAGAGAATATTTATTGCCACGGCGGCTGGCTCCCACCCTACGGGGTGGCCTCAAGTTAGCTTTGTTCCCTGAAGTCACTGCTTCTATTACCAGGTGTTCTCCTTATGACTTCGATAATGCTACCATCCCTTTGTACATGTGGATTTAGTATGTTTTGTGTCCAGCATTTACCACACTGCTCCTGTGGTTTCCCTCCACCCTTCTCACACTTTTGTAATGTGTCCCTACTGAAAACATCCTAATTTGAGTATACCATCTGTTATCTGCTGAGGCCCTAACTTATACAGTGTTCAATAAGTATATTTTTAAAGATTTTATTTATTTATTTGACAGAGAGAAACAGCGAGAGAGGGAACACAAGCAGGGGGAGTGTGAAAGGGAGAAGTAGGCTTCTCACAGAGCAGGGAGCCGGATGCAGGCCTCCATCCAAGGATCCCAGGATCCTGACCTGAGCGGAAGGCAGACGCTTAATGACTGAGCCACCAGGTGCCCACTCAATAAGTGTTTTTGAATGAATGATTAAAAAACAGACTTTTAAGGGCAGCGGGGGCTTTTGCAGGTTTTTATTAAATTTTACATGTATCTTCATATCATGTCCAATGAGTGAGACTTGTAATTCTAACTCTTAAAGAAAGATTCAGTGAATGTTCACATCATACAGAATTTAGAACATTTCTGATTACTTTTAATGAATTTGAATATAAAATTCTAAGCTACTTGTCATGCAAAAATAGATTTCTTGTCTTTTATTCTTCTAAATGTATTTTACATTCATTAAGATTTAATTTCTTAATAAGCAGCAGAAAACTGAGTCTACAATAATTAATTTAAAACAAAGCAAGGAAATACCACCTTTTTGACACTCAATAATTGATTGAAGATACCTTGTTAGAAGCTAAAAGACCAATAATCTGATTTAATTTAAATCAACATTTTTACCTTATTTGTTAGCATGAGACCTGTGGAATTTCATTTCAACCTAGACAAGAACAAGAAAAGAAACAGAAATTAGCATTAATGAAGCTCTGTCCTCTCTTGAGATTTTAAGGGCCTGAGAAGTACTTACTGATTAATGTTAATGACTGCCTTATAGATATAGTTTCAAAAGGTAAAATACAGATGTTGACTTATCTTTCTCATACTGAATCTTTGTTTAGGTAGTGGCCACAATAAGATGGTACTTATTTAATTGCTATCACTGTATTTTTCTCACCTATAAATTTCACTTCGACTACACAATATGGAGATGTGTGGTCTCTTCCTAAACTGGAGTGCTGTGGAATGTTTGGTGAGGTAAGACAAAGTCTTCCTTTGAAAATTGGTGGAATGGTACTGTGGTCATTGGTAAGTTAAAAATCTGTTAAGTTGGTGAGGTGTAATTGCTTAGAGTTCCACCACTGGATCAATGGGTTGTCATCTTAATTTCTATCTCTCCTCATTTCTGTATAGTCACTTAGATTATGTGTGTGTGTGTGTGTGTGTGTGTGTGTTCACATATCACTTGCCTTTAAAATATATAGTAAAAAATACATCTGATCATTGTATCATATCTTGGTTTGAAAGTGGAATGTTTTGCTTTTATCTGGCAACTTTGATTTCAAGAGTAGTTAGACCTTATCTTTTCCAAAGGAACAATTTTCTAATGGAATTTAAGTTAATATTTTTATAGTTTATGTATTCCATGTATTAGACTGTGTTGGTTAACTATTGTTAAATAACAAACAGCCACAAAATATCAGTGGCCTACAACAGCAAACATTATTTTTCTTCATAACACCTACCATTCAGCTGGGAGTTGATTGATCTAGACTGGGATTGGCTGGCAAGCTTTGTTGATGGTAGCTGGACTCATTCATGTGTCTGTGGACTGGTGAGGGGATCAGTTGATCAAGGTATGCTGATTGGAGCAGCTTGGCTGGGTGTCTCTGAATCACATGTTCACCTTCTCTTGGAAGTAGTGGGCAAGCCCAGGCAGCAACTTCTCACAAAGATGTCAGAAACATGAGAATGTGAGCAGAATCCCTCAAGACACTTAAAGGCCTTGGCTGCTACTGGCCCGATTTCACTTCCATCTCATTCTTCTATTGGCCAAAGCAATTCATATTTTTTAGTGTGAGTAACTGCAGAGTCAGACAGCAAGTGTATTGATACCCAGGGGTGGGTGTGAAGAATTGAGACTAATGATGAAATATACCACTAAGACCATCTGATCCAAGATGTAATTAATGTAATTAATTTCCTCAGTTTTCTATAAACCCAATGGTAGTATTTCTTTGCAAAGTACTGGGCTGGTTTCTTCTACATGATGTTTTTTAAGAACTTTATTTTCCCACTATAACTTTAGTTTCCCACTAAAACTCAATCTACCTTATCTTGAGCAAATTAGGAAAATTTCTTTAATTCTAGAGGTTTTTCTACTCCTTTGCAAAAAATGTTAATCAAAATGCTTCCTGTTTTTGATCTCACTTTGGTAAGTGCAATTAAGACTGTAATTTGAGAAATATAAAAGTACAATAATTACAGAAACTTGGAGATGATATGCAAATAATTCCGTCCAAAGGCAACAGATCCAAATCTTCACTAAGTTTTACTAATTATATCATAAAAATGAAAACAACTGAAATATCTTTTATAGTAGCAGTCTAGTATTTAGGCCTAGACCCATAAGGTTATTTCCCTAGCTGATGGTTATGTAAACTCTGAAAATAACTAGAATTAATTTCCTAGTGAAGAGAACCAGGAGTTGCATATACTACAGCAAGTTTATATTTCCATGGTCTTTGATCCAAAAGCTTTGGTTATTTGTTTTGTGGCAAACAACTTTTTGTCAATTATAGAAGTCATACCAGTGCTTAGAACAATGTAAATATTTTGGTAACCTGAACCAAAAGGTAAACATAGGTAAGTACAAATGTCTGTAAGAGCTAGTTTATGATTAATCTTAATTTTGTAGCACAGCCAATGTTGTGATTATCCTAGATTAGGGTGTGTTAAGGCCTTCCTATGAGACTGGAGGGGAGGGTTTACCAGGAGTATGTTTGTACGAATGTTAGGAGACCTTTGGGGAAAGAATCTTCCTGAAAATGTAAAATGTGTAGGTTGGTACAATAACAACTCCCAAGCATTGGTAGGGAGAAGGTGATTTTACTCTTTGTGATTGTGAAATTTCTGATATGTTACATTTGGCCTTCTTTCTCTTTATTTTTTGTATATCTATTATAGGTTTTGGGTTTGTGGTTACCATAAGGTTCATATATAACATTCCAAGTACATAGCAGTCTATTTAAAGTCAACGGTCACTTAAGTTCAGGTGCATTCTGAAAAAAACAACAAACTTCTTTCTTTACTCCCTCCTCCACATTGTATGTTTATGCTATCATATTTTACGTTTCCTATTCATAATTTTTATTGTGTCTTATTACAGTCATTTCTTTTTAACTTAAAAATCTTCCTTAACATTCAAGGCTGGCTTAGTGGTGATAAACTCCTTTAACTTTTGTTTGTTTAACTCTTTATTCCACCTTCAATTCTGAATGATAACTTTGCCAGGTAAAGTATTTTTGGTTGTGGGTGTTTCCCTTTCAGCACTTTGAATATATCAAGCCACTTTCTACTGGCCTACAAAGTTTCTGATGAATAATCTGCTGATAGCCTGATAAGGTTTCCCTTGTATGAGACTTTTTGTTTCTTTCTTGATGCTTTTAAAATTCTTTAATCTTTGACATTCTAATTATTGTGTATTTTGGTTTGGACCTCCTTGGGTCCATCTTGTTTGAAACTCTCTGTTTTTCCTGGACCTCGATTTCTGTTTCCTTCCACAGTTTAGGGAAATTTTCAGCTATTATTTCTATAAGTTCTCTGCCTGCCCCTTTTTCTCTCTACTTTTTTTGGGAACCCTTTAATGTGAATGTTCACTTGATATTGTTCAAGATATCTCCTAACCTATCCTCATTTTTTAAATTCTTCCCTTTTTGCTTCTTATTACCTTGTTTTCCAGATCTCTGATATGCTATTCTGCATCCACTAGTCTACTGTTGATTCCCTCTAATGTATTTTTTTTCAGTTATTGTATTCTTAAATTGAGATTAGTTATTTTTAATATGATCTATTTCTTTTTTGAAGGTGTCACTGAGTCTTCCACTCTTCTCTCCAGCTCTCAGTGTCTTTACAATCAGTACTTTAAATTCTTTTTAATATTTAATTTAAGTTTTAAATTTCAGTTTATTTTAATCCCAATACCATTAAAATACTGTTATCATTACCCTAAATTCTTTATCAGGCACATTGCTCATCTCTGTTTCACTTAGTTCTTTTTCTTAGGTTTTGTCTTGTTCGTTCTTTTATTTCCTCATCTCCTCATTTTGTTGACTTTCTGTGTTTGTTTCTATGGTTTAGATGAAACAGCTACTTCTCCTAAATTTGAAAGAATTATCTTGTGTGTGGTCATCTACTATGCAGGTGCTTCACTGTGTGTGCGTGGTGAATTTCATTGGCTTGCTAGAGCTGTGGGTGGTGTAGGCTGGGAGTCCCAGAGCTCTCCGCACAGTGGGCACCATGGCAGGACAATTAAGGCTAAAGTGGGTACAAGCCAGAGTGTCCCAAAGTTGTACACACAGAAGATGCCCTGGGAGGGCAGCTGGAGCTGTGATTGGTGTAGGCCAGGAGGTCCCTGGGCTCTCTGAGCAAAGGGTGCCCAAGCAGGACAGCTGAAACTATAGTGCATGCAAGCCAGGAAGACCCAGGGATCTATGCCGAGAGGGTACCTTGACAGGATAACTGAAGTTGAAGTGGATGTAAACTGAGGTATTCCTGGTATACCAGGAAAAACAGAGGTATAGAAGGTTCCCTGGAGAGGTGGCTGAAGCTGAAGCACAGCATAGCCTAGGAGGTCCTGGGGCACTCTATGCATGGGGTACCCTGGCAGGACAGCTAAAGCTAAAGTGGCTGCAGGCCAGTGTGGTCCTGGGCTTAAACTGGATTGGGTGTAAGTCAGAGTGTCCCAGGGTGCTTAGTGCAGGCTGTGTCCTGGCCAGGTGAATGGAGGTAAGGCCAGTGTAAGTGGGAGGGTTCTAGGGTGCTCTGCACAGGAGGCACCCTGGCAGGGTGGCTGGATCTGAAGCAGAAATCAGCCAAGAAATCCCAGAGTGCTTTGCACCAAGGGTGCCCTAGCATGCTGACTAAAGCCAAAGCGATATGGGCCTAGAGTATTCTGGGCTGCTTTGTGACTCTCATCTCGGCATGAAGGTTGGACCTACAGTGCGTGCTAGTTGGTAGGCACCACCTTGGGCCTGCCTTGGTGGGATGGATGGGGTTGGTGTGGGCTAGGGGCTTGGACTCACTAAGGTGGCAGGCTAGGTAGGACACCCAGACTGTGTACTAGTCTGTGCTTTCAAGGTGGACTGGGAGAGTAGACTCTCTCTCAGCCCCTTCCACCCACTGAGCTTTCCATTTGGTGAAGTTCTAGGGCTGGCTCTTTTAATCCTATTTGCTCTTTTAACTGTGGCCTTTTATCTGTGCACAAGGACAGAAGAATCTGTTCCCAGTTCTCAGTACTATCCCTCCCCACTGTAGTTAACAGCATTATTGGGGGTGTCTTCATTGCCATGTCCCCAGCTGTCTTGTTCTCTTTTGCTGTTCTCTCTATCATTTGTTGTACAGAAGCTGTTCAGTCGGCCCTCAATTCTTCAGGAGAAATTATTCTATAAATAGGGGTAATTTGGTATGTTCTGAGGAGGAGGTGAGTTCTGGGTGATTTTAAACACTATAGGCAGATCATCCTTAGTTACTGCCTACATGGATTGGCTTGACTTTTAGTGTGGAGGGAGAAGAAAAGACACAGGGATACAGAGGGAAGGAAGAAGATTATCAATGCAACTGAAAGTCTTTCTCCCAAATTCTAAGTGATATGGAAGGCATAGATATTCACTCTTCTTAAACCTCTAGAAGAAACACTTGTACCTCTTTCCTCAAGTTTCTGTTTCAGTATATAATGGGCTTGAGGGTTGAATGAACTTCTGTTCCTCAGTCGGGTGGAAGAGCTAATCCTATGTGGAGAATTTGCTCACTGGGACAGATTTACTAGTGAGCAGGATGCTTATATGTGATGTATCTTCTCCAAGCTTTTGTTTCCTGGCCTTTTTGTCTCCATGCACTTAGCCCGCAAAGAGCCCACAGCCCATATTCTGAAGAAGGTGCTATGAACTAGACCAGAGATGAAAGATGGACCTCGATTTAAGATTATCAGAGATGATTTCCTTAATTAATCCACAGTTGTAATGATAATGTAATATAATGTAATGCTTTACAGTGGTCTCATTTAGCAAGGAGTGGAAAAGACGCAGAGATAAGGACCCCTGGTGGTGCACATGAAGACAGCTCCCTCCTGCCTGCTCAATTCTCATGAAAGCGCACCAGAAGCTATGTCTCAGCAGCCTACATAGAGTGAAGAATCCTCCAGACCAGAAGAACACACAAGGTAGGAGTAAGATGGCAAGTCAATTCCCTAAAAATGAATGTCTGGATGTCCTGTACACACAGACATTCTAAGTTTATTTCATGCTATGTCTTTGGGACAAAGCTTCCATGAAGCAGTACTTGTGGTTGGTTTTCCTTCTCATTCTCCAAGCTCTATCTGTTCTGTGTGTAACTGGGTATATAAGGTAGGACTCTTTGTTTAAGTGATATGGAGTCACATTTTTGTGAATGTATGAGCTTGCAGGCTTTAAGATCTAGGTTTAGAATGGGAGGAAGGAGGCTCTGCTTTGCCTTCTTAACTATGCTTTCCAGTGGTGCAACGTTTTGCATATTTCCATACAAATAAACCAGTACCTTATTTCTTATTTGTCTTGTGTGTGTGTTGTGGCATTCTGAGCTACTAACTGGGTATATTTAGTGGTGAGTAACAAAGACCGGGTGTCTGTTTTATACAGTACAGCAGAGAATACAGAATGCAACTGCCCCATGGAGGACACTGGGCAATCAGCAGGGGAGGGCACCAGCCATATTGGAAATTTGGCAGCTCCAGCAAAGTACAACATGAGCACAGCATGACTTCAGGCGACATTGATAAAAAATGTCATCAGAGGCAGCATCAGTAAAATTGCACATTCACTAGGCTTTATAGAGATTGAAGTCTTGCTGATAGAGCCACACAGAGCCAGAGCTAAAGCCAGAGCAAAAGAGGAAGTTGGTAGCTGAGAGGCCTTGTTTTTCAATATCAGTGGGGCATCTGTAGGGGACATGCAGGAATTCTTGGGGGAGGCTTTTTAAAGGTATCTGGAAGATACTCAATAATAGATGAGGGAAGAATTAGAAACTACTGTGTTTCTATAAATGTGACTCTCTGTCATTCCCTAACTGGTAGGGCCTGGGGAAACACAGGTGCTAAAGAGTTTAAACAGGTTTTTGGCATACATTTTTCCTAATTCTAGTCATACCTAATCTGATAGCCAACTTGGGTGCTTAAAATAAACTGATTGATTTCATGATCTTAAAACTTTTTATTTTTCATTGTTGTTGACTCTGAATGGGGAGGGGAGCTTTTACATGTATTTTTAGCATTTTTGACAGCTTCTGCATTAATGATTACTGAGTCTATCAGTTAAAATGCTATTGGTCTATGTCCTATGTACATCTGACAAAAGAGGATGATGGGCAATAGACATGTATGTATACAGAGGAAAGTGATGGAGGGACAAATGGAGGAAGATTTAGCAATAAGGCAGGAATATCAAGTTTTTATTTTTGTTTTTGAGAGAGAGAGAGAGAGCATGTGTGGGAGCAGGGTGGGAGGGGCAAAGGGAGAGGGAGAGAATGAGTCTTAAGCAGGCTCCACATCCAGTGCAGGGCCTCCCGTAGAGCTCCATCTCACAACCCTAATACCCTGATATCATGACCCAAGCCAAGATGAAGAGTCGGATGCTTAACTGACTAAGCCACCCAGGAACCTGAGGAATATCAAGTTTTAATGGACATTACATTCTAAACTTCACAAAGATTACTTTTTTGATTAACATTTCCAATTTGAATTCCTAGCACAGTGTGTGGGCTATAATAGAAAATTAATATATTTTGATTAATAAATATTTATTATATTTGTATATTATTATCTAAAAAAAAATCAGTCCACAAGAAGTTGTACTTTGGAGAAGGAGAAGGTAGGAAGTAGACCGATGAAAAAGCAAAGGAAAATTAAAAACAAAGGATTTTGAAGAGGGAGAGTAACATGAATCTGTCACATTAAACTCTAAAGCCACCATCAATTTAGCTGCTTTTTTTTTGGGTTTTGCTCTTTGTACAACATTGCCTCTTCAGATAGTAAGGAGCTGTGTATGTATTTTCTGGTGATGTTTGTTGAAGAAAAGTAATTCAGGGCATAAGACAGAACAGACTCTTGGCTGCATATGAACAATTTGTTCCAAAAAAATCAGATTTAAATGTTATTGTAGTGATAAAATGAAGGCATGTTCAAGATATGCCTATTGAGACATTGGCCTCTTATACTAACTTACATCCCTGCATCAAGAAAATAGCCCTCTCTCATTTGGTGAGGCCATCAGAGCAAGGGTGAGGGGGGAGGGGAAGGAGAAGTGCTGAAATGGCACCTACCCACTGTTGTCCCTATGTAGTCATATCAGAAGAGCAGTGAACTGCCAACAGGTGCCCTCAGCGTCATGTAAGAGTTCTGAATATTAAAACCAAAAAAAGACATCCAGAGCTATAGGTAGCCTGACGTATATTCTCAAAGTGAAAGCTGGGTAGTTCTTTTTCTTCCTTAAGTATAGACTTTTGCTATAAAATAAAATACCACACACAAAAAATAAAATACCACAATTAGTCATTGGATTTTAGTGCTACACCTTGTTCAGTTCTTTTAAATTAAATTGTGGGGACACCTGAGTGGCTCAGTCATTAAGCATGTGCCTTTGGATGAGGTCATGATCCCGGGGTCCTGGAATCGAGCCCCACATCAGGCTCTCTGCTCAATGGGAAGCCTGCTTCTCCCTCTCCCTCTCTTCCTGCTTGTGTTCCTTCTCTTGCTTTGTCTATCTCTGTCAAATAAATAAAATAAAATCTTTAAATTAAATTGTGGTTAAATCCCCAAACGAAAAATGAAATGAAAGTAAAATAATGATGAGGAGAAGAAAGAAGTTGTGAATCTCCCTGTCCTTCTGACCCAACATTGATAACAATGATAGTGCACTTTCAAAATATAATAAGGGAGGTTTTGTCAATTTCAGTACACTCAAAAGATGTCTTGTGGTTATTTGTGATGTATTTCACAGATTTCTCACAAATTCTTGCCATAGGATTTTTTTCCTTTGAGAGTATTTTATGAAACTGCTGTAGTAAATGTACATTTATCTTCTTGAATTATTTCGTTGATGATTTCTTGCTGTTCATTCTCTCTAACCTTTTTTTCTGGGCCTGTTGGATGGATTGATCCTTTAATTTCTTCTCTTTTCTCCTCTATTTTCTATTTCTTCATTTTTTTCCTCTCTATCTCACATATTATATTACCCTGACCTTCTCTTGACTTCTTTATTTCTGGTGTTATGTTTTACATCTCTATGCCTTCTTTCTTATTTCTGGAACAGTCCTTTTTTTTTTTTTTTAAATGGCATCCTGTTCTCATTCCATGAGTGCAATGTATTCCATTATTTCTCTGAATATATTGGTGTGTGTTTGTGTGAGAAGCTTCTTCACCTGACAGTCTTGTTTTCTTCCAATTTCCCCCCCCCCCATTTCTTTGTTTTAGTCCTTACCTTTTGGATTAGAACCTTTTTTAGATGGCTGGAAGTCCTTGTTTGGCAGCTCTTATTTAAGAGTCAGGGACAAGAAAGCTGATTTAGAAGCTCTGAGAACTTTTGTGGAATGTGTCAACTGTGAACTGCAATAGAGGATGAAACTCACTGAAACTCATATAGGTTATTTCCACTTTAGCTACTACAAGTAAAGTTGCTATGAACTCTAATGCAGAGATTTTTGTGTGAATCCAAGTTTTATTTTGCTGGGACTGTCCAGGAATAAGATTGTTGGGTACTATGTTTAGTTTCAAAAGAAACTGCCAACTCATTTTCCAGAGTGCGGTGCCGTTTTGCATTCCCACCAGAAATGCATGAGTGGTCCAGTTTCTCTTCATATTATCCAGCCTTGGATATTTATTCATTTTTTTAAGTTGTCTGTTTTCTTATTATTGAGTTTTGAGAGTTAAAAATATATATATATATATCCTGGGTACAAGATCTCTATCAGATTTGTTTTGTAAATAGTTTCTCCCAGTCCATGGTTTTTCTTTTCACTCTCTTAGTAATATTTTCTATAGAGCAAAAGTTTTTGATTTTGATGAAGTCTGATTTATCAGTGTTTTCACTTATTGACTGTACTTTTGGTGTCTTCCTGATGAATGATTAGCTTAATTCATGGTCATGATGATTTTATCCTGTTTTCTTCTAGTAGTTTTAGAACTTTGAGTATTACCTGTACGTCTTTGACCCATTTAAAGTCACTTTTTATATAGTACAAAGTATGGATCAAAGTTTTTTCTATATTTGTGAATATTGAATTGCGTCAGCACCATATGTTGAAAGGCCATTCTTTCTCCATGGAATTGCCTTGCATTGGTCAAAAATCAACTGAGTGGGGTCTATAGACTGTTCTTTGTACTCTGTTGTCTATATATGCTTTTGCCAGTGGCACAGCTTTAAATTAGGACTTGAAATCAGGTAGTGTGAATCTCTCAACTTTATGCTTCTTTTAAAAAAAATTGTGATTATTCTAGTATTTTACCTTCCCGTAAACATTTTAGAATCAGCTTGTTAATACCTACCAAAAATCCTGCTCAGGTTTTGATTTGGATTACAAAAAATTTATAAGCCAATAGGAGGGAACCAACTTCTTAACAATATTGAGTTTTCAAATCTATTCCATATTTTTTTTGCTGCCATCATAAATCGTTGTATCAATTGTCAATTTGTTTTCCATACCCCAGGTAATATTTTTCAGTTCTTAACTCTCAGGGGCTAGGACATTATCTAGCATAGACTAAGCTCTCAGTAAATATTTTTTCAGGGTCTTAATGTTAGAAAATTGGGGCTCTATTTCTGGCTCCACTCTACTTATTGTGATAATCTTGAGTAAGACACACAATACCCCTGAGCTTCATTGTATTCATCTGAAAACAATACAGTGGCTCTAGATAATATGTAAACATATTTGAGCTGTACTTATTCTGTGAGTCTACGACTTAGCCAATTTGACATAAATTCCTAAAGCGTATCATTTCCCCCTCTTATTCTGGATGGCTTATCTGGGCTAGGCAGGAGAATTAAGGGGAAAAAATAAACATAAATTTTTCTTACTTCATTGTTTAACTGAATTTAATACTCTTAGCATTAAATGTTTGAAACTCTATTTTTTTAATTGAAGTTTAATTAACATACAGTATTATAAATGTTTGATACTTTAAAAAATGTGAATTTATTGAGATCAGTGGGTCAAAATGGAAGCAAAAAAAGTCATGGTGATACTTACTCATATCCCCCTCTATTTCATAGCCCTGTTGGAGAATAGTTTAGCATGCAATATTTTTACAATCTGGGCATCCTGTAAGGTGGATGTGACTGGCATTGAATGATCCTTTTTTTTAAGAAAAATTTTATTCCTTTATTTGACAGTGAGAGAGAACACAAGTAAGCAGAGAGGCAGGCAGTGGGGGTGGGGCAGGCTCCCCGCTGAGCAGAGAGCCTGATGCGGGGCTCCATCCCAGGACCCTGAGCTCATGACCTGAGCTGAAGGCAGAGGCTTTAACCTACTGAGCCACCCAGGTGCCCCAAGACATCGAATGATCTGATAATGGTCACCCCTATGTGGTTGACTTGATTATTCATGATACCCTTTAAGTTAAAAGCAATCAGGTTGGCCTTATGGAATCATGCAAAGTGGACAGTTGTGGCATCCAGAGCAACTCCACTTATTTTCTCCTCTCCCTCATCTATTAGCAGTAGTGCCTGTTTCATTACTTACTGGTCACTCACTGTCTCAGGTTGTTGCAGCAGAAAAGGGGATTTCATCTTCATTGGCTATTTACTCCCAAGGCTAGTTCAGACAAGTGGTGGCCTAATTTTTAAGGGCTTAAATGTTTTATCTTACTTAGGGAAACAACATTTGATAATACTTAATCACTCTTGTGGTCAGGTCTTGCTGACCCATATGAAGAATTATCTCCTTTCATTTACTCAAATGATTACATTCTAAATTAAAACTTTTGAGTATAACTTTCACACTATTTCAAAGTGAAGATGATTGCAATCATATTTTTTTAGAAAAATATTTCAGAATTGTCACATTCACCCCTACCTCTGCAGTTAGCATTGTGTATCTACACTCAATAGAAACCGTTCTTGCAAAATTTATCTGAAGCTCCATTTTGTTTTTCCTTTACACTTAGACTTGAATTACTTAAAGTCACTGACTGCCATTTTTCCTTAGTGTTTTCTCCTCCTTTGGCTTCCATAACACATCTTTATTTTTTATTTTTTTGTTTGTTTGTTTTTGTTTTTGTTTTTTACCTCTCTGGTTGCTTTTTTCTTTCTCCTTTGCAAGTTTTGCCAGACTGGGAGTGGCTTTGCAATTATGAAGAGGAGGATGCAGTGGTGACATGGAGGGACGGACAACCAGAAACCAGCTGGGGTCAGACAAGGGGCAGTCAAGGTAGATGTCAATGAAGATTTATCTCAAAGGCTTGGTGCTATCCAGCCCTTGTGGAACGAAGGGCACAAATGCAGCAGAAATGGGAAAGGACATGAATTGACTGAGGTTAATTTTTCACATCCAGAAGAATAAAAGCTCAAAACAGAAATTAAATTTAGTTGTAGAAATAAAGTTATATCTTGGCAGATCTCAGTTTGTGGCCCAAGGTTCAAGTTTATCAACATACAAAACTTTTAAATGGCTTTTTCTTATGTCATTTGACCTGATAATATTATAAAGAAGATAAATAAATTATGGTTGCTTTTCATTCAGAATTAAATAAGTTTCCCAATGTCCATGCAATCCAACAGCAATAAGGCAAGAATTAGTTTTCAGAGATTCTGCTTCATAATGCCATGCTCTTTTCATTAGATCACATAATTGGGGTTAACTGGTTATTTAATAGTTGCAGAAAAAAAAACTAATGATTCATCATCAGTGAGACTAATGCCAAGTCAGATCCATAGGGAAAGAAGTGCTATTCAGTAGCAATAGAAACTAATTTATGGGAAATACTTGTAAGTCAAACTGGTGGATAGAACCATCAATAGAGCTGATTACTATGTAGTATAAACTTAGCCATTCTTCTTTGTCATTTTATTGTCTAATAATGATTGCTGAAAACATCGAAGCAGAGGAATATCATTTTTAGAGTGGGATTTAACTTCTTATGAAGTCTTTTCATTTTACAGGTAAGAGAACTGAGATCTGGAAAGGTTATATATAGCTTGTTAGTAATGGAAACAGAGTGAGCCCCCCAGGTTTTAAGATGGTGCATTTTCCCTTACACCATCTTATTTTTGGGAAAACTAAAATGGCAGAATTGTTACTATTTTGGCTGAGCTGTAGGGGCTGAAGAAGTGGTAAGCCATTCAAAGGAAGTCAGATTTACTTTGTCCTGTGCCTTCTATGCTATCTGTTCCTCCCTGCCCATTATCGGAGCATTGCAGTAAGCCTATTAGAGGGTATTTCTGTCATCAAGGTAATGAGTTTTCCTTGGAAAATATTATTTTTAGCTTCTGAAGGTAGGGCTGTTTCAGAGATTGTTAGCCTAGGGTGTGGTGGATGATAACTATATCTTTAGTCCATTAACTTCTATCTTTCATCATCATTTTCAGATAGTTCTCTTTAAAAGACTTGAAGGTCATACAATTTTTGGCAGCCCTTTAAGACATCCAGGTCTTGGGTCACCTGGGTGGCTCAGTGGGTTAAGCCTCTGCCTTTGGCTCAGGTCATGATCCCAGAGTCCTGGGATCAAGCCCCGCATTGGGCTCTCTGCTCAGCAGGGAACCTGCTTCCCTCTCCCTCTGCCTACCTCTCTGCCTACTGGTGATCTCTCTGTCAAATAAATAAATGAAATCTTAAAAAAAAAAAAAAAAGACATCCAGGTCTTAGACCCCTGTATTATTTTACTATGGGATTGTTATCTAAATTGCCACACTTCTATTTGCTTATTATTCTTTAATTTTTTTCCTTTTCCTTGTGCTTTTCATTACTTTTATGTCAACTTCTGTTGTGTCTTTCCTGTTTCTCTAATCACCACAAATTGGGTAGTAAGTATACTTTGTTCCAAACAAAGATACTGTCTTAATTCATCAACCATGTGGTCAATTAATTAGCCCAAATTCTTGAACACCTGTCAAGTCTTGCTGAGTTGGCAGGTTCTTTTCCTTCCTTATTTTCCTTTTATGCTTTCTCTTTTTGACCAGTCATTTCGTTAAGTTCCAGTGATAAATATTATGTTTTTGCTCCAGGTTAGAATGTTTTAAAATTAGAATCTGACCCTATAGTCTTTTTCTGAGTCATATGAAAACATATTTAACCACATTTAGTCTATCTTTACTTAATCTACATAATTTCTCAAGACTGACAATTATTGAAGTGTTGTTAGGGAGTTGGATTCTGACCGTTATTGCTGAAGACCAGACACTTACTTATCAGCCCTAAATGAAGTTACTGCATTAGCCTCCTAACTGGTCTTGTCTTTTTATGTGTAAGGATTTATGTATGTCCCTAGCCTTTCTAGTTTCTTATACTTGAGCCACATGAAGACACTTGATGGTCCCCAAGTATGTTTTGTGTCCTCCTTTACTCATTCTATCTACATGAACAGCTCATATCTTTTTCTATCCATTGCACATCAGATGCCCACCCACATAACAAGGCTCAGAGGAAAGGTCACTTCCTCTATGATATTTTGTTAACTCCTGATATGTTAGATTGGTTTCTAAGAAGCAGAGCCTGAGGCAAAGATTCAGGTGCATTTTGATTTATGGTAGCATTGCTCTTAGGAGGAACCTGTAAGTGAATGAGGAAAGTAGAACAGTAAAGAACAGAGCAAGGTTGTTACCTTAGGGAAAGTTTGCCTTGGTCTAATCCACTGGTGGTGGGGTAGGTGCCTCTAGAACATTAACTATACCACAAAGTTTTCTCTCCATGAGATGGGGGGCAGTTTTTTGTACTCCCATATTGAGTAGTCATTAAATATAAGCTATCTTGGGAGTTCGTGAATATTTCTAGCCATGTGCCTGCCATCAACAGAGGGTAATTTTCATAAAAAAGGGGCATTTGTGAGCTCTTAACAGCTAACACTCTCAGCACCCAGGATCCAGTAAATAAGATATGGAGGCACCCCAACAGCAACTAAAACATGTACTAAGTTAGAATTTTTTACCCCTATGTGCTTGTACTTTATGTAACTGTAGTTTGTGTATGACTGATATCAACTCTCCCATTTTTCTTATATCTTTGGAAAACTAGAAATATTCAGTCACCTAGAACAGTTTATTCTTATGTTAATATAGCATCCAGTGGTTTCAACAGTAAAATTATAGCTCATATTAAATATGTCCTTTTGATTATTTCAGTTTGTAATGTGAACATGAATAAAACCAAGGTTTTAAGATTTATGACACATGGGTTAAGGATATAAGCAAGCAACTAAAAAAATATAAATAGCCTATAAGCATATAAAAATCATTTTCATGAAAAAACATAGTAATGCAATAAAAATTAATATAGAAATAAACACTCATAAAATTGGCAACTAGTACAAAGTATTTTAGTACTTGGTCTTAGTATGGTTGGTATAATGTGGGTGAGTAGATACTCTTATACATTGTTTATAGGAGTATACATTGGCGTAGTCTGTTTTTTTGGAGGAAAGGATGTCAGTCTAGCAATGCGTATCCAAAATACATGAACTTTGGGACACCTAGGTGGCTCTGTTGGCTAAGCTAACTCTGCCTTCAGCTAAGATCATGATCCCAGGGTCCTGGGAGTGAGTCCTGCATCAGGCTCCTTGCTCAGCAGGGAGCCTGCTTCTCCTTCTGCCCATTGCTTCCTCCTGCTGTGCTCTCTCTCTCTCTCTTTCTCTGACAACTAAATAAATAAAAAATTTAAAAACAAAACAAAGTACATAACCTTTGATATAGGAATTTTATGTTTTGGAGTTCAACCTAGAGAAATGATTGAAAGGTACCCAAAGAAAAAACTTTAATGAATAACATTTTTATTTCAGTACCACTCACAATAGTGAAAATTTGTAAACAGTATGTCTAAAAATCAGTGATTCGTTAAATAATTTGGAAGAATTTAGCCTTTGAAATGATATAACTGTGTTTATTGACATTGTAAGATACTCATAAACATGGATGGGACTAGAGCGTATCATGCTTAGCGAAATAAGTCAAGCAGAGAAAGACAACTATCATATGATCTCCCTGATATGAGGAAGTGGTGATGCAACATGGGGGCTTAAGTGGGTAGGAGAAGAATAAATGAAACAAGATGGGATTGGGAGGGAGACAAACCATAAGTGACTCTTAATCTCACAAAACAAACTGAGAGTTGCTGGGGGGAGGGGGTTTGGGAGAAGGGGGTGGGATTATGGACACTGGGGAGGGTATGTGCTTTGGTGAGTGCTGTGAAGTGTGTAAACCTGGTGATTCACAGACCTGTACCCCTGGGGATAAAAACATATGTTTATAAAAAATAAAAAATTAAAAAAAAAAAAGATACTCATAATACATTGCTTAAAAAGCAGGTTATTAGCAATAGGTAATTGCCTTCTATCATTTAGATATGACTCCCTGGCACTATAGCAGAACAAGAGATTGGATAAAGGAAGAATAAGAATGTATCTTATAGCAACTGTGTTACATTTGCCAATTACTTAGCTTATCTGAGAATTAATATTAGCAACTGCAAAACAATAGTGGAAATAATATTTACTCGGCAGAAATGTAATAACTGGAGAAAATGTATTTAAAATGCCTAGTATAATACCTGAAGCTTAGCAAATTTTTAGTAAATGCTAACAGCCATCATTACCATTACCACCAATACCACCATCAATCAAGAAGGAGACACACTTGCATGTAGCCCTCGGCCCGCAAGGACGACAATGAGCCTGGTATGGTGTTAATGCTTCATTTCCGTTTATTTAATCAACTTCCTTAGCTTATATACAGCAGGGTGATCAATAAGGGGTCAAGCAATGGGGAGAGCCAATGAGAGTCCTGTTACTATGCTGATTAAATTTGATACAGCCAATAACTATGTCCTCCTTTAGGCGGGCTTCACCAGAAAGTTCATTGTATACTTGCAGCGTACTTTGCTAGCAGTGAGCCAAGCACCTTCTTGTAATGGCGGGGACTTCCCCGGCCGGAGGCAGTCCCCGACATCTCCCCCTTTTTTGTTTTATGGCAGAGATCGTGCCTGTCTTAGGTCGTCAGTAGCAGAAAACATCCTTACCCGTCATCAGACACAAGATATCGATGATCTCTGTCCTGTCTTAGGTTGGTATGTTTCTCTACTGATCTTACCTGTCTTTGACTACCGATCTAGCATGCTTAGCCATATCTGGGGAGATGTCCCAGCCTCTATTGACATAGGGGCTTGTGCTATAGCTCGGCTCTGCTCTCGCTGCTGTGTTCTCCATTGGTGAACGTTTCTGAATAGAAGCAGAATGCCAATAAGGAGGAGGACAAGATGACCAATTGTATCAGCCCATTTTTGGTGAACTGGAACATATTGCTGAATGTTGGAAATAGCTCTGGAAGGGAAGCTGGTTGCACACGCATACTATTTACTCAAGTTATCTCAGCCAGAAGGATTCATGTGAAATTTTGAAAATCGTCAGACCAAGTACCCTGCAAAAACTAAGAGAGCTGTTGGGAGGAATTGCTGGCCTTATTAAATTGAGAGAATTTTACAGGGGTAACACAAAGTGCAGAAAAAGGAACAATAGAACCAACACTCAGTATATCAGCTAGTGAAGAATGGGGGGAAGATAAAGGAAGAATTAGTTAAAGGTAAAGGATAGGGCCAAGCCTTCAGAATAGCCCATAATTCACGTGTCGCCGTCGGGGGAATTAGGAATATCAGAGTCCCCCACGACAGTAGGAGGATCACGGCTTCCTCTGTCCTCATCCTCGTTCTCAGGGGCCTTCCGGACCAATCTCTCTGGAATCCAAATCGGCATTTCTTTGTCCTGTGGGAAAACACAAACGGAGCCTCTGCTCCAGATTAATACAGGATCCGGGCCTTTCCATTGTCCTGTAAGGATATCCTTCCAAAGAACTAAAGGCTTGGGGGAAGAATCCATATGGGCTGAATGTCTTTCAGCTGCTGCTTGACCGTTTTTATCAAGCGTCAAAAAATTTAAAATAAATAGAATTGTATTTAGTTTGTCTTTAGGGGACCGGAACGTGTCCCCTATTCCCCCTTTTTGTTTTAAAAGAGTTTGTTTGATGGTTAAGTGGGCACGTTCCACGATGGCCTGTCCTTGAGGATTGTAGACATGCGAGGGGCGGGCCAGTGGAGCCAAAACCCCTCTGTCCACGGGATTTTTCTGTGTTGGGGAATAGTTTATGACAGCTTGGTAATGCTATAATTTGTGCTATTTTATCACCTGGACTGATAACTGTAATGCCACGAGGGGAAGACACTAATATTTTGACTATTCCTGTATAATCAGCATCAATTACTCCGGGGTGTACTATTAATCCAGCAAGGGCTGTGGAGCTACGCCCTAATAATAGGCCTACAGTATTCACAGGCAGTGGGCCCTTAAAATCCGATTCCACCACCTGGGTTCCCATCTCGGGGGTTAGTACAAGTCTGGTGGTGGCACGGATGTCCAATCCGGCTCTTCCTTTTGTAGCCCGCCTTGGCTCGTCGGCGGGTAATGCGTGCGGGCTACCTGTTGAAGCACCCCATACATTTGAGGGCCCTGGTGTGATGGGCCCCATTTCCCGTTTTTTGAATTCCTTGGGGGTAGTGGATTACCTTGAATATCTTTTAATGAGCGACATTCATTCGCCCAGTGTGTACCCTTGCCACACCTAGGACATATGCCAGGTTGCTTTACTGTTGGGGGACCCTTGCTGTCAGGACATTCTCGCTTAAAGTGCCCCTGAGCTCCACATTTGTAGCATTCCCCAGAATTTCCTTTAGCGCCCTTACGTTGGGATAGCTGAATGCCCTGAAGGCCTTGAGTAATGGCTGAAGCAAGTACTTGTCCTTGAATAACACTGTCATTAACATCCCTGCATACCTTAATGTATGTGCTTAAATCTTTAGCCTTCCATGGCCTAAGGGCCTCTTTACACCATTTATTGGCTTGCTCCTAGGCCAGTTGTTTAATTAGAGGCATGGCTGTGTCAACATCCCCAAATACTCTCCCAGCTGTTTGCATCAATCTTGCAACAAAATCAGCATATGCTTCATTTGGTCCTTGTATCACCTTAGATAGTTGACCCTGCAAGTCCCCACTGCCCTGGAGGGTTTTCCATGCTTTGGTAGCGGAAGCCGCAATCTGCATGTATACGGCAGGGTTGTATTGCAGTTGGTCATGTTTACCAGTGTATGGCCCCATGCCCATAAGCATATCCAGATTCCATTGTGGATTGCCTGCTGCGGCATTACGCCGTGCAACATCCTGGGAATGCTCTTGCCATGCTGTCTTCCAGACCAAATATTGCCCTCCAGAGAGGGCTGCCCTTGCTAAATTCCCCTAGTCTTCGGGGATTAAATTCATGCCTGCTATGGACTCCACTAGAGAAATAGTAAATGCTGCCTGAGGGCCATACTGCATGACCGCTTCCTTTAATTGTTTAACTAATTTAAATTCCAAGGGCTGGTGATACCGTTGATGATTTTGGTCCTCTAGAACTGGGAAAATCGAGCTGCTATTGGCCCCCCTCCATGCGGTCTTCCAATCCTCATTAGCAGAGGGATGACATTTACATGTTATCTCCCCCGCCAGAGGATTGTAAGGAGGCGGAGCACTAGGGGTCACTGCTGAACAGGGAGGGTCTGGTTTTAATTTGAACTTCCACTCTAGCTCCTCCCCCGACATTTCTTCTTCCCCTTCGCTAGAACTACTCCTTTCCGAAGCACGAGATGAGCGTTCTTCTTTCACTTCCTCGAGTGCCTCAGCGCCCTCCTGAATAACTGAATCACATTTCGGCTTATATCCTCCCAGGCACCCTCTGACTAGAGTCCATATAACTAACGTTCCCGGCGGCAATGGTTTGTTTTTATCCCTCTTCTTAAAATCCTCACCTAACTGGTCCCATTGGGGGATATTTAGCAAGCCCTCGTCCAGAAACCAAGGCGCCACTGTCTCAACTGTATTCAAGAATGTCCTAGCAGTTTTCGTTTTTAATGGCGTGCCATTGGCCTTTAGAAGGTCCTTTAGGGAACCCTCTAACCTCGACTTTGACAGTCCAGAACCCATAATTAGAATCCCAACCTAATGGCTGTTCCGTGTATACTCGCTGCTTAATCCCGGCTCTAAGGCCGCCCCGCTTCTTATTGCGGACTCACTAAATCCCGGCTCTAAGGCCGCCCCGCTTCTTATTGCGGACTCATTAAATCCTGGCTCTAAGGCCGCCCCGCTTCTTATTGCGGTCTTGTACAAGATTCCCACCACTTTGATCGTGGTCCCTTCCCCGCTTACCTGCGGACTTCTCCCTTGCAAGGTTTTTCTATTTTTCTTAATATTTCCTGGGTCTCAGCACCATTTGTCGCCCTCAGCCCGCAAGGACGACAATGAGCCTGGTATGGTGTTAATGCTTCATTTTCGTTTATTTAATCAACTTCCTTAGCTTATATACAGCAGGGTGACCAATAAGGGGTCAAGCAATGGGGAGAGCCAATGAGAGTCCTGTTACTATGCTGATTAAATTTGATACAGCCAATAACTATGTCCTCCTTTAGGCGGGCTTCACCAGAAAGTTCATTGTATACTTGCAGCGTACTTTGCTAGCAGTGAGCCACGCACCTTCTTGTAATGGCGGGGACTTCCCTGGCCAGAGGCAGTCCCCGACACTTGCAGTTAGAGCAATTTCAAGGTGATTGTGGGATGAGGACAACTTGACTTATACACATTTTTATACATTGGATAGTAGGCTAAATTGAAGACTCGTGGAATATTGCTGGTAGAAGAGATCTTTAAAACCATCTTGCTAACCCTCTGAAATTCTGAATGAGGCTCAGAAAGTTTAGAGGATTTCTGTAAGGATACCTCATTGTCAGAGCTAGGAACAAATTCAGACCTTCAGATTCCCACCTGATTTCTCTCTGCTATTAATATAAGTGCCTCAAGAGAAAAAAAGAAGCTTTCAAAGATACACAGTGGGTGGGGGTATGGTACTCAGGACACTGGGACGCTTTTTCTATACAATTACTGAAATCTTTTTTTTTCTATTTTTAGAATTCCTTTTTTAAAAATTTTTTTTATTTTTTATAAACATATATTTTTATCCCCAGGGGTACAGGTCTGTGAATCACCAGGTTTACACACTTCACAGCACTCACCAAAGCACATACCCTCCCCAATGTCCGTAATCCCTCCCCCTTCTCCCAACCCCCCTCCCCCCAGCAACCATCAGTTTGTTTTGTGAGATTAAGAGTCACTTATGGTTTGTCTCCCTCCCAATTCCATCTTGTTTCATTGATTCTTCTTCTTACTGAAATCTTATGTCCTGTGCATAATTGACTGTTTATTGTTTTCATTTGTCTGAGACTCCTCCCATCTCTTCTCTTTATTCTTTGGTGAATTGCTCCTTTCATTGTGATTCTGAAAGCACCAGCAGTAATATTATCCTGCACCTCCTGGCCACAAAATGTTTGGACTATACTAAGTCTGGCCATCCATGGTATGCTATCTCCTTTGTCACAGCTCCTTAGATGAACTAAGCAAAGTCATTAAAAATCCTTCTATGAGGGGAGACAAGATGGCGGGGAAGTAGGAGGAGGCACCATTTCAACCTGTACCCTAAAGTGAGCTTATTACCTACCAAAGAACTCCGATTGCCCATCAAATCAGCCTGAGATCAGAATTATACATGTCTGGATCTCTACGGGGGCAGAAGACACCAGGTAAAGCAGAGTGGGAACATTGGACTGATATCGGAAGACAAACAAAAAGGGGAGGGAGCCACCAGAGGTGACCCATTGGAAAGTAATACCCCAATACGAGAGTGCCCTGCATCTGGAGACCAGCATTAACTTGGAGTTTGGTTGAAAGCACTCAAAAAAAGCAAAGGATCATGGGGGAAAATTGTGGGAATTGGGGCGGTTAGGGACAGGGGCTTAAGTCCCTGGACTCAGGACAGCCACCCCTGGTGCTGAGCCAGAGAGTGTGGTGGAGAAACCAGGTCTTGGTCCCTGAGCCACCAGCACACCTGAGAGCGTGTGGGGTTCGGTTCCCATGAGGGGCTGGGAGCCTCGCCACCTGGCAGAAGCACAGCCTTTTTGCAGTCCCCATGCGAGTGTCATGCCGTGCTATTGTGCGCCATGCTATTAGTCTAGTTGCGCCCTGCACCCTCCCCTGAGAGAGGTGTGCGCAGGCACCAGCCCAGCGCTCTCGGACCCAGAAAGACCAGACACTCCCAGCCTGGGCCAGGAGGGAAATCTCAGTTATGATCGCTGCTTGGATCCTTTCTGGCAGTCTGGAGCTGCCCAGATAGCTGCCGCTGATGTGGTTTTGGGTACAAACAGGAGTTCCTGTGTCCCCAGGGACCGTGGCTTGGAACGTGCTCTGCCAGTGGCTGAGGGGGAAATTATGTGCTCTGCAGCACCCAGAGGGGAACAAACTGTGGCTTCTAAGACGGAGGTCTGGGTGCAGTTTGCTTTCCTCTAAACCTCCAAAAACCATCAAAAGCTGTCAAGGCGAGAGAAAAAAAAAAAACAAAACAAAAGACAAAATGAATAAGCAAACATAAAAACCTCCAGAGAACAAAAGCCTGAAAAACCGGTTTCCCCACTGCCTTGAGCGGGGCGGGAGGACTTAACTTAGGGAACATGGCCTGAAATCCCACGTGGCAGGCCCCTCCCCCAGAAAACCAACCAGGAAAAAGAAAGAAAGAAAAAAAAAGGTGACAAGAGAACCACCACCACTACTTCATAGATACAACTTTTATTTTTAATTCATTCCCACTATTCTGGTTCCTATTTACCATCACAGTGAGATGTCCAGTACATCAAATTCCATAATAACCTTTTAATCTGAACCTTTTGATATACCCGTGTTTTTCTTTTGCTTTTCTATTTTTTAATTTTAAAAAAAAATTTAGTTTAGTTTAGTTTATTCTTTTTTTATTTTTATTTTTTAACATTCATATAGAGTTAAACTTCAAGGTAATCCCTTTTCCACAATCAATGCTACCCCCTATAGTTAAACCAATTTTTAATCCTCCTTTATCTAGGAAAGTTGAGTCCTTTAACAAAGATATCAGTATACATCCAGGAAGAATCAAAATAACCTTCCTTGTCCACACTGAGAATTTATAACCACTCTTCCATCTTTTTCTTCCACCAGTGTTTCTGTGTATTTGTGTTTGTCTTGATAGTATATAAATCATATACTTGGGGTTCTTTTTGACAAGATTCCTTTTTTTTTTTTTTTTCTTTTATATTTATACATATATTTTTTTCTCTTGTCATATACTTTTATCAGTCTTTTTGTTTGTCTGTTTTTGTATATATATGTCATAAATCTTTCCTTGGGGCCCATTTGGGCTGAGCCTTCTCTTTAATATTTCTTTTTTTTTCCTGTCTCTCTCTCTCTCTCTCTTTTTTCTCTTTCTTTTCTTTTTTCTCTCTTTCATTTTTCTTTTGTTTGGGTGGGGACTCCTGATTGCTCAGAAGCGTTTCCAGGGTGCTCCTCAACTGCACCATGGTCGATACATCCAGTTACATCCATTCAGCCATCTCTCACCAAAATGACTAGGAGGAGAAACGCCCAACAGAAGAAAAATTCAGAGGATGGGCCTTCTGCAAAAGAGCTAATGGCTATCAACATAGACAATATGTCGGAAAGGGAATTCAGGCTAACAATTATCCAGGCAATAGCTCGGTTGGAGAAAGCTATGGATGACCAAACAGAATTGATTAGGGCAGAACTGAAAGCCGCCAGGGATTATGTTCACAATGTTAGGGGAGAACTGAAAGCCACCAGGGATGATGTTCGCAATGCTCTCAATGAGTTCCAATCTAATCTAAATTCTCTAAAAGCTAGGGTAACTGAGACAGAAGATAGAATTAGTGATCTGGAGGACAAACAGATAGAGAGAAAGGATCAGGGGGAAGCCTGGAGCAAATAGCTTAGAAGCCACAAAAACAGAATCAGGGAAATAAATGATGCCATGAGACATTCCAATGCCAGAATTATTGGAATCCCTGAAAGGGAGGAGAAAGAAAGAAGTCTAGAAGATACAGTGGAACAAGTTCTCCATGAAAATTTTCCCAGTCTCGCGAATGGAACCAGCGTTCATGTACTAGAGGCTGAACGGTCTCCCCCCAAGATTATAGATTCTCAGAAGTCCTCAAGACACCTAATAGTAAGAATGAAGAATTAAAATTATAGGCAGGCCTTCTTGAAGACAGCTAGGACAAAGAGGCTCCATACATACAGAGGAAAGCCCATCAGAATAACATCAGAGCTGTCCACAGAAACCTGGCAAGCCAGAAAGGGCTGGCAAGATATATTCAGTGTACTAAATGAGAAGAACATGCAGCCAAGAATACTTTATCCACCAAGACTGACGTTCAAAATGGATGGAGAGATAAAGAGTTTCCAAGACCGGCAAGGCTTAAAAGAGTATGCGACCACCAAGCCGACACTGCAGGAAATATTAAGGGGGGGTTCTATATAAGAGTAAAAATCCCAAGAATATCATTGAATAGAAATATAGAGACAATCTACAGAAAGAAAGACTTCAAAGGTAACAAGATGTCAACAAAAACGTATCTATCAATAATCACTCTCAATATGAATGGCCTAAATGTGCCCACAAAATGACACAGGGTTGAAGATTGGATAAAATGACAGGACCCATACATATGTTGTCTACAAGAGACCCATTTTGAACCTAAGGATACACCCAGAATGAAAGTGAAGGGATGGAGAAGCATCTTTCATGCCAATGGGCCTCAAAAGAAGGCTGGGGTAGTGATTCTTATATCAGATAAATTAGATTTTAAACTAAAGACTGTAGTCAGAGATACAGAAGGACACTACATAATTCTTAAAGGGACTATCCACCAAGATGATCTAACAATTGTAAATATCTATGCCCCCAATATGGGAGCAGCCAATTACATAAGAAAACTATTAATCAAGATAAAGAGTTATATTGATATGAATACATTAATAGTAGGAGATCTTAACATGTCTCTCTCAGTAACAGACAGATCATCCAAGCAGAAAATCAATAAAGAAACAAGAGAATTGAATGACACATTGGACCAGATAGGCCTCATATATATATGTATATATATATATATATATGACATATATAACATTCCACCCTATAACAACAGAATACTCATTCTTCTCAAGTGCACATAGAACCTTCTCCAGAATAGACCACATACTGGGTCACAAATCAGGACTCGACCGACACCAAAAGACTGAGATTATTCCCTGCATATTCTCATATCACAATGCTTTGAAACTGGAGCTCAATCACAAGGAAAAGTTTGGAATGAACTCAAACACCTGGAAGCTAAAGACCACCTTGCTTAAGAATGCTTGGATCAACCAGGAAATCAAAGAAGAACTTAAACAATTTATGGAAACCAATTAGAATGAAGACACTTCGGTCCAAAACCTATAAGATACAGCAAAGGCAGTCCTAAGGGGGAAATACATAGCCATCCAAGCCTCCCTCAAAAAAATTGAAAAATACGTAATATACCAGCTGTCTCTACACCTTAAAGAACTGGAGAATCAGCAACAAATCAAACCAACTCCACACATAAGAAGGGAAATAATCAAGATTAGAGGAGAGATCAAAGAGGTAGAAACTAGAGATACAGTAGAATGTATCAATGAAACTAGAAGCTGGTTTTCTGAAAGAATCAATAAGGTCAATAAACTATTGATTGGTCACACTAATCCAAAAGAAAAGAGAGATAGCTCAAATTAATAAAATTATGAATGAAAAGGGAGAGATCATAACTAACACCAAGGAAGTAGAAACAATCATCAGAAGTTATCAACAGTTATATGCCAATAAGCTAAGCAGCCTAGATGAAATGGATGCATTCCTGGAAAACTATAAACTCCCACAATTGAACCAGGAAGAAGTTGACAACCTGAATAGACGGATATCTAGTAACGAGATTGAAGCAGTGATCAAAAACCTCACAAAAAACAAGAGCCCAGGACCTGACGGATTCCCTGGGGAATTCTACCAAACTTTCAAAGAAGAAACAACACCTATTCTCCTGAATTTTCAAAAAAATTAATTTTCAAAAAATTGAAGCAGAAGGAAAACTTCCAGACTCTTTTTATGAAGCCAGCATTACCCTGATCCCCAAACCAGGCAAAGACCACACCAAAAAGGAGACTTTCAGACCAGTATCACTGATGAATATGGATGCTAAGATTCTCAACAAGATCCTAGAAAACAGGATCCAACAGCACATTAAAAAAGATTATCCACCATGATTCATGACCCAGGATTCATCCCTGGGTTACAAGGATGGTTCAACATTCACAAATCAATCAATGTGATAGAACAAATCAATAAGAGACGAGAGAAGAACCACATGGTCCTCTCAATTGATTCAGAAAAAGCATTTGACAAAATCCAGCATCCATTCCTGATTAAAATGCTTCAAAGTATAGGGATAGAGGGAATATTCCTGAACTTTATAAAATCTATCTATGAAAGACCCACAGCAAATATCATCCTCAATGGCAAAAGGCTCACAGCCTTCCCGTTGAGATCAGGAACACGACAAGGATGCCCACTCTCACCACTCTTGTTCAACATAGTATTAGAAGTCCTAGCAACAGCAATCAGACAACAAAGAGAAATAAAAGGTATCCAGATTAGCAACGAAGAAGTCAAACTCTCTCTTTTTGCAGATGACATGATTCTTTATATGGAAAACCCAAAAGACTCCACCCCCAAACTACTAGAACTCATACAGCAATTCAGTAATGTGACAGGATACAAAGTCAATGTACAGAAATCAGTGGCTTTCTTATACACTAACAATGAAAATACAGAAAGGGAAATTAGAGAATCAATTCCATTTACTACAGCACCAAGAACCAAAAGATACCTGGGAATCAACCTAACCAAAGAGGTAAAGGATCTCGAGGAACTCCAGAACACTCATGAAAGAAATTGAAGAAGACACAAAAAGATGGAAGACCATTCCATGTTCTTGGATCGGAAGAATGGACATTGTTAAAATGTATATACTGCCTAGAGCAATCTGTAGTTTTAATGCTATTCCGACCAAAATTCCACCGGTATTCTTCAAAGAGCTGGAGCAAATAATCCTAAAATTTGTATGGAATCAGAAGAGACCCCGAATCACTACGGAAATGTTGAAAAGCAAAAATAAAACTGGGGGCATCACGTTACCTGATTTCAAGCTTTATTACAAAGGTGTGATCACCAAGACAGCATGGTACTGGCATAAAAACAGACACATAGACCAGTGGAACAGAGTAGAGAGCCCAGATATGGATCCTCAACTCTATGGTCAAATAATCTTCGACAAAACAGGAAAAAATATAAAGTGGAAAAAAGACAGTCTCTTCAATAAATGGTGTTGGGAAAACTGGACAGCTATATGTAGAAGAATGAAAACTCGACCATTCTCTTACACCATACACAAAGATAAACTCAAAATGGATAAAAGACCTCAATGTTAGACAGGAATCCATCAGAATCCTAGAGGAGAACATAGGCAGTAACCTCTTCGATATCAGCCACAGCAACTTCTTTCAAGATATGTCTCCAAAGGCAAAGGAAACAAAAGCAAAGATGAACTTTTGGGACTTCATCAAGATCAAAAGCTTCTGCACAGCAAAGGAAACAGTCAACAAAACAAAGAGGCAGCCCACAGAATGGGAGAAGATATTTGCAAATGACAGTACAGACAAAAGGTTGATATCCATGATCTATAAAGAACTTCTCAAACTCAACACACACAAAACAGATAATCATATCCAAAAAATGGGCAGAAGATAAGAACAGACACTTCTCCAATGAAGACATACACATGGCTATTAGACACATGAAAAAATGTTCATCATCACTAGCCATCAGGGAGATTCAAATTAAAACCACATTGAGATACACCAGTTAGAATGGCCAAAATTAGCAAGACAGGAAACAACGTGTGTTGGAGAGGATGTGGAGAAAGGGGAACTCTCTTACACTGTTGGTGGTAATGCAAGTTGGTGCAGCCACTTTGAAGAACAGTGTGGAGATTCCTCAAGAAATTAAAAATAGAGCTTCCCTATGACCCTGCAATTGCACTACTGGGTATTTACCCCAAAGATACAAATGTAGTGAAAAGAAGGGCCATCTGTACCCCAATGTTTATAGCAGCAATGGCCACGGTTGCCAAACTGTGGAAAGAAACAAGATGCCCTTCAATGGATAAATGGATAAAGAAGATGTGGTCCATATGCACTATGGAGTATTACGCATCCATCAGAAAGGATGAATACCCAACTTTTGTATCAACATGGACAGGACTGGAAGAGAGTATACTGACTGAAATAAGTCAAGCAGAGAGAGTCTATTATCATATGGTTTCACCTATTTGTGGAGCATAACAAATAACATGGAGGACATAGGGAGATGGAGGGGAGATGGGAGTTGAGGGAAATTGGAAGGGGAGATGAACCATGAGAGACTATGGACTCTGAAAAACAATCTGAGGGTTTTGAAGGGGTTGGGGGTGGGAGGTTAGGGGAGCCAGGTGGTGGGTATTAAGGAGGGCACATATTGCATGGAGCACTGGGTGTGGTGCAAAAACAATGAATTCTGTTATGTTGAAAAGAAATTAAAAAAATTAAAAAATAAACAAAAAGTCCTTCAAGAACTTTTAATTTATTGGTAGTAGAGAGAAGCTCCATCTTTCCTTTGTGAATGTTAAGTTGGGATGCCATATGCCTGCATTTGTCTGTGGTCATGTTCTCCTCTTACTTTACCAAAAGGAGATATGGTTGAACAGTATGAATGAAACACACGGAGAAGCAGATCCAAGAAATGAAAGGAAGTCTAGATAGTCTCATATGAATTAATGACATCCTTAAGTTGAGTTACAATGAAAGCTTTTCCCAGTTTCTTGGACCAAGTGCTCTCTCTCACTCCCTTTCTCTTATCTTTTTCTATTTCTCTCCTACTCTCTGTTCTAAAATTATATTGAGTTGAAGTTTTACCATTTAAAAGCAACAAGTCTGTTCAGCACAGCACATTGCTTTTCTGGTCTTCAGTAACTGCCTTCTGTATTTTTAGGTTATCACACCCATTCCCTTCTTTATCCTCAGTTATTAGCCAGGACACAGGAGGCATCCTGCATCACTGTATTTCCTCCTGGCTTTGTCTTTCAATTGCTCATGCTGTGGTGAAATGAGCTATTTGGGTGTCAGACTGAAAATCTGTCAGAGGAGCTTTCTCTGATTTCCATCTTCTCCTCATGAATAGAAGTAGAGATTTTAGAGGTGAGTGAATGTAGCTCTGTCATTTTATTAATGATAAATCAATGTTTTGGAAACATTTCCTAAGGTGAAAGGTAGAGCTTGATTGAAGTGTCACCAAATTTATGGTCCAGGGATATTTCCTTCACTGCAGGCTGTTTCTCCAATATCACCAGGGTCATTTTTCTCTCCTGGAAACTTGAGAAAGACCCTTTTCTGCCTTGATTCTGGTGAGTGAGAGGAGAGTTCACACCATCTTTGGAATATGGACCAATCCCTCTATGGTAATACATTTAGCCTAGTTGCATAAACTCTACATTCTGTAAAATTAATGTCAATGAGTTTGGGGTCTTTCATAAAGTCTATTTTACTTTGCTATATCAGTCTATACAAAAATACCTAAAGATAGAATATTCTACATATTTTTTTGATTCCAAATCTAACCATATTCCTCAACTTCTGAATGGCTATTACTTCCTGAATATTTCTGGTTTCATTTCTTGTTTTTTTGTTGTTGTTGTTGTTGTTCTTTTTAAGATTTTTTTTACTTATTTGTCAGAGAGAGAGAGAGAGAGAAAGAGAGTGCACAAGCAGTGGGAGCATCAGGCAGTGGAAAGAGCAGACTCCTTCTGAGCAAGGAGCCCAATGCCAGACTTGATCCCAGGACCCTGGTATCATGACCTGAACCAAAGTCAGATGCTTTAACTGACTGAGCTACCCAGGCATTCCTCTGGTTTCATTTCTAACATAAACATTAATATTGTGCTTAAGCTTTATTCACCTGCCAGGAACCAGCAAATAAATCAACAACCAATAAGACATATTTCGAGCCTGAAAAATTCATCTTAAAAATAACTAAGTTAATTTGTTAACAGCATTAAGAGATTTCAAATTCACCACAAAATCTTTGTTAGGAACCAAATGGGGATGGGCCTCAATTTTTTTAAAATTAATTTTTTATTAAGGTATAATTGACATATGAAATTATATTAGTTTTGGGCATGCAGCATAATGAGTCTATATTTCTATACACTGTGACATGATCACAAGTTTAGTTTCCTTCTGCCACCTACCTTATAAATTTACATAATATGCAATACAATGTTATTGACAACAGTCACCATGTTGTACATCACTGAATGTTTGTATCTCCTACCCCTTCCATTTTCCAACTCCTCAAACCCCTCCCCTCTCCAATAACCATCAAATTTGTTCTTTACATTCATGAATTTGTTATTTTTTTCTTTTATTTTTTTGATTCCATATATATGTGAGATTATATAGTGTTTGTTTTTTCTCAATCTAACTTATTTTACTCAGTATAATACTCTTTTTTTTTCCTGAGAGAGAGAGAGAGCATACAAGAATTGGGAGACAGGGACAGAGGAAGAGCAAGAGGAAGAGAGAAAATCCCCAGCAGACCCCCTGCTGAGTGTGGAGCCCCACATGGGGCATGATCTTACAACCCTGAGATCATGACAAATGTGGAAATCAATTGACTGAGTCACCAGGCACCCCTACTCAGCATAATATTTTCAAGGTCCATCCATGTTGTCACTAATGACAATATTTTATTCTTTTTTATGGCTGAATAATACTCTAGTGTTTGTGTATGTGTACCCCACATCTTTATCCATTCATCCATCAATAGACCCTTAGGTTGTTTCCATATCTTGGCTATTGTGAATCATGCTGCAATGAAGATAAAGGTGCATTTATCTTTTCAATTTAGTGTTTTCAATTTCTTCAGATAAATACCCAGAATTCGAATTCTAGATCATATGGTAGTCCTACTTTTGTTTTTTTGAGAAACCACCATCTTGTTTTTCATAGTAGCTGTAGTAATTTATAATCCCTCAAAAATATATGAGGGTTACCTCTTCTCCACATCATTGCCAAACCTTGTTATTTCTTGTATTTTTGATACTAGCCATTGAGACTGGTGTGAGATAATATTTCATTGTAGTTTTTGTTTGCATTTTCTTGATGATTAATGATGTTGAAAATCCTTTTTTGGTTCTCTTTGGCTAGCCACACTTTGGAAAAAATGTTTATTCATATCCTTTGAAAAATGTTTATTCATATCCTTTGACCGTTTTTTAATCAATCATTGTTTTTTATTATTGAATTGTGTAATTCTTTATATATTTTAGATATTAACCACTTATTGGATTTATGATTTACAATTATGTTTTTCCATTCAGTTAGTTACCTTTTTATTTTATTATGCTGATTGTTCCTTTTGCTATTCAATAGCTTTTTATTTTGATATAGTCTCATTTGTTTATTTTTACTTTTGTTACTGATGCTTTTGGAGTCAGATTAAAAAAAAAAAACTCACCAAGACCAACACCAACGTCAAGGAGCTTACTACATGTTTTTTGCCAAGAATCTTATAGTTGCTCGTCTTAAATTCAAGTCTTTAATCCATTTTGAGTTTATTTCTGTGTATGTCAAAATACAGTGGTCCAGTTTTATTCTTTTGCATGTGGCTGTACAGTTTTTAAAATACCATTTATTAAAGAGATTATCTTTTCTTCATCATATATTCTTGCTTCTTTTGCAGCAAATTATTTATGGGTTTTATATTCTGTTCCATTGTTCTGTGTATCTGATTTCATGCCAATATCATACTGTTCTGATAATATAGCTTATATATGTAATATAGTTTAAAATCAAGGAGCGTGGTGTCTCCACTTTGTTCTTTCTCAAGACTGCTTTGGATATTTGGGATCTTTTGTGATTCCATACAAATTTTTGAATTGTTTTCCATTTCAGTGAAAAAGGCCATTGGAGTCTTGATAGGGATTACATTGAATTTATAGATTGCTTTGGGTAATATGGGCATTTTAACAATATTAACTCTCCCAATCCATGAGCACAGAATATCTTTTCCATTTATTGGTGTCTTCAGTTTCTTTCTTTCTTCAATGTCTAGTAGTTTTCAGTATACAAGTCTTTCACATCCTTGGTTAAATTTATTCCTAGGTGTTTTATTCTTTTTGATGCAGTTGTAAATAGGATTGTTTCTTAATTTTTCTGATAGTTTTGTTGTTCGTGTATAAAATGCAACATATTTTTGTATATTGATATTGTATCCCACAACTTTATTGAATTCATTTATTAGTTTTAGCAGGGTTTTGTTTGTTTGTTTGTTTGTTTTGCATCTTTAGGGCTTCCTATACATAAAATTATGTCACATCACAAATAGTGAGTTTTACTTTTTCCTTTCCAATTTGGATGCATTTTGTTTGTTTGTTTGTTTTTATAGTTGCTCCAGTTCAGACATTCAATACTATGTTGGACAAAAGTGGCAAGAGTGGGTATACTTGTCTTGTTCTTCATTTTAGAGAAAAAGATTTCAGCTTTATTCTATTGAGTATGAAGTTAGCTCTGGGCTTGTCATATGATTTTTGTCTTTCATTTTGTATCTGTGATGTATTATGTTGATTGATTTGTAGGTTTTGAACCATCCTTGCATCCCTGGAAAAAAATCCCACTTGATCAAAATGTTCTTTTAATGTATTATTGAATTTGGTTTGTTAATATCTTGAGGATTTTTGCATCTATGTTCATCAGGGATATTACCTGTAAATTTTTTTTTAAGTGGTGCCCTTATCTGATTTTTGTATTAGAGTAATGCTGGTGAAGTAAAATGAATTTGGAAGTATTCCCTTCTTGAGTATAACTCAATACCACAGTAAGATACCACCTCACACCTGTCAGAATGGCTAAAATTAACAATCCAGAAAACAACAGATATTGATGAGGATGTGGAGCACTCTTACACTGTATTTACCCAAAGTATACAAAAATACAGATTCGGGGGTGCCTGGGTGGCTCAGTTAAGCATCTTAATCTTGTTCTCAACTCAGGTCTTGATTTCAGGGTTGTGAGTTCAAGCCCTTTGCTGGGTTCCACACTGGGTGTGGAGCCTACTTAAAAAAACAAAACAAAAACAGATTTGAAGGAGCACCTGCACCTTGATGTTTATAGCAGCAATGTCAACAATAGCCAAACTATGGAAACAGCCCCAGTGTCCATCAACATGCCTAGTATAATATATTATTATAGTATAATAATGGATAAAGGAGAAGCTTTGAAATACATATATATACACACATATATATATATATATACACACACACATACACACATAGAGACATATATCCAGCTTTGATGAATATGTATATATATATATATTCAATTTCAGTTATGTATATATGTGTGTGTATATATATGTATTCATATATACAAATATATATGACTAGTACTCAGCCATCAAAACGAATGAAATCTTGCCATTTGCAGCGATGTGAATGGAGTTACTGTGTATTACAGTAAGTGAAATAAATCAGTCAGAGAAAGACAAACATGAATTCACTTACATGTAGGATTTAGTAAACAAAACAGATGAACATACAGGAGGGGGAAAAAAAAAGAGGGAAGCAAACCTTAAGAGACTCTTAATGATAGAGAACAAATTGAGGGTAGATGCAGGGACGAGGGTAATGGATACTGGGCATTAAGGAGGGCACTTGTTATGAGGAGCATTGGATGTTATACGTAAGTGATGAAATCACCAAATTCTACTCCTGAAACCAAAATTATACCGCATGTTAACTAACTAGAATTTAAATAAAAATTTGGAAGAAAAAACTGGAAATGTTCCTTTCTCTTTAAAACTTTGGAAGAGTTTGAGGATAAATATTAAATCTTCTTTGAATGTTTGATGGAATTCACCAGTGAAGCCATCTGTTCTTGGACTTTTGTTTTGGCTGAGGTGGTTTTTTTTTTTTTTTTTTTTTTGCTTTTGTCTTTAAGATTTAAATTATTTGAGAAAGAGAGAGAGAGAGAAAGCATGAGTGGTGGGAGGGTCAGAGGGAAATGGAGAAGCAGACTCCCCACTGAGGAGGGAGACTGACAATGAATGTGGGGCTCAATCCCAGGACTCTGGGATCATGACCCAAGTGGAAGGCAGACACTTAATTCACCAAGCCACCCAGGCACCCCTCTGGCGAGGTTTTTTATTAGGATTCAACCTCCTTGTTAGTACCAATTTTGTATTTCTTCATGATTTAGTGTTGGGAGACTATATGTTTCTAGGAATTTATCAGTTTTTTCTAGGTTGTCCTATTTGTTGGCATATAATTGTTTATAGTTGTCTCTTATGATTTTTTGTATTTCTTTGGTATGTTTAACTTTCCCTCTTTGATTTGTGATTTTATTTGAGACTCTTCTCTTCTTTTCTTAGTGGGTCTAACTAAAGGTTTATTAATTTTGTTTATTTTTTCAAAGAACAAGTTCTCAGTTTCATTGATCTTTTCTATTGTGTTTTTAGTTTCTATTTCACTTATTTCTGCTCTGATCTTTATTGTTTTCTTCCTTCTACTAATTTTGGGCTTTGTTTGTTTCTTCTTTTCTGTAGTTCAAATGCAGTGTTAGTCTGTTTATTTCAGATTTTTCTTCTTTCTTAAGATAGGTCTGTACTGCTATAAAGTTGTCTGTAAGTACTGCTTTTGCTGTTTCATAGATTTTGATGTGTTGTGTTTTCATCTACATTTGTCTCAAGGTATTTTTTTGAATTTATCCATCAGTTTCTTCAACAATCCACTGGTTGTTCAGTAGCATGTTATTTAGCTTCCACATATTTGTGATTTTTCCAGTTTTCTTTTTGTGGCTGATTTTCAGTTTAATATCCTATGGTCAGAAAAGATGCTTGGCATGATTTCAGTCTTAGACTTATCGAGACTTGTTTTGTGGTCTAACATATGATCTATCTTGGAGAAGTTTCCATGGGCACTCGAGAAGAATGTATGTTCTGTTGTTTCTGGATGGAATGTTCTGTAAGTGTCTGTTGTGTCCATCTGCCTAACATGTCACTTAAGGCCAATGTTTCCTTATTGATTTTTCTGTCTAGATCATCTATTCATTGATATAAGTGGGGTATTAAAGTCTTCTACTTTATACAGATATTTTTTGACCTGGTAGAGACATATCAACAGCAGATTCATTTCCCACTCAAAACTGGGAAGCAATGTAGAATATATTTATCCTTCTCTCTTATTCTTAGAAATAAGTGGTTCGCTTGTCCACATTTTTATGTACTAACTTCCTATATCATTAGTTCTGTTTAATCTCATTCTTTTTCTAGTACTTCTTTGGTTCCTTGCTTCATGAAGGGCAGGTCCAGTGCAAGAACTTTGGTGGGGAGGATGAGTAAGAGACTTAATCCTATTTTTTTTTTTTTTTTTTGTTAACATGTTCATGTGGACAGGAGAGCCAAGTCTGGTTGCCACGTGAATTTCTGGGAGAATACTGAGGCAGGAAACCAGCATCAAAATATTCTACTTCTTTCTAATGAAAGCCTTTTTGTAATCCCTAGAAAGGACAAAGATTCTATCTTAGGTGATTAGTTAGTAACAATTTAGATGACTAGACTTTTGGGAAGATCCAGCCTTTAGTGTAGAAGAATATTTACATGTGACTAGGGAAACCTAGTCTGTCCTTAAATTCATATTAGCTGAATGACATAGGACAAATTGATGCTCCAGGCTTTTGGATTAGATTACTTCAAAGTTCTCTTATTGGTATAATGTTTCATGACTCTTCTTTTGTAGTTAGTATAGGGCCCAGGCAAAGGCATGACCCTGGATATTTATATACAGACTGATTAGGCTAAATATTCTATCCATGTGGTTAGCTGATTTCCACTTCCTCCATCTAGTCTTGTTTAAAGGAACAAGGAATCAACAGGACTCTGTAAATAACTGCAAAAACAAATTTCATGTGCTATTTAGAGAGAGTCTACTATTATCATGGTTTTTAATTGGAAAGATAACTCTTTCTCAGTTATTCTGCTATGCTTTTTGACTTCCAACAGTGGTGTTTTTAAATTCTGTTCCTTGAAACAATGTTAATAAATGTTCCTCATTAAAAGGCTCAGTAATGACATAGATTTAGTAAACATTAGATCATGTAATCCCCTAGGAATTTATTGTTCTTTGGATACTAATATTTCTGCTAGAGAGATCCCTGCTTAATTTTTTTTAAAACACAGCATGATAGGCAGAATAATCCTTTCCAATGATGTCCATGTTTCCAGAACCTATGTATATGTTGTTATATGGTGGGGGGAATTAAAGCTACAGATGGAATTAAGGTTACTTGTCAGTTTACCTTGAAATGAGATTTCCCTGGATTATTTGAATGGGGCCAATGTAATCACAAGTCTTTAAAAATGGAAGACAGAAATGGAAGAGTCAATTTTAGAGTCAGAGAAAGAATCGATTGGGCATTGCTGGCTCTGAAGATGGAAGGAGGTAAGTTTTAGAAGCTGGAAAAGCCAAGAAAATGATTCCTCCCTGGATCCTCCAAAAGGAACACAGTCCTGTTGATACTTTGAGTTTTACCCAAGGAAACCTGTTTTCACCTCTTGCTGCCAGAATTGTAAAACACATAATAAATATGTGTTGTTTTAAGCCACCAAGTTTGTAGTAATTTATAACAGCAACCATAAGATACTAATACAGTGTTTTACAAAATCATATGACCATAGAATACTTAATATCTCCTAGATCTTGTATCCAAATTTGGAACAAAATTTGGGGAGGCTGATGGTCTCAGTCCATCGCCTTATTCTCTAAATTAGCCCTGTTCAATAGAGTTTCCTGCATTAATGGATATCATTTATATATGTGCTGTGGTAACCACTAGCTACAAGTAGCTACTGAGCACCTCATTGTGGTTGGTGCAAGTGAAAAAGTGAAATTTAAATTTTATTTTATCATGATTAATTTAAATTTAAATAGCTACATGTCACTACTGGCTAATGTATTGGACAATACAGCTTTTTTAAAAAAAAATTATTTATTTATTTGACAGAGAGAGACACAGCAAGAGAGGGAACACAAGCAGAGGGAGTGGGAGAGGGTGAAGCAGGCGTCTTGTTGAGCGGGGAACCCAATGCAGGGCTTAATCCCAGGACCCTGGGGTCATGACCTGAGCCAAAAGCAGGCGCTTAATGACTGAGTCACCCAGGCACCCTTGGACAATACAGTTTTAGATCAAAGTTTTCAGATTCAGTTGCTTATAAAAGCCAGTGTATATAAAAATGAGAAGCTTATGTAATATAAATAAGATAACAGTGAAAGACTTATGACGAATAACACTGACTCTTGGTCAGTGTTCTAGAGATTGACAAAGGAGTGGAAGAAAGGTGTCCTTCAGAGGGTGTACCTTGGCCGTAAGGGAGAGAGCTACTCTGCTCCTGCCAGTTATAGCAATGAGGAAACAGTTATTATCAGAAGTAAATTTTCAAGAGAAGCTAGAAATTTGGGTTTTTATCTTAACTACTCAGATCCCTCAAAGTCTCAGATAAAAGCAAACATAACTATGAGGCACATCAGCTGGTAGACTTTTTTTGTTGTTGTTATTTTTTATTTATTTTATATATATATATTTTTTAATTAATTTTTTATTTTTTATAAACATATATTTTTATCCCCAGGGGTACAGGTCTGTGAATCACCAGGTTTACACACTTCACAGCACTCTGGTAGACTTTTAGTTTCAATGCCCTGAAAAAGAATGATGCAGAACGTTTTTCTTTATTTTAATTCTGAGGCCCTGGCCTAAGGAAGAGATGTGCTATTGAGGAAGAGAGCTGTTGAGTACAGTGGTACAGAATGGGGCACTGCTCAAGGACACATATATTGTGAGTCATAATTGACATTGCACAAATGAAGGATGCATTCAATTATTTAGATAATCTTTTGGCAAATAGTGGTAAAGTAATTTGTTCTAATAAAGTCAGCACATTATGAAAATTTTCCAGTAGATGGAAATAAATTACCTTGAAAACAATAATTTTTTAATTTATTTTTATATTGCTGTATGTGGGCAATATAAAATGTGGGCAACTCTGATAAGGTGAGGTTCAAAGGAGAATATCTAGGAAGGCTGCCTATCAGATAAAATTCACCTTTATGAATCTACTATTTATAAACTCTGAACTTTTTTTTCTTACACATTCATTAAAAGAAAAGATCTGGGGGAACCTAGGTAACTTAGTTCATTAAGTGTCTGCCTTCGGCTCAGGTCATGATCCCAGGGTCCTGGGTTTGAGTCCTGTGTCAGACTCCCTGCTCAGTGAGAAGTCTACTTCTACCTCTCCCTTTGCCCCTTCTCCTGCTTGTGCTCTTTCTTTCTCTCTTCATCCCCCCCTCCTCAAATAAATACATAGAATCTTAAAAAAAAAATCTCAAACTTTCCCAAAGGATGCCAGACCAACTTATACCAGCTGAGTATTCCTGCCATGTTCTTTCAGAGAGTACTCTGTTTTGCATATCGCTGCTCTTCATTGCATTATCATTTTAAATTGATTTAAAAACCAATTCCTTCTCTTTATTTCCTTCTCCTTCTTCTTCCTTTTATGGTCCCAGTGCCTGCTAACAGAAAACTCACTTAGAATCTGCTCCATATTTTCTTGTTGAATTATTTTTTTTTTTCTCTTGTATACCCTGTACAGGTATCCTTTTTCTTTCTAGCTCCACCTGTTTTTTTTTTTTTCCCCAATCCTTGTTTTTACCTCTCTCTGTCCTCTTTTGCCTCAGTTTCTCATTCTCTGCCTTCATCTCCCTGTCCTCACTTCTCTCACATTGTCTCTTTGTCACCTGCTGACTTGTTTCTATCTCCCTCTCATTCACTTTCCTTTTTCTTTTCTCTCTCATTTCTCACTCTGCTCACTATTTCCAGTTCTGTCTTTGACTGTTCCCTCAAGTGGGGATTTGGAATCCAAAAAATTGAGACAGCAAAAGGTGTGACACATCAACCTTAATTTCCTAGTTGTTTCTTTATCTGGAAGTTTCAGGTTTTTCTTCTTTCCACGATGTGAAAACATGCTGGAGAATGAGTGACAGGTGCTTTCAAATATGAAAATCTTTCTCAAAAGCACCAGGGTGAAACCACTGGAAAAATCATTGACCTTCAGCAACAGACATCTCCTGGTGGCAGCTTCCCTCTTCCTTTTCTTTATTTCTTTTATTTAGAAAACAAGCTGGAAGCATCAAGGTGGAATTTGCTGAAGCAAATGAGAAACAAATAGCTGCCTATTATAGTTTCCATGGAGTCCACTCTTGGGTCAGAAGAAGTGGTGAGCCCAGCATTCAGAGAGATTACTGTGCCTCTAACGTCACACCACCAGCACCAGAGAAAATAGTTTGGCCAAAGAATTATAAAGGAAGAAAGGGAACTGGCTGTGCCTTGCTTTCTTTCTTGCATTGCTTTCAGAGGCTCAGTTGTGAAGAAGCAGAGCTGCCATTCTGCCTCAGACAGCCTACTTTGCTTTAAATTATTCTGGACTGGGTCACATGGGCCAGTAACAGGTGTTCAGGTGAAAGGTTTTACTTAGTTTCTTTTTGCAATGATTCAGAAGCAGAATTATTTATTTATTTAGTTAGTTACTTATTTATAGAAATATTTTTTAAGAGCCAAATTTCTTTATTTTCAATTAAGCACCTGTTATTCTGTGATCAAATCTATACTTGGTGGGCTCAGATGTATGGGTGACAGTGACATTAATAATTAGAAAGTCCCAGAGTCCCCTTTTTTCCGGTGAATTATGTAGTAATCAGCTAGTCATACCAACTGGACTTGATAGAAAGTTTGTTTTCAGGAGATGGGTAACACCAAAATCTTTTGCTTTTCTATATATTACAAAAGGAACCAGTTTATGGACCAGCTTTAGGACTTCTCATTTAAATCACAACTAAGTTCAACAAGAGCATCTTTCTGCTGGCCACTTTCTGAAGCTGGTCCCTGATTTCCCTATAACCAGTCAAAATGACTTCTTTCATATGAGTGACTGACTTATTTCCTTTTTATATATACCACATCTTCATTACCCATTCATCTTGAGCTGCTATTTGGCTATTGTAAATAATACTGCAATAAACAGGGATGCATATACCTATTTTTCCCCCATCACATATACATTTTTTTATATTGGACAAACTAAACTTTTTTTCTTCACTCTTGTTTTGCAGTTTTATTCACATTCCAATTAGTTGACATATATAGTAATATTAGTTTCAGGTGTATGATATAGTGTTTAAACACTTCAATATAATATCCTGTGCTCATCACAACTGTACTCTTTAATCCCCATCACCTATTTACCCCATTCCCACCATCTACCTCCCCTCTGGTAACCATCAGTTTGTTCTCTATAGTTAAATGTCTATGTTTTGGTTTTTCTCTCTCTTTCCCTTTAGTCAATGTTTTATTTCTTAAATTTTACATATGAATGAAATCATATGGTATTTGTCTTTCTTTGATTGACTTATTTCATTAGCATTTACTCTCTAGCTCCATCCAAGTTGCAAATGGAAAGATTTCCCTCTTTTTTATGGCTGAGTAATATTCCATGATATATATATACACACACACACACACACACACACACACACACACACATATGTATATGTATACACACACACACACACACACACTTTATCTTGCTTGTCCATTCATCAGTCAGTGGACCTTTGGGCTACTTCCATAATTTGGCTGTTATAGATAATGCTGTATAAACACTGGTGTGTGTGTATCCCTTTGAAGAGTATTATTGTATTCTTCATGTAAATACTTAGTAGTGCAACTGCTGGATCACAGGATAGTTGTATTTTTAACTTCTTGAGGAAATCCCATACTGTTTTCCAGAGTGACAGATCCACTTTGCATTCCCAACAGTGTGAGAGGGTTCCCCTTTTTCATATCCTCATCAGCACCCATTGTTTCTTGTGTTTTTGATTTTTGCCATGCTGACAGGTGTGAGGTGATAATTGTTTAGTTTTGATTTGCAAAACTGATGATGATAATGATGTTGAGCATCTTTTCATGTTGGCCATCTATGTCTTCTTTGAAAATATGTCTATTCATGTGTTCTGCCCATTTTTTCCCATTTTATTTTATTTCTTTTCAGTGTTCCAGCATTCATTGTTTATGCATCACACCCAGTGCTCCGTGCAATACGTGTCCTCCATGATACTCACCACCAGGCTCACCCAACCCCACACTCCCTCCCCTCCAAAACCCTCAGTTTGTTTCTCAGAGTCCACAGTCTCTCATGGTTTGTCTCCCCTTCTGATTTCCCCGAAATCACTTCTCTTCTCCATCTCCCAATGTCTTCCATGTTATTCCTTATGCTCCATAAGTAAGTGAAACCATATGATACTTGGCTCTCTCTGCTTGACTTATTTCACTCAGCATAATCTCCTCAGTCCTGTCCATGTTGATACAAAAGTGGGATATTCATCCTTTCTGATGGAGGCATAATACTCCATTGTATATATGGGCCACATCTTCCTTATTCATTCATCCATTGAAGGGCATCTTGGTTCTTTCCAGAGTTTGGTGACTGTAGCCATTGCCATTATGAACATTGGGGTACAAATGGCCCTTCTTTTCACTACATCAGTATCTTTGGGGCAAATACCCAGTAGTGCAAATGCAGGATCATAGGGAAGCTCTCTTTTTCATTTCTTAAGGAATCTCCACACTGTTTTCCAAAGTGGCTGCAAGAACTTGCATTCCCACCAACAGTGTAAGAGGGTTCCCTTTTTTCACATCCTCTCCAACACATGTTGTTTACTGTCTGCCTATTTTTAATTGGATTATTCATTTTGGGGGTGTTGAGTTTTATAAGTTCTTCGTAGATTTTGGATACTAACCCTTTATCAGAGATGACATTTGCAAATACCTTCTCCCATTCCGTAGGTTGCTTTTAGTTTTGTTGATTGTTTCCTTCACTGAGCAGAAGCTTTTTATTTTAATGTAGTCCCAATAGTTTATTTTTACCTTTGTTTTCCTTGCCTCAGGAGACATATCTAGAAAAAATTTCTGTTATGGCTGATGTCAGAGACATACTGCCTATTCTCTCTTCTAGGGTTTTTATGGTTTCAGGTCTCACATTTAAGTCCTTAATCCATTTTGAGTTTACTTTTGTGTATGGAGGACTTTTTTTTTTAAATTAAGACTTTTACTTTGACTTACAGTTGATTGAACAAAACTGAAGACTCAGTAGGTAAATACGTATGCTCTCCCTTGCTCTTTCTGCTTCAACCTCACTGGCCTTTTTTATTCTCCTGAATTCCTCACATTCTTCCTGCTCTTTATTTTTCACAGAATGCTCCTTTTTATCGTCTTCAACTACTTCACTTCTACATGTCCCTCAGCTCTCCTTAGGTGTCACTCCCTTTGGGAAGACATCACTGGTTTTCTGACTATTAGAACATTACAAAAACCTTCCAAATATGGGATTTCACCCATGTAGGAAATATACCTTTCCATGTATTTCTCCTGGTTGTGATTTAATATTTCTGTGACTATTTGATTAATATCTCTCTCTCCTACAAGTCTATATGCTCCAGAGATACAGGGACTGATTTAGATTACTTTCATCTAGTGTTTGGCAATGAGCTTACTACATAGTAAGGGTTCAATAAATATTTGTTGAGTGAGTAAATGGATGAATGAAAAACAGGAAGGACCAGAGCTTCCCCGTATGTGTGCACTTTATCTGGGTGCACCTGGTCTGCCTGAGAACCCCTAGGCACCAACCTTAGTCCCCCTAGTGGTCTCATTTCCACTCCAACGTGATGAAAGACACTATCAGGAACCAGGAGAAATTCACCAAACTGCAAGTACAAGTGCACATTTGTGGGAAAGGAACTACTCATGGAAAGAAGAAGGTGGTTCACAGAATGGCTAAAACAGATGACAAAAAACTTCAGTTCTCTGTCGGAGGCAGGCCCCTGGCCAGGGCGGCCTCCGTCATTGAAAGATGGTGCCTGGCTAGTTGCCAGGTTAGGATTGCCTCGTGAGACTAAGCGGAACGCCCAAAGAGGAAGTAAACAGCATTGGTTGCTAGCGAAGTTGTTCGTTTAGGTGCGCAGCCTGATTCGCTCCCTCCTGTACCCTGCTCGCTGTTTGGTCATGTAAACGTATATAAGTGTGTAGACTTGCGGAAATAAAGAGAGAGAAGATACATCTGAACTGGGGCTTCTTGTCGTCCTTGCGGGTCGAGGGCGATAGTTCTCCTTAAAGAAGTTAGGAGTAAACAACACCTCTGATATTGAAGAAGTGCATATGTTCACAAACCAAGGAATAGAGATCCACTTTAACAACCCAAAAGTTCAGGCATTGCTGGCCATGAACACTTTCACCATTACAGGTTATGCTGAGAAACAGCTGACAAAAATGCTACCCAGCATCTTCAACCAACTTGTTGCAGACAGTCCGAGCAGTTTAAGAAGACTAGTGGAAGCTCTGCCCAAATAATCCATGGGTGGAAAAGCCCCAGTTGCTACTGGAGAGAATGATGATGATAAAATGCTAGAACTTGTGGAGCATTTTGATGAGCCTTCCAAGAATGAAGTGAAGTGAGTTGAGTCAGATTCTGAAGAAGATAAAACTTGAAGAAGTTCCTGGGAGCTGCTATTTTATATTATGACTGCCTTTCAAGATTTTATTCATGGGTCTGATAAAATCTAGATCTCTAATATTTTTAAGCCCAACCTCCTTGGACCCTGAAGCTCTCTTCAGTTTTTGCTTCTACACAATTTATTCTTTGAAACTAATTAAGCTGAGGAAACCTGGGAATAAAGTTTGAAACAAGATTGATAAAGTTCTTTGGCTAGGAAAAAGAAAAGAAAAAAAGAAAGACAGGACCATAGTCTGGCAATGTCATTATAGTGAATCAACTTAGCCAGGATCTTTGTTTGTTATTATTTAATAATTACAAGGGAAAATATAGCAAGTAGGTGTAGGCCAGTCAGGCCCAGAAATAGAGACCTCCTTGCAGTGGACATCCCAAGGGCCATTAAAGGTAACTCCCTGGAAGACAAAGGGAAGAGAGAGGTCCAGAGAAGGAAAGGTCAGTGACTCCTGTGAAATAAACTGAATTCCCACCCACTGATAGGCTCAAGCTGCTCCCACTTGAGAGCTTCTAAGCATCTAGAATTTTGTGTATCCAATGTGGATTTTGAAAAGAAAGCAATTATAGCATCTTGGAGTGCAAACCTCCATGAGAAAGTCTCATAGTGAAAATGGATCAAAGTTTTATGAGGATGGTTCAAAATTTTCTTGCATTCTAAATTCAAGGGCTAATAAATGCAGATGAATAATATCAGAGATTGTAATGGGAGAATGATGCAAAATCACAATGAAGTTGTAAAATACTCATAACAACAGTGTTGAGGTCAAATGTTCAGAGGCAGCAAGAGGGTGCAGAACTGTGGCCCTGATAGCTGCATCCTAATTAGACTGTTCTTGTAATAAAGTATTGAACAGAGAGGGAGTCTCCCTTCATTGTCAACTATATTCTGAGTTTGTTTTTTCAGTCTTCCTGTGGACTGTGTGATCTTCCTAATAACCTTTCTGACAACATTCCAAAAATTATTTTCTCTTTTTTTTCCAGAATCAATTCATATTGTTTGCAAATAAGAAATCTTGTCCTATGAAATGTGGTAGAAAAAGATAGGAAAAGACTCTGTTTAGTGGACTCCCTGAACAAACACCAGTCAAACCAAATGCAATGACCTGCAATGGCCAGAGGTGGAAAAGTGGGGATGGAGGGAAAGTTGGGATGCTCTTGGCAGATCCGCAGAACCTCAACATGGAGAAATTCCACAACAAAGCCTTTGTGGTGCAAGGTTTCCTCTGTGGCATGGTAATTCTTTTGGAGATAAGTCTTCATGAATCCCAGTAGATTGCTGGTGTGACAAACCTCCTGCTTTCCAAAGTTTGAAAGGATAATCTAACTCAGTGTTTTTTAGTGGGGATGGTTTTACCCCCCAGGAGACATTTGGCAATGTCTAGAGACATTTTTGATGTCACAACTAAGGGAGAGGGTTGCTACTGACATCTAGTGAGTAGAGGCCAAGGGAGTTACAGAACATCCTACACCACACAGGAAAGCCCCCCCATGACAGAGAATTATTTAGCCAAACATATATAGTCAATGTGTCACTATTGAGAATTCTGGTCTAAATAATGTGACCGAAACTCTTGCTTTTTAGGAAAGTTTTGTATTAGAAAAAAATCTTGTATTGGAAAATGTAAACTTCATATTTTGAGGTAGTATACAGAACTACATTATCCAGCAGAATAGAAATTAGCTATCAAGCACGTGAAATATGGCTAGTCTGAATTGAGATATGCATATGTGAAGTACACACTGGGTTTCTTAGTTTCAAAAAATGTGGAATTTCTCATTATAATTTAAAAATATTCTTTACATGCTGAAATTATAGTTTTGAAATATTGAATAAAATAAGTCATTAAAATTAATTACTCCTGTTTCATTTTACATTTTTAAAAATGGGTTACTAGAAAATTTAAGTTACATATGTGGCTCATGTCATAATTCCATTGGACAGCTCTGGCTTAGAAAAGGAGAAGCCAATGAGTTAGAGATTTTGAACAGGAGATATTCTGCTTATTGGAAAAGAACAAAAGCTAAAAGAAATAATATTTCATTTATTCTTTAATTCCTGCACCCAGTAGACATTTTTTTAAAGTAGGCTCCATTCCCAGTGTGGGGCTTGAAATGATGACCCTGAGATCAAGTCCTGAACTGAGATCAAGAGTCAGATGCTTAACTGATTGAGCCACCCAGACACCCCTGGTAGACATTTTTGAACACACACTATGTGTTAGTTATTTGGCATACTAAAGATCAGTATCTCTTCTTTTGTGAAGAACTCATAGCCAAAGTCATAGTCATAAGTCAAAGAAGTCAGAGAGTTAATAAAAGGGATTGCAGAAAAAATTTGTATATTACTGTGTATATAAAGAGATGTGTGATTAGCTACCTAGCTAAGCCAGGGAACATAAAGAGGTGATGAGTTTTCATTAGGATCTGTCTTTTGACATCTTTGAGTATTATTGGTCTATTCCCTATTCTGGGACTTACCACCTAGAATGTGATCTTTACCTCTTCTCTGCTAACATCATGCCTAACTTGAGGTGAAAAACTGAATCCTCCTGGGAGCATTGTAGCCCAAAGTGATGCCTTGTGATTTTGAAATTTTTAAGGTGTTAATTTGTTGATCTCAATAGGTATTTCATAATAAAGTTCTTTCCATGGCTTTCCTGTCCTATCTCCTTTAAAGTACATGAAATACTAAAACAGAGGCACACAAATGTGCTTATTAAATGCAAGAATGACCATTCCAAAGGTCTCATTCAATTAAGTCCTATTTATAATTTTTTCTTGGATTATAGGATAATGCAATAACACATAGGTTCTGTATTAATTTCTTCACTAAAGGATCTAACTGTGTACTCTGTTCACTCTGGCCCTTTGCACTTCTTGTTCCTTTTGCACTTTTCCACATTGCCCTTTGCATGGCTAACTCCTTTAGGCTTTAGGTTTCAGTTTCAATGCCATATTCTCTAGTAAGCCTTTTTTGACAATTGCCACAGTACAAGATTATGTTCTCCTTCTCCTAAAGCACTGTCTCCTGACAGAGTACTTCTCACAGTGTACTTTAATGCTGGTTCAGTGTTCCATCTTCTTCATTAGACTGTGAGCTCTAAATGGCTGTTTCTATATTTCATTTGTTTACTGTTATGTCCTTGGATTTCAGCCCCAAGTATGACACACAGTATTCTTTAGGTTGGATTCCCCAGAAGCAGTTACCAGGGTGAGGATTTGTGTGTAGATGATTTTATTAGAAAGGTTCCCAAGAGAAAGAGAGTTGGTGTTGGGGACTAGGGGTGGGGAGGTGGGCTAGGTTGGGAGGATGGGACAGGGAAAGGGCAGAAGCCCAGCAAAGGTATAATTTCAGATGATGTCCCACTTGATAAACGGATGAAGTAAGCCTCATCCTGATCTCCATGAGAGCTCTAGAATCTTATATCTCCTATTTTTCCCAGCCCAAGTCAGGAGTTATCTTTCCACTAGTCAATCATTGGAAATGACCACTCTTGGGGCACATAAACTTGTAGGCCCTTCTGGTCCTCTGTCCTAGCAGGAAAAGCAGTCAAGTGACTCTCATAGCCCAAGGAAGTCTTATGAAGAGGGTAGTGGGGGCAGGCCATTAAAAGCAAAAGCATAGGTGTTGGAGTAGGGGTGCACAGAAAATGTAAAGGGAATCTGAGGGATCCAGATAGAGCAGAGACAATGTGTCCCCATAGTAAAAAAAAAAAAAAAATTTGGATGAATAATTTAAAAATCTTTTTTTTAGACTGACTAGGAATAGCACAATTAATCCAAATACAAGCAGTTATGTGGATATCTATACTTACTATAATTGACAAAAGTAGCAAATATGGGATTGTGCCTTGATAATTTTGAAATTAAAGAAGTTTGTATATCATTTTATACAGAATGAATGGTCAGCAATTGATTGATCTACCAGATTACAGTTTTAAGAAAAGCTTGGATGAACACATTAATTGTGAATCTATAATATGTTTTTAAGGGGGAAGTTAGGGTCTTTCAAATATTTGTCTAATATTTTAGCTGATTTTAAAGAAAGAAGCTACAATGTTCATCTATAAATCTTCTCTTGATAATACAGTTATAGAACTATTATGTTTGCCAAACCAGTAGCTGAACCCATTATGGTTTAACCTGTAGATATGACCAGTGTAGAAAATAACCCAGTATAGCAATACTCATAATTAAGACAATTGCAAAAGAAAAAAAATTAAAAAAAAGTAAAGTGACATGGTATCTTACTTTGATCTCAGGGCTAAATAGAAAAACCTCCTGAATGAAATCTTAGATCAGTATTTTTAAATGTATATGGCAATTGTAATGCTTCCATGAAATTTGTTATAGTGCTGCACCTGGTATAGGGATCATTATGCATCATGAGAACAGTTCAGTCTCACTAGGATGCTTCTGATGGAGGTTTACGCTCCCAGGGTTTGTCTTTAAGCCTGAGTGCATTGCAAAATATAAATCATGTGGTGTTTACTACACAAAAAAGTCATAAGGGAATGATCAATGTAGTGGAGATTGTATAATGAATGATTTCAGATCAAGTACATGATTCTTCCTGTAGTAGGAATCTTGTTTTTAACACTTTTCACTGTGCATTTCACTTTTCATATCAGCACTGTGCATGATTATTTAGAGCTGTCCTAACTCTAGATTTTCATTTTACTGCTTTAACAAAGTAAACTCTTTTTGGAAAATGGAATTTAAAATTGGCATAAATTAAGGGAAAGTAATTCCATTGGGAGGAATCACCAACATCATCTCATATTTTGCCTTTACCTTTCTACTTCCTTGTTAATGAGCAAATAAACTACTTTATCAGAAGAGTGTTGGAGAACACATACTAATACATATTCCCTATTTTCTGTGATGTTCCATTAATATGGTCGTGGAGAAACATGGCCTATAATAAAACAGGAACATTTACTCACTCTGGGTAAAACTAATGTTATAGTTTTGTGTGAAAAAATATTAAAATTTGTGTATTTATAGCAATAAAGTAGTTCCTTAATTAAAAAAAAAGGAATGATGAAATGAGGCAATATGAAAGAGGAGCATGTGTATAGAAAATGAACCAATAAATTTTTTTTTAATGAACCAATAGATTTTAAAGATAATTCCAATCAATGAAACAAACTTTAGACTTCATGAAGGTAAAGAATTAGAGGAATGGAAAGGGGTTCTGGGTTATCCACTTTGAAAACAACAGAGAGAGAGATGGATATCAAATAGTAAACAGTTGAGAGCTATAGAAAGTGTTGATAACTTTCCATATATGCTTGCTAAGATTTCTGGAGGAAGAGAATGGAAAGAATTTTGGAGAAACAAGATTTGAAACACTAGTAGCAGTAACAAAGGCAGAGTACTCAGGATGGAATGGTACTTTAAAAAGGAGCTGGAATGAAAATACCTACTCATACTTGGTATTAAAACAGCAGAACACCAGGAGAAAAGGAGATCCTCCTCCCACTCCCCCTCGCCCTCTTGTTCCCCCCCCTTCCCCTAGGTATAGTGTTCAATGATTCATCAGTTGCATATAAGAAAAGGAGATTCTTAAAAGCTACCACAGAGAAAGTATAGACTACCTAGAATCAATTAATGAGAGAGCTGACTTCACATCATTAACAAGAGATGCCAAAAACGTTATTAATGGAATCCCTTCAAAATAGTGAGGCAAAATATCTGATATAAATTTACACTTTTATTTTTTTTTATTTTTTTTTTAAAGATTTTGTTTATTTATTTGACAGAGAGAAATCACAAGTAGATGGAGAGGCAGGCAGAGAGAGAGAGAGGGAAGCAGGCTCCCTGCTGAGCAGAGAGCCCAATGCGGGCCTCGATCCCAGGACCCTGAGATCATGACCTGAGCCGAAGGCAGCGGCTTAACCCACTGAGCCACCCAGGCGCCCAATTTACACTTTTATATCCAGCTAGATTATCATAAAAGAGGGAGAGAATGTAGACAGACATTTAAGATATACAATCTTAGGAGAGTTTTCCAGCCATAGCCTCTCACTGAAAGAAATATTAAATTGTTTTCTTCAGAGGAGAAAGTTAAACCCTGAAGAGAATGAGATACAAGAAGTTACATATATGAGCACAGAAATTAAAAATGAAATTTTGGTAGTAGTAATTAACTATTGGACATAATAATAATCCAGAAAAAAAGTTATGTGTGAATAAAAAGGAAAAGAGTAATATTCTAGGAAGCAATGACAACAGGAAATGTTTTGTGGAAATTAAAGGGTGTTAAGATTAGCATCATTTTCGAAAGGAAGAAAGGACTCTTGAGTGGCTTCAAATTTAGGAAAACAAAGACCCAAATTAAGTATGTTCAACAACTTAAGAGTAACTTCCACTTTTCTCCAGCAGAGGGAGAAAGGAAGGAAATATCCAAACATTTATTAACAGAACAATAAATTAATTTATTATTTAATAATAAATTAAATTAAATGGCCCAAAACAGAAAGTAGGGAAAAATAAGTTGGTGAGGGGGGAGGAGTCAAGATGGTGGAGAAGTAGCAGGCTGAGACTATTTCAGCTAGCAGGAGATCAGCTAGATAACTTATCTAAAGATTGCAAACACCTAAAAATCCAATGGCATATTGAAGAGAAGAAGAACAGCAATTCTAGAAACAGAAAATCAACCACTTTCTGAAAGGTAGGACTGGCGGAAAAGTGAATCCAAAGCGACGGGAAGATAGACCCCGGGGGGAGGAGCCGGCTCCCAGCAAGTGGCAGAGCAACGGAGCACAAAATCAGGACTTTTAAAAGTCTGCTCCTCTGAGGGACATCACTCCAGAGGCTAAACCGGGGTGAAGCCCACATGGGGTCAACGTGGCCTCAGGTCCCACAGGGTCACAGAAAGATCGGGGGTGTCTGAGTGTCACAGAGCTTACAAGTATTAGAACGGGGAAGCTGGCTACAGAGACAGAGCCGAGAGTGAGCTCTCAGCTCGGGGTTACCTTGAACTGGTCGCAGGCTCGGTGAGCTCGGAGCACGGCTGGAGGTCAGGCAGACGGAAGTTATTGGTGCTGTTCTCTGAGGGCGCACTGAGGAGTGGGGCCCCAGGCTCTCGACTCCTGGAGACCAGGAGGCTGCCATTTTCATTCCTGTCCTCCAGAACTCTACAGAAAGTGCTCACAGAACAAAAGCTCCCGAAAGCAAACCCAAAGGATTACTCAGCCCGGCCCCTGGTAAGGGCGGTGCAATTCTGCCTGGGGCAAGACACTTGAGAATCACTAAAACAATAAGAAGATCAATAAGAAATCCAGCCAAGACCAAGTTCACCTACCAAGGAGGGAAATTTCAATACCAAGGAGAGCAGCAGAATTCCAGAGGAGGAGAAAGCAAAGCACAGAACTCATGGCTTTCTCCCCATGATTCTTTAGTCTTGCAGTTAATTTAATTTTTTTTTCTTTTTCAATTTTATTTCTCTTCTTCTGCTAATTTTTTTTAACTTTTACCCTTTTCTTTTTTTAGCATTTTTTAACTAGTTTATCTAATACATATATATTTTTTTCTTTTCATACTTTTTCTTTATTCGTTTTCTTTTTAAAATTCTTTTCTTTTTTTTCTTTCTCAACCTCTTTTTATTCCCTTTCTCCCCCCTCATGATTTGGGATCTCTTCTGATTTGGTTAAAGCATATTTTCCTGGGGTTGTTGCCACCCTTTTAGTATTTTACTTGTTCCTTCATATACTCTTAGCTGGACAAAATGACAAGGCGGAAAAATTCACCACAAAAAAAAAGAACAAGAGAAAGTACTGAAGGCTAGGGACCTAATTAATACAGACACTGGTAATATGTCAGATCTAGAGTTCAGAATGACGATTCTCAACGTTCTAGCCAGGCTCAAAAAAGGCATGGAAGATATTAGAGAAACCCTCTCGGGAGATATAAAAGCGCTTTCTGGAGAAATAAAAGAACTAAAATCTAGCCAAGTTGAAATAAAAAAAAGCTATTAATGAGGTGCAATAAAAAATGGAGGCTCTCACCGCTAGGATAAATGAGGCAGAAGAAAGAATTAATGATATAGAAGACCAAATGACAGAGAATAAAGAAACTGAGCAAAAGAGGGACAAACAGCTACTGGACAATGAGGGGAAAATTCGAGAGATAAATGACACCATAAGACGAAACAGCATTAGAATAATTGGGATTCCAGAAGAAGAAGAAAGAAAGAGGGGAGCAGAAGGTATACTGGAGAGAATTATTGGGGAGAATTTCCCCAAAATGGCAAAGGGAACAAGCATCAAAATCCAGGAGGTGCAGAGAACACCCCTCAAAATCAACAAGAATAGGTCCACACCCCATCACCTAATAGTAAAATTTGCAAGTCTTAGTGACAAAGAGAAAATCCTGAAAGCAGCCCGGGAAAAGAAGTCTGTAACATACAATGGTAAAAATATTAGATTGGCAGCAGACTTATCCACAGAGACCTGGCAGGCCAGAAAGAGCTGGCATGAAATATTCAGAGCACTAAACGAGAAAAACATGCAGCCAAGAATACTATATCCAGCTAGGCTATCATTGAAAATAGAAAGAGAGATAAAAAGCTTCCAGGACAAACAAAAACTGAAAGAATTTGCAAACACCAAACCAGCTCTACAGGAAGTATTGAAAGGGGTCCTCTAAGCAAAGAGAGAGCCTACAAGTGGTAGATAAGAAAGGAACAGAGACAATATACAGTAACAGTCACCTTACAGGCAATACAATGGCACTAAATTCATATCTCTCAATAGTTACCCTGAATGTTAATGGGCTAAATGCCCCAATCAAAAGACACAGGGTATCAGAATGGATAAAAAAACAAAACCCATCTATATGTTGCCTCCAAGAAACTCATTTTAAACCCGAAGACACCTCCAGATTTAAAGTGAGGGGGTGGAAAAGAATTTACCATGCTAATGGACATCAGAAGAAAGCAGGAGTGGCAATCCTTATATCAGATCAATTAGATTTTAAGCCAAAGATTATAATAAGAGATGAGGAAGGACACTATATCATACTCAAAGGATCTGTCCAACAAGAAGATCTAACAATTTTAAATATCTATGCCCCCAACCTGGGAGCAGCCAACTATATAAACCAATTAATAACAAAATCAAAGAAACACATCAACAATCATACAATAATAGTAGGGGACTTTAACACTCCCCTCACTGAAGTGGACAGATCATCCAAGCAAAAGATCAACAAGGAAATAAAGGCCTTAAGTGACACACTGGACCAGATGGACATCACAGATATATTCAGAACATTTCATCCCAAGGCAACAGAATACACATTCTTCTCTAGTGCACATGGAACATTCTCCAGAATAGATCACATCCTCGGTCCTAAATCAGGCCTCAGCCAGTGTCAAAAGATTGGGATCATTCCCTGCATATTTTCAGACCACAATACTCTGAAGCTAGAACTCAACCACAAGAGGAAATTTGGAAAGAACCCAAATACATGGAGACTAAACAGCATCCTTCTAAAGAATGAATGGGTCAACCAGAAAATTAAAGAAGAATTGAAAAAATTCATGGAAATAAATGATAATGGAAACACAACTGTTCACAATCTGTGGGACACAACAAAGGCAGTCCTGAGAGGAAAATATATAGTGGTACAGGCCTTTCTCAAGAAACAAGAAAGGTCTCAGGTACACAACCTAACCCTACACCTAAAGGAGCTGGAGAAAGAACAAGAAAAAAACCCTAAACCCAGCAGGAGAAGAGAAATCATAAAGATTAGAGCAGAAATCAATGAAATAGAAACCAAAAAAACAATAGAACAAATCAACGGAACTAGGAGGTGGTTCTTTGAAAGAATTAATAAGATTGATAAACCCCTGGCCAGATTTATCAAAAAGAAAAGAGAAAGGACCCAAATAAATAAAATCATGAATGAAAGAGGAGAGATCACAACCAACACCAAAGAAATACAAACAATTATAAGAACATACTATGAGCAACTCTACGCCAACAAATTTGACAATCTGGAAGAAATGGATGCATTCCAAAGACATATAAACTACCACAACTGAACCAGGAAGAAATAGAAAGCCTGAACAGACCCATAACCAGTAAGGAGATTGAAACAGTCATCTAAAATCTCCAAACGAACAAAAGCCCAGGGCCAGACAGCTTCCCGGGGGAATTCTACCAAACATTTAAAGAAGAACTAATTCCTATTCTCCTGAAACTGTTCCAAAAAATAGAAATGGAAGGAAAACTTCCAAACTCATTTTATGAGGCCAGCATCACCTTGATCCCCAAAGCAGACAAGGATCCCATCAAAAAAGAGAGCTATAGACCAATATCCTTGATGAACACAGATGCGAAAATTCTCACCAAAATACTAGCCAAGAGGATCCCACAGTACATTAAAAGGATTATTCACAACGACCAAGTGGGATTTATTCCAGGGCTGCAAGGTTGGTTCAACATCTGCTAATCAATCAATGTGATACAACACATCAATGAAAGAAAGAACAAGAGCCATATGATACTCTCAATAGATGCTGAAAAAGTATTTGACAAAGTACATCATCCCTTCCTGATCAAAACTCTTCAAAGTGTAGGGATAGAGGACACATACCTCAGTATTATCAAAGCCATTTATGAAAAACCCACCACAAATATCATTCTCAATGGAGAAAAACTGAAAGCTTTTCCTCTAAGGTCGGGCACACGGCAGGGATGTCCATTATCACCACTGCTATTCAACGTAGTACTAGAAGTTCTAGCCTTAGCAATCAGACAACAAAACGAAATTAAAGGCATCCAAATCAGCAAAGAAGAAGTCAAACTATCACTCTTCACAGATGATATGATACTATATGTGGAAAACCCAAAAGACTCCACTCCAAAACTGCTAGAACTTGTACAGGAATACAGTAAAGTGTCAGGATATAAAATCAATGCACAGAAATCAGTTGCATTTCTCTACACCAACAACAAGACAGAAGAAAGAGAAATTAAGGAGTCAATCCCATTTACAATTGCACCCAAAACCATAAGATACCTAGGAATAAACCTAACCAAAGAGGCACAGAATCTATACTCAGAAAACTATAAAGTACTCATGAAAGAAATTGAGGAAGACACAAAGAAATGGAAAAATGTTCCATGCTCCTGGATTGGAAGAATAAATATTGTGAAAATGTCTATGCTACCTAAAGCAATCTACACATTTAATGCAATTCCTATCAAAGTACCATCCATCTTTTTCAAAGAAATTGAACAAATAATCCTAAAATTTATATGGAACCAGAAAAGACCGCAAATAGCCAAAGGAATAATGAAAAAGAATGCCAATGTTGGTGGCATCACAATTCCGGACTTCAAGCTCTATTACAAAGCTGTCATCATCAAGATAGCATGGTACTGGCACAAAAACAGACACATAGATCAATGGAACAGAATAGAGAGCCCAGAAATAGACCCTCAACTCTATGGTCAACTAATCTTTGATAAAGCAGGAAAGAATGTCCAATGGAAAAAAGACAGTCTCTTCAATAAATGGTGTTGGGAAAATTGGACAGCCACATGCAGAAAAATGAAATTGGACCATTTCCTTACACCACACATGAAAATAGACTCAAAATGGATGAAGGACCTCAATGTGAGAAAGGAATCCATCAAAATCCTTGAGGAAAACACAGGCAGCAACCTCTTCGACCTCAGCTGCAGCAACATCTTCCTAGGAACAACGCAAAAGGCAAGGGAAGCAAGGGCAAAAATGAACTATTGGGATTTCATCAAGATCAAAAGCTTTTGCACAGCAAAGGAAACAGTTAACAAAACCAAAAGACAACTGACAGAATGGGAGAAGATATTTGCAAACGACATATCAGATAAAGGACTAGTGTCCAAGATCTATAAAGAACTTAGCAAACTCAACACCCAAAGAACAAATAATCCAATCAAGAAATGGGCAGAGGACATGAACAGACATTTCTGCAAAGAAGACATCCAGATGGCCAACAGACACATGAAAAAGTGCTCTATTTCACTCGGCATCAGGAAAATACAAATCAAAACCACAATGAGATATCACCTCACACCAGTCAGAATGGCTAAAATTAACAAGTCAGGAAATGACAGATACTGGCGAGGATGCAGAGAAAGGGGACCCCTCCTACACTGTTGGTGGGAATGCAAGCTGGTGCAAACACTCTGGAAAACAGCATGGAGGTTTCTCAAAGTGTTGAAAATAGAACTACTCTACGACCCAGCAATTGCACTACTGGGTATTTACGCTAAAGATACAAATGTAGTGATTCGAAGGGGCACGTGCACCCGAATGTTTATAGCAGCAATGTCCACAATAGCCAAACTATGGAAAGAACCTAGCTGTCCATCAACAGATGAATGGGTAAAGAAGATGTGGTATATATACACAATGGAATACTATGCAGCCATCAAAAGAAATGAAATCTTGCCATTTGCGACAATGTGGATGGAACTAGAGGATATCATGCTTAGCGAAATAAGTCAAGCGGAGAAAGACAAATATCATATGATCTCCTTGATATGAGGAAGTGGTGATGCAACATGGGGGGTTAAGGGGGTAGGAGATGAATAAATGAAACAAGATGGGATTGGGAGGGAGACCAACCATAAGTGACTCTTAATCTCACAAAACAAACTGAGGGTTGCTGGGGGGGGGGCATGGGGTTGTGGACATTGGGGAGGGTATGTGCTATGGTGAGTGCTGTAAAGTGTGTAAACCTGGCGACTCACAGACCTGTACCCCTGGGGATAAAAATATATTATATGTTTATAAAAAATAAAAAATAATAAGTTGGTGAAAAGGGAGTAGCTTACAATACAATATCCCCTCATTCCTCTGGTGACAGCCTCAGTCCTTCTCAGTTTTGTCTATGAAGGTATTGAAATAACAACATGTGATTTCACATTTCAGCATGTTTTTAATCATCTTGGTAGCTCTTTCTGACTCTGGGCTCTGGGCTAGAGAATCCTCTATGCTCTAGTATCTCTCTATGATCCTACTCATAAATGCACTGTCAATTTTATTCCTCAGTGGAATCTGAAATTAAGAGTAGAGGATGTGGTAGAGGTCTCATATTCTCTTTCATCTGCTTTTCTTTTCCATCTCCCCTCTCTCCCTAGGATCTGCAATCAGTTTCCCAGAAAAGCAATGCCACATAAACATCCTAAGGGGACATATTCTTTGAACTGCAAATCAGGTCTATCTGATAAATACTGGTTCCTATTGGGAATATGGAATCACATATTCTTATTAGAGGTGAAAACAGAGCAATATTGGGCTTACCATCATCATAAACTATAGGAGGAAAATAAAGTATATTAACTTGTTAATATGAGAGAAAGATAAAGCATTCCTGATTTTCTAGACAATCAATAAAGTTGTGAACCTTGAGAAGCCAGTTATCAAGCCCATATAGAAATATATTTATCCATATATATGACTTTCATCTCATACTATTTAATATCATAAGACTCAATTGAAAAAATTAATATTCTCTTTTCAAACTAGCAAAATTTTAATTTACTTTATTGGTTATAAGACTAGTTATATTTTGGCAGAAAATATGTATAGAACAGAAAAGATTAATAAACATACTACTTGAGACAACACTATTAAAATTTTAGAATAATTTTTTTCTTTCAGTCTTCTATTTAAGTTCTTGAAAAAAATGTTGTTTCTCTTTTTTCTAAAAGAAAATTAATCTTTAGTGGATTTCTGCATTATACTTGGAATCCTCAGTGACAAGCATATGGCAAGCACTCAGTGAATGGATGGATGGATGGATGGATGGATGGATGGATGGAGAGATGGATGCATAAATGAGTGGAGTCATGAATAAGTGAATAGAATGTGACTGCAGTTCTTTGGGGAAAAATCATGTATTTGAATTCAGGCATCAATCACAGAGACCCTGCCTGGTGCAGAAAGGATGAAATAGAATAAATTATGAAGGTGGATTATGGGTGAAGTAATCTAAATGCTAAGAAATAACAGTGGCCATTTTAAAATGACAACTGCCAATCCCAAATACAGAATTCATACATTAGGGAAAAAAATGGATTGATTTTCAAGTGAGTACTATTGTGATCTATGTTAACTTTATGAACTTCAGCCTATGGAATTAATTACACATGATATAAGTAGGAAATGTATCTACAGTTTCCTTATCCTGTGATATTACTGATCATTTTATATTATAAAAGGACACCATTGCACATAATATAAAGGATACTTGAGTTAAGATGGGCTTCTCAATGCTTCTCACTTCCCCCCAGCTTCAATTAGATATGTGACATATAGCATTGTATAAATTTACTATATTCAACATAATGATTCGAAATATGTATATATTACATAATGATTACAATAAGTTTAGTTATTATATTAGTAACATAATTACTTTTTTTGGTATGTGAGGTGAGAACTTTTAAGTCTTATTCTCAGCACTTTGAAGTATACAAGACAGAATTATCAACTATAGTCACACTATAGTCATGAAAATGTAATAGTGTACATTACATCCCCAAAATTTATTCATCTTATAACTGAAGTTTGTATCCGTTGATGATCTTTACTCATTTCTACCCCACTCACACCTTCTCAACACTGGCAACCACTGGTCTGTTCTCTGTTTTTGTAAGTGTGTCTTTTAGTTTCCACATGTAAGTGAGATTATGAGTATTTGTCTTTCTCTGATTTATTTCACTTAGCATAATGTCCTCAACTTATGTCCAGTTTGTTGCAAATGACAGGATTTCCTTTTTTAAATCTAAATATTTTCTATCGTATACATATAGCATATATTCATCTGTTGATGGACACTTAAGTTGTTTCTATGTCTTGGCCATTGTAAATGCCACAATGAATATGGCATATTATATTATAATATGCCATATTCATTATATATTTCTTTGAGATAATGATTTTATTTCCTATAAATGTATACCCAGAAGTGGGGTTGCTGTATCATATGGTAGTTCTATTTTTAATTTTCTGAGAAAGTGCCATACTGTTTTCCATCATGGCTGCACCAATTTACATTCTTACCCACAGTGCACAAATGTTTCCTTTTCTACACTCCCTTGTCTACACTTTTTATTTCTTGTCTTTTTGATAATAACTGTTCTAAACAGTGTAAGGTGATATCTCATTGTGATTTTGATTTGCATTTCCCTGATTATGATTAATAATGCCAAGCACCATTTTCTGTATGTGTTGGCCATTTGAATCATTTGAATATCTTGTTTGAAATAACATCAACTCAGGTCCTTTCTCCATTTTTAAAACAGATTATTTATTTTTATTATTATTATTATTATTTTTTGCTATTGGGTTGCATAAGTTCCTTATATAAAATGGATGTTAATCCCTAATCAGATGTATGCTTACAAATATTTTCTCCCATTATGGAAGTTGTCTTTTCATTTTTTTTTTTGTTTTGTTTTCTTACAATGCAGATCCTTTTTAATTTGATGTAGCCCCACTCATATATTTTTGCTTTAGTTATTTGATCTTTTGGTGTCACATCCAAAAAATCATTGCCATAGTCAATGTAAAATTGCTTTCTCTATGTTTTCTATTAGGATTTTTATTGTTTCAGATCTTACAGGAAGTATTTAATCTATTTAAGTTATTGAGAACTGGACTGTTTTTTCTATTGATTCTTTTTTGGCTCCTTGGTTGTTCAGGAATGTATTATTTAATTCATATAAATCCATGTATTTGTGAATTTTCCAGCTCTCCTTTTGTTACTGACATTTAGTTTCATACCAGTATAGACAGAAAATAGATTTGATACAATTTCTATCCTTTTTAATATGTTGAAACTTGTTTTGTGGTCTTACATATCATCTATCCTAACAAATGTGTATTCTCTTGCTATTGGATAGAATGTTTGGTATATGTCTCCTAGCTTCAGTATGGTCTATCATATTGTTCAAATCCACTGCTTGCTGACTGATTCTCAGCCTGGATGATCTATCCATTGTTGAGAATATGGTATTGAAGTCCTCAACTTTTATTGCATTGCTGTATATTTCTCCTTTCAGTTCTGTAAGTATTTACTTTATTTATTTACATGTTCCAGTGTTGGGTTCCAATGTTCCTGTAATTATGTAATGACCTCCTTTGTTCCTTTTGTCCACTTTTTCCTTAAAGTCTGCATTGTCTGATATAACTCTACATTCTTTTGATTAACATTTGCTTGAAATGTCTTTTTCCATCTCTTTATTTGCAGTCTATGGGTGTCCTTAAAGCTGTACTGAGTCTCTTATAGGCAGCATATTGTCGAATTTGTTCTTTTTATCCATTCAGCTCTTCTGTCCTTTGATTGGATAATTTAATCCACTTATATTTAAAATAATTATTGATAGGTAATGATTTACTATTGCCAATTTGTTGTTTCTGACTGCTTTGTAGATTTTTTTTTCTTCTTCTTCTCTTGCTGTCTTCCTTTGTGATTCAACAACTTCTTTTGCCAAATGCTTTCACTCTATCTTAATCTTTTGAGTATCTATAGCAGGTTTGTCCTTTGTGGTTACCATGAGGCTTACATAAAATAGCTTATATTTATAGTGTCCCCCTTTTTAAAATATTTTGTTTATTTATTTGACACAGAGAGAGAGACAGAGATTACAAGCAGGCAGGCAGACGGGAGATGGAGAAGTAGACTTTTCACTGAGCAAGGAGCCAGATGTGGGACTTGATTCCAGGATCTTTGGATCATGACCTGAGCCAAAGGCAGACAGTTAACTGAGCACCTCGGATCCCCTATAATGTCTTATTTTAAACTGAAAACAATATATTCAATAGCATACAGAAAATTTATACTTTTACTTCTTCCCCCTTCTCATATTAGGTTATTGATATTATGGAATTTTTATATCAAATAACAAAATAATGTAATAACAAATATTTGTTATTTTAATACAAATATTATTGTAATAACAAATCATAACAAATTACAGTAATTATAGTTAATTAACTATAATTATAATATGTTTGATTTTAACTCTAAAGTTGGGGTGATTTACATATCACAATTACTATATTAGAGAATCTGAGTTTGGCTATATATTTACTATTCTTACTGAGTTTTACACATTCATGTTTTCTGAAGCTAATTAGAATTACTATATTTCCAATTGGAAATAACCCTTTTGTGATTCCCTTTAGATAGGTTTAATGGTGATAAACTCCCTCAGGTTTTTTTATTTGGGAAAGTTTTTCTCTTTTTGTATTCTGAAGGACAGCTTTGCTGGGTATAGTATTCTTCATTAGCAGGGTTCCCCCACCCTGCCTTTTTAAAAAATATTTCATCCTGTTCTTGAGAAAAATGCTGATAGTCATATGAGGGTTTCCTTGTATGTGACCTGTCACTTTTCTATTCTGCTTTCATAATTCCATGTCTTTGACTTTTGACAACTTAATTGTAATATATCTTAGTGCAGCCCTTTTTGGACTGAACCTATTTGGGTTCTTTTGGGCATCATGAATCTGGATGTGCATCTCTCCCCTCATGTTTGGGCACTTTTTTTTTTTTTTTTTAAGATTTTATTTATTTATTTGACAGACAGAGATCACAGAGTTGGTAGAGAGGCAGGCAGAGAGAGAGAGAGGAGCAAGCAGGCTCCCTGCTGAGCAGAGAGCCCGATGCAGGGCTTGATCCCAGGACCCTGGGATCATGACCTGAACCGAAGGCAGAGGCTTTAACCCACTGAGCCATCCAGGCGCCCCTGGGCACTTTTTAGCCATTATTATTTAATAAACTTTTTGTTCCTCTCTCTTTCTCTTTTCCTTTATGCTAGATAGTTAGCTAGAGAGTAACCTAGAACACTACTGGGAAATCTTAACAAATATTATTGAATAAATGAGTATTCTCCCTATTGCTATTTCTGTTAGAGATAAAGTTAGAGGGACATCTGGGTGGCTTGGTTGTTAAGTGTCTGCCTTAGACTCTGGTCATGAAGCCAGGGTCCTGAAATTGAGCCTCACATCAGGCTCTCTGCTCTGCAGGAAGCCTTCTTCTCCTTCTCCCACTCCCCCTGCAGTGTTCTCTCTCTTGCTGTATCCTTCTCTGTGAAATGAATAAATAAAATATTTTTAAAAGGAAATAAAATTGAATGAAGACATGGTTGGCCTCTACATCAATATTTCTGATGACATAAATTTCATGTAGGTGATATCACTGTTAAATAAATTAAAATTAAAACTGATCGTAAGAAATTCGACTTTGGACCAAAATGATCATCTGAAATTTAATTTTGAAAACTTATTTTTGGAGGAAACTATGAACAACACAGTACAATACAAAGATGGGGGGTAGACTTGACAATAATTCATGTGAAAAACATGGATTTTATAAGCCATCTGGTCAACACAAACTAATATTATGCTTAGATTGCTGAAAAAGAAAATATGGTCTTAGGAATTGGAAATGCTATATTACACTAGAAAGTTTGCCTAAGACTCATTTGTTTCAGCTTAAAGGGAAACACCTAAATTGCTGCTGATGTCCAGTCTGAAACACAAGAATGCCTCCTGAAGCAGTGTGCCATGTGCCACTGGTAGGATTCAACATAATTCTTAAAATTTATCTAAGGATTAAATTAATTTGAAGGTGGAACGTAGGTGATTGCAATTCTAAGATTCTCAGATTTAAGTAGAAATTCAATAAACTTCAGGTTATGTTATTATAAAATGAGAGGGTTTTCAGAGCAATTAAGGTCTATTTACATAAACTTCTGTGCAAAAATATTCAACAAGTTTAGGCAAGTTAAAAATAAACAAAATTCATTGTTTATCACAACTAAAGATTTTTCAGATTATGCTGTTATTTTAATTTTTATTCTCATTTAATTAATATACTGTTTTTGGAGCTTTATACAGAGTAACATGGAATTTGTCAGGAAGACCACACAGTTCTTTCATTTCAAAAGAGGGAACAAAATTTTTATTGTATTTTTTCTCTAATTTGAGAAGTTTGGGTTTCCTTATACCATCAGACAGTTAAGAACTCTAGTTTTCCAGTCCTCAGCTAGATCCTCAAAAGAAAGCTAAAACAGAAGACATCAGACCCATGTGCAAAGGCTTTTTCAGACTGGCCCACTAGATAGACCTAGAATTCTCTAGAACAGGAGTTCTTCAAATATGGTCCATTAATCCCTGGGGTACACCAGGCCCTTTCAGGAAGTCAATGAGGTTAAAACTATTTTAATAATAATATAATACAATATTTACCTTTAGTATTGTATTGATATTGTGCTGAGAGTACAAAAGCTGTGGCTTATGAAACTAAGTACAAATCAAGGCAATTCCACTAAACTGTCTAGTAATCATGTATTCCTAATTGCTACATGCAAAAGTCTATTTTACTTAAGAATGTCCTTTATGGATTCATAAAATTGTTAAATATCTATAAAATGGATTTGTAAAATTGTTAATCTTATTAAATCACCCTAAAGTATGCTTTTTAAATATTTGGAGTAATATAATGGGAAGTATGCATAAAGCACTTGTATGCTTTGAGTTTAAAGCTGTCCATAGATGAATGGATAAAGAATATGTGGTCTATATATACAGTGGAATATTACTCAGCCACAAAAAAATGAAATCTTACCATTTGCAATGAGATGGATGGAACTAGAGGGTATTATAATAAGCGAAATAAGTCAATCAGGGAAAGACAATTATCATATGATTTCACTCATATGTGGAATTTAAGAAACAAAACAGAAGGTCATGGGCAAGGGAAGGAAAAAATTAAGTAAGATGAAATCAGGGAGGAAGAAATACCATAAGAGACTCTTAAATATAGGAAACTGAGGGCTGCTGGAGGGGAAGTGGGCAAGGGGATGGTGTAACTGGGTGATGGGTATTAAGGAGGGCATGAGATATAATGAGCACTGGGTGTTATATGCAAATCCCTGAACTCTTCCTCGAAAACTAATAATAGACTGTATGTTAATTAATTGAATTAAATTAAAATAAAATTTTTTAAGAGGAAAGAAAAGAAAAAAACAAAAAAGAAGTTCCATTTTTACTTGAAAATCTATTAACACAAAATATGGTTATTTAGGCTTGAGTATTTGCAAATGTTTTCTCAAAAATAAATGAAAAGAGCTGTCACTTAAGTTTTCAAATGAAAATTAGAATTTTAGAAAGCTTGCGTCATGTATGTGATCTTGACATTTTCCAAAAGGCTTTGCTGATGAAATCAGAGGTGATATTAACAAATATTACTTTTTGATATCGTATAACAAAATGTGTCCACATTTTGAACATCTGTATAGCCAAGTGAATTAGTATCTTCCAAACGGCCATAATGTAACAAAATCACTCATGTTAAAAAAATCCAGAGTACAAGAAACACCAACAGAGTTTAATGTCATAGAGTATGCAAAGTTCATTGAGATTGTTTCTGATTCCTTACTGCAACTTCCCTTTCAGTAACTACCTCTTGTTGAGTTTTGACATAGCATCAAATAGGAAAATCCACAAATATCTGAAAAGGCTATTAAAATATTCCCTCTTTCCAACTGCACATTTTTGTAAAGGTTAATTTTTCTTCATATACTTTAGTCCAAAATATGCATAGCATTTGACTGAATGCTGAAGCTGGTTAAGAATCTAGCTGTGTCCTATGAGGCTGGACATTAAAAGGATGTGCAAAATTGTGCATGCTACTCTTCTTCATTTTTTGTTTGTTTTAGGAAATACAGTTATTTTTTCATGAAATATGCTATTTATGCCAACTAACAAATACATTTTTAAATAAATTTATAAATTTTTTGAACATTTTTCAGTTTTAACTTCTAATAATATAGATATTGATATGTATAACCCACATGGACAAAAGTTTTGGATTTCCTTGATAATTTTATGTGTAAAGAAGTTAAGAATAGGGGCGCCTGGGTGGCTCAGTGGTTTAAGCCGCTGCCTTTGGCTCAGGTCATGATCTCAGGGTCCTGGGATCGGGTCCCGCGTCGGGCTCTCTGCTCAGCAGGGAGCCTGCTTCCCTCTCTCTCTCTCTGCCTGCCTCTCCATCTACTTGTAATTTCTCTCTGTCAAATAAATAAATAAAATCTTTAAAAAAAAAAAAAAAAGAAGTTAAGAATACACTGGGGGTGCAAAAGGACAATTCTATCAGACCTCCTTTTTTATAATTGACTCAGTTTGCCATGACACACCCTTTTCTTGACTTTGTTCATGGCCTTAAAATAAGTTCCTAAAGTTGAAGTCTTGATCCTGTAAAAGCTTCACTAGTTTTCTCCAAATCCATAAACTTCACTGCCCTAAGCAAATCCCTTTTGGGAAATTACAGCTTGTGCAATTCAAAGTCCTCTCAGCCTTTCATGGACGTGAAATAGTTCATTTCAGTGGTTGCATTTCTGTATGGTGTGAAATGATCCCTACATCAGACCCCTGCTGTGGGAGTCATTATCAACCTGGAAATGGAAAACAAAGCCAAAAATAGGGGACAGATGTGACCTACCAAGAAAAAAAAATTACATGAAAACTCAAACTTGAATTATTAAGGGATAGCTGTCTTTTGAAAGACCTAAATTTAAAATGAATACATACAGATCTCCTTTAGTACATATTTTTCTCTGGGCAAGTAGATCCTTGCGTTCTGCTCAATTATTAACTAGAGAATCTTAAATCTAATGAATAGATGTCATAGTCAATTAATGTGCTATTAAAATGGCTTCATATTTCTAAAATTATAATGTAAGTCAAGGGGATATTACTTGATTTACAGTAGTTAGATTGACAAGCAACTTTCTTTGGAAACTCCTTTCTGAGAAAAATGATCTACATGTAAGACTTAGAATACAAACTTTATACAATGTCTTTAGCCATGGACTATAATTTTAAGATGAGGTTGCTCAGAATGGCTTTTCTGGCCATTGAAATGATTTCTCACATATTGGAAATTTCATTAAACTATAAATTATGGAGGAAATGTAATGCTTTTTTCTTGAGAAATTAATTACTTGACTGCTCAGAAATATTATTAATGCTAATGACTGGCTAAAAGTCAAAATAATGAACCAAATTGTGGCAAAAGTCTATGCTTATGATTTACATTCTATCAAATTTATTTCTAATTAATTCAGGTACTGCATACTTAGACTTCCTATAAGCCCTAACTTTCAATTAAGGAGCTATTATTGTACAACTACAAAATTAATAACAATAGGTAGTATTGATTGAGTGCTTGCTATATATGCAAGGTTCTACTCTAAGCACTTTATATTGTTCTATTTCATTCTTTCAATGAACACTGTGAAGTTTATACTCTTGTTATATTCTTTTTAGAGATAAAGAAGCAGGTTCTTACGTGTCCAGACACACAAAGTCAGTGAATTATAGTTATGATTACAACTAATATAAAAAAATTAATTTAGAACTACCATAATATCCAGCAATCTTATTCTCCATATACATCTGTAAGATATGAAATCAATATCTTGAAGAGATATCTGCATCCCCATATTTTTTACATTATCCACAATAGCCAAGGCAAAATCCAAGCATCCATCAATGGATGAACAGATAAAGAAAATGTGGTATATCTTTATATTCAACAGAATATTTAGACATGAAAAGGGAGGAAATCTTGCCTTCTGTAACAACATGGATGAACTTTGAAAGCATTATGCTAAGTATGATCTCATTTATATATGGAATCTAAAAAAGCTGAGCTCATAGAAATAGAGCAAACTGCTAATTACCAGGGTCTAAGGGGTGAGAAATGGAGAAATGTTAGTCAAAGGTTAACAAATTTCCAGTTAAAAGATGAATAATTCTGAGGATGTAATGTATAGCATAGGGACTTTAACAGTACTGTAATTATATGCTTGAAAGTTGCTAAGAAAGAAAATCTTAATGTTCTCATCACATACAAGCAAATGGTGATTGTGTGTGGTGATGGCGATGTTTATTAATTCTATTGTGGTAATAATTTTCAATATATATGTGTTTGAAGTCATCACATTGTGAACCTAGTACTTACACAAACATATATATAAATTTTATCTCAGTAAACCTGCAAAAAATAATGTTATTACAATCATGGTTTTACAAATATCTCTTTGAGACCCTGCTGCATTTTTTGGACATATACCCAAAAGTGGAATTGCTGAATCACATGACAATTCTTTGCTTAATTTTTTTTTTTTTTTTTGAGGAACTGCCATATTTTTTCCACAGAAACTGTACCATTTTACATTCCCACCAATTCTCAAGTGTTCTAATTTATCCATATGCTTGCCAGCACTTGTTATTTTCTGTTTTGTTTTGTTTTTAGACTAGCCATCTAACAGATGTGAAGCAGTTTCATATTGTGGTTTTGATATGTATTTCTCTAATGATTAGTGATATTGAGTATCATTTCCAATGCCTATTGGCCATTTGTATATCTTGTTTAGAAAGTGTCACTTTAAGACCTTTCCCATTGTTGTACTGAGTTGTTTGGTTTTTATTGTTGAGTTGTTGTTCTTTATTTATTCTCTATTACTTCTCCAACCTTATATCTGTTTTCCCTTTTTGATTGTTTTACCTGTAGGCTTTGGTTTCCAGAATGAGACATTGAAATAATAGTCTTAAAAACACTGAATAAGGGGCACCTGAGTGGTTCAGTTGGTTAAGACACTGCCTTCGGCTCAGGTCATAATCCTGGAGTCTCAGGATCAAGTCCCACATCGGGCTCCCAGCTCCACGGGGAGTCTGCTTCTCCCTCTGACCTTCTCCCCTCTCAGGCTCTCTCTCACTCTCTCTATCAAATAAATAAAAATCGAATTCTCTGGGGGAAAAAAAAAAACACTGAATAAGAAGCCCCATGATTGTGTAAGATCAAATCCTATAATAAGTTCTTATTGTGTATGTCTCTTAGAAGGTTTGCTTCTCTGATTATACCCTAATATTAATAGTCCTTGTACTAAAGCCCTATTTTTTTTCATTTTCCTCATTTTATGGATAAAGAAACTGAGCCACAGAAAAGTTAAATTACTTGCCCAAAGAAAAGCCCTATTAACAAAAGAAATGCAATCATCATGTTCCATATTACCCACAACACAGTGACTTTGTCAGGGTCAAACTCCTGTGTAATTTATGGAGTCTGGATTCAGGTCCACTACCTCTGAGTCCATGTTCTTTCAGCAGGACTACGTTATCTTCTTTAAAGCAAGGGAAAACACGTCTCAGCTCATGAAAGTCTTTCAGCCTTTCCTATCACATTTGCTTCCATGAAGCATTAATAGTAAAAACCACTTTATCAATGACATGGTTTCTGAGTCAGTCACAAGGTATTTTCATTATCCTCCAGGTTACCCAGATGACCTAACTGTTGTCTAGGGCCATCTTAGCCATGTCAATCACAGCCACTGTGGAAGAAAATGAGCATTTTGTCCTGCTAACATTATGAATAAACATATACATGATGTTCCAGAATGTGATAAACCAAAAATAACAGGGTCACCCTATCTAGTTCTGGTCCCTAAAATTAAGGAAACTTTAAGCATTTCTTCTAAATTTCTCCCCTCCCTAGCAAAATAACTATAATCCTGACTTTTGCACAACTGATTTCTAAGGACATGTGATATCCTTTGTGGATATAATAACTATGTGAGAAAGTTGTTTTTCTACTGTGAATAGATTAATGTAAGCTATATAACCTTGGTAATTTTGCAGCTTCTTTCCTTTAAATTTATGTTGTAGGTTTTTTTGTTTTTGTTTTTGTTTTTCTTTTTGGTAAGTTAACCTTCCTGAAGTCTGATATTTGCCAACTTTTTCGTAAGCAAATCTCTTTCTTAAGTGCTTTGCTGTCTGTCTTCCTCTCACATGAACATGCTTTTGTGTTTTCTAGGATGGAAATATCCTGGATTGTTGGTGGGAGGAGTTAAAAATAGGTAGTGTTTTTTTCTTTGATTGAGTCTATATAACACAAACTTTTTTTTTTTTAAAGATTTATTTATTTATTTTAGAGAGAGAGAACATGAGCAAGAAGGACAGAGGGAGAAAGAGAGAATATTAAGCAGGGTCCATGCCCAGTTCAGAGCTTGATTTGTGGCTGGATCCCAGGACCCTGGGAACACAACCTGAGATGTAACAAAATCAGACACTTAACCTACTGTACCACCCAGGCATCCCAACACAAATTTATAAGAAACTTTTATACCAGTGTTCCTGCTAGCTTACTCCATAACAAGGCCCACCTTAGGGAATGAATACATGTTCTAACTTCGGTCTGGGCAGGGCAGAGAGGGTAATGGTTATAGGAAGGAGGGCTGGGACAAAGCTGAAATCTGGAATATTTGTTTTATTTCATATTCTTTCATAGTATTAGATTGTAGTCCCTAATGTCATAACTGCATGAGTTTAAATTTGAAATCTACAGCTTATTAGCTACAAAATCTTAAAAATTTTATATAAATGTTCTATGTCTCAGTTTCTTTGTCTCCTAACTAGGAAAAACAACAGTAACAATATAATGTCACAGAGAAAATTAAATGAAATAATACAAATATTGAGCTTAACATAGAAACTGTCACAAGATAAGTACTCAGTAAGTTTTAGCTATAATTGTTAAGTCTTGTGGTGTTTTGGAGATTATTTAAGGCTTGTGGAAAGAGTGAAAATTGGCTTAGTTAATTTAACTAGAAGTGCTGACCATATAGCTGGTGCTAGGAGTTAAAATTCAAGGGACCAAATTAAGTACACACCTAACACAGTTTGTATTAGGGAGGGGGATGTGAAGGTGTGCCATACCTCCTTTTGTGGTAGTGGATAGTAAAATGCTGTGGAGAACAAGCATGAAACACTGTAATGGGTCAGAAGCAGGATCAAATATGGGACAGAGAATAATCTGGTAACTCAGAGGAGAATGGGTTTGGAATGAAAGCTGATGGGGGTGGGGAAGAAAGAGGGTCAAGGGAAATATTTGAATCAGTCTACCCTTTGCCTTTATTGAATTATGGGAGAATAGTTTATAAATTATTCATCTGTTGTTTAATCAGAGGTAATTTAGAATGATCCTAGTTTGGAGTATCTTTGAATGGATCGTGGAAATCTTCACATTGACTGGACATGCTAAGGAATTAATATTGAACAATTGTCTTTACTGATACTGAGGTTTTTAACATATATTACAAACTTATGCATTATATATTTGTCTTCTCAATTTTGCAGGTGAGAAAACAAAAGCTCAGTGGAGAGGATGTATTAGTTATGCCTTTTATTTATTTATTTATTTATTTATTTATTATTTATTTTTTGATTTTTTATTTTTTATAAGCATATGTTTTTATCCCCAGGGGTACAGGTCTGTGAATCACCAGGTTTACACACTTCACAGCACTCACCAAAGCACATACCCTCCCCAATGTCCATAATCCCACCCTCTTCTCCCAAAACCCCTCCCCCCAGCAACCCTCAGTTTGTTTTGTGAGATTAAGAGTCACTTATGGTTTGTCTCCCTCCCAATCCCATCTTGTTTCATTTATTCTTCTCCTACCCACAACTATCATATGATCTCCCTGATATGAGGAAGTTATGCCTTTTTTGATGGCAAAAAATCAAAACCCAGTTGGAGCTAGGCGAGTCAAAATGTGGAATTAATTGGCTTAACTACCCAAATGACAAAAAGTGCAGGGATAAGGCTAGGTCCCAGAGTTTTCTGGAATAAGGAAAGGCAGTAGTGCCAGACCCCACTCTCCTACAGAATCTTACTCACCCTTCATTTTTCTGCATATGAACTTCATTCTTTCACATTGGCTGTTGCATTATGAATGGGAACATAGCCCCGGGCAGCTCTTTCTCTTACAGTTTTGCAGCTCTTTGTCTCACAGCTCCATCCAAGAGACAAAGGTGATAATTCTGATTAGTTTGATATGGACAATGTGCCCATTCCGGGACCAATGAAAGTGGCAGGAATGACTGGGTACTAAGATTGATTGCTTCCACTATAGTCTCAAGTTTGGAGTCAGGAGAGAAGAGGTCCACCTCATTTTTCCATAATAATTTTAATTTGAAAAGGGGAGAAGGACTAGGAAAACAAAACCAATAATTGATTGCTATGGGTAACTTATCCATGATCTTACAAATCTGTAAATGATGGAGCTGGGACTGGAACTAGTTCTGCCTCTGCCTTTGTCTCCAAAGCGTTTGCTGTTTCCCTATATGCCTCTGTTGATCTAGCTAATGCCCAATGATATATAATTTCTTTCAAGATACAGGGTCAGGAGACATAGAATAGTCCATATTACGGTTTTTACCACCAAAAGTGATTTTCCCTCCTTCCAGCTTCTATAAAACTGCATCTACATCACTCTGTAATACCTATCACTTATTATTCCATGTTATTTATTCACATTGCAGTGTGTATGAATTGGTGTTGTATCCTTTTTTCTTTTATTGAATAGAAAGCTCCCAGAAGAAAGGAAGTCCTTCACACAGCACCTAGAGCAGTCCCCTGCTCTTTTTTAGTGTTTCTTAAATATTCTGATAGTCTTCCCAAAACAGGGAGGATAGTGATTTCAAGTAGCAATCATTTGTGTGTTTGCTTTTAGTGACATGTTTTTGAGGTATGATGTGCACACAGAAAAGTAGATAGATCATAAGTTTACAGCTTGATATAGTCTTACAAACTGGAAAACACCCATGTAAGCAGCCTAGATAAAACAACAACAGAGCTAGTACCCCCAAAAGATCCTGTGTGTTGATAGCAATCTCTACTTGCTCTAGGAATAGTATAAGGTGTTTGTTGTTTTTAACAATATCTAACAAAGTTATCATATCTTCTAAATACGCTATATAATGATATAAAATCCCTACTCAATACTCCCAGATGACCCCTATCATGTAATCTTTTGATGTTTTGCCTCACAAGAATCTAAAGCTGTGCTACAGGGCAGAATCTAGCAAGGAATAAACATCTAATAAGGTGTTCAGCCAAGAACACTCTTGCGAAAGGATGCTAATGTGGTACAAATTATCTAGCTCCTGGAATGGTTTTGTGCACTGAAAACCAAACAGGTTTTTTGACCTCTTACTGAGATCTATGGTGACCCAACAGAAAGCAAAGCATTGCTTCTTTGTTTTATCTAATTGGATGAGGGTTTTCTCATTTTTTGAGGGGGGGGAGGCATTTCTTTCTGTGATATTTAATTTTATTTCTTTAAGCAAATACTTTTTTCCTATAATTTACTTTTTAAATTTTGTAGCATAGGAAAAGACTGCTTATGGGATCTCTAGTGGTTTTTGGTTTGTTTGTTTGTTTGTTTGTTTGTTTTGTACACATATAACATCTGGATTTTCTGTCTTCAGCTTCTACCTCTTCGGCAAGTCACTCAGGCAACACATGTTCTCACATAGCTCCACTTGGAAATTTTGATTCCTGTTTGTATATTATATATGTTTCTCTTGTCATTAAGGTTGGAATTAGAGAATTCTGCTTAATCCATAATTCTAGTGCAAATGAAAGGCCAAATATATTCTGATTTCTTTTCCACACTTTATTTTGTCTTTAGATTAGTCTGACTTTCAGGTTCTTACTTAGCGTTTGCCTGTTACATGACTTTAAATTTTTTTCTGGACTTTTTGATTTTAAAAAAATTTTATATTTGCATAGCTCATGCATTTCACCTCATGTAAGTTCACTAATGAGGCCTCCAAATAATGGGACTTATGAACCTTAGAAAATGTAATTCAGATTCTAAAGACTAAAGAGATAGTGCTACACATTGTGTCCTATTCTCAGTTTGGGAACATGGAAACCTAAAGACATTAGACAAGTTTTATTGGGTTATTGGTGCAAAGCTTACTTCCTGTGCAGTGGGCTTTATGCTTTGTTTTTATAAAACATTTCGAATGGAATTCTTTAATTTTTGTATCATATTATCCTTAGGTATATTCCCAGTTTTCTTAATGAATCTTTCACTTTAAACATTTCTTATTTTCCACTGACCCACAGTTGTAACTGCAATTTAAAATGCCAAAGAGTCAGAAGGCAAAGCAGAGTGGAAGTCAATAGCCTAATGTTAATATGCCGTGGTGCCTCACAGACCAGGGGTCAAGCGTAGGCTCTGTGGTCTTGGACAGTTTCTGTATCTGTTTAATGGTGATACTAGTACTAGTTACAAAGAACTTTTTAAAAAATATATTTAATTAATTAATTAATTTGAGAGAGAACATGTGCGAGTGGAAGCGGGGAGGGGTGGAGGGGAAAGCAGACTCCCTATGGAGCAGGGAACTTAAGTTGGGCTCCACCCGAGAACCCTGAGATCATGACCTGAGCCAAAGGTAGTGGCTTAACTGACTGAACCCCCAGGTGCTCCAGTAGTTACTTGGACCTTGCATCTATGAATCTAAATTCAAGGGGCTGAGGCATACTTGTGTCAATGTAAGCTCCAAAGTCTGCATTGATATGTCCAATCCCAATTCAACTACCCATTTTGTCTTCCTCCCTGAGGCAGTTGTGATCATCTTCTTTTTCTTAACCCTAATTAACTATGCCAGAGATAGGAACAAGGTGCCTCCTTGGGTCTATGATAATTAGTAAATATTTAATAGTTTACTCTTTGGAGAAAGACAGGATTTGTAGCATTTGCTAATTTTGTGGGGCAAATACTCCCACCATAGTCAGTTTTAGGTGATCAGTTTCATTACATTGATTTTGGTGATGGGAAGAAGTGTGCACCAGAGACTCTAATGAGCTCATGTAGACAGCTATTGTATACTACTGGTTATGTGTAAATCACTTGGACCTGGACTTGCTCCATGCTTCTCTGGTTCTGTAAGCCACGTTCCATGGTCCTGAGGAAGAGCTCACTATAGACATCAGATATATGAACAAAAGACAAGACATTTCTTCTTGGCTGCTTGACCTGAATCTCTATTATTTGCTTTCTTGTGGGGTACACTTTCTAGAGTGGAGAGTCAACTGGCCAATGAATGGGAAGTCCTAGTCAATAGAGTTGAATCTATAATTAAACTCTAAATGTATACTCAGTATATTCCTTCCTAGTCTGTAGTATTTTTCAGCCTTTGAGATATTATGGTCATGACAACCATAGTAGTTAACTACTGCTGCATGACAACTTACCCCCCAATTTAGCAGCTTAAAACAGCACTTACTATCTTACAGTTTCTGTGGACTGGCAACGAGGTATAACTCAGTTGGGTACCTCTGGTTCCACAACCGTCATTAAGCTGCAGTCAGGTGTCAGCCAAGGCTGTGTCATCTCTGACTGACCTGGGAGACAATCTGCTTCTGAGCTTTCTCATATGGCTGTTTGCAGGCCTCTGGTCTCCCCTGGATGTTGACTGGAGATCTCAATTTCTTACCATGTGGGCCTCACCAGAGAGCCAGTTCACAACATGGCAACAGGCTTCTTTCAGAGCAAGTTAGCAAAAGAGTGAGAGAGGCTTCCTAAGATGGAGACCATAGTCTTTTTGTAATCCACTTAGGAAAATGGTGTCAGATTGCATTTGCCATATTCTATTGACTACTGAGTCACTAAGTTCAGCTGACGCTCAAGAGGAGAAAGTTATGTAAGAGCACAAAGGAAGCAGGGATCGTGGGGCTGTTCTTTGTCCTACAACTTTTTTAAACTGTGCCTTAAATTATTTTTTTTCAGTTTCTGTTAGCAGACAGCACCAGTAATTCATAAATCTCTTTCACTGCAAGATCTAGAGTAAAAGTAGAGGTCTAAAATATCAGCTTAGTATACTAGGAAGTGCTAAAGATTGGATCTGTCCCAGGATATCTACACTTTCCCTCCATTCTTCCAGAGGAAAGAAGACTAATTTCTTAAGAAACTGAGAAATTATTAAGTCTAGGTTAAAAACCACTTTCCAGGAGGTAATTTCATGACCAAGTTTTTAGATTTCCATATGTTTAGAGAATTCATATAATACTGGCTATATTCAGTTTTCTGCACAGAACATGCTATTTAAAATGGTATTCTTCCCCAAATTGTCCCTCTCAGTTTGTAATGATATTCTAAGAACATCTTAGTATGTGTTTGGCATCTATACTCTTTGATACTGTTCTTTTAGTTGGCACGGCTGGTGGGGCAGTCCCGGCCTTGGGTCATGGTGCTTTAGTTTCGGCACAGAGCAGCACTGAACCTTGCACAGTAGCCCCTGATATTCAACCTGTATAATCCAGGGCACCAACCAATTCATATTGCATTTAAAGAATAACTCTCTGTTACTAGAAGCTTTAAAAATTATTTTAAAATAATCATTACCAGTGTTCAAGGGGTAGCACAAACATTTTTATCCAATACAGAAAGCTTTCTGTGAATATCCTCTTTAGATCTCTCTGTTCTTAAAGTGGGCAACTGCTAAAAACTTTAGAATTCAGAGTCCCATCACCACCTCCCGGTGTCCTATTGACTTTCTCCTCCCCAGTTGCATACCATATGCAATATGCCATCCCAGAACAGCTGTGTGTGACCTTTGAGAAGAAAGTCTGGTCCATATTCTGATGGCCTTTCTCATGATACCCAGGCATCGGCTCCACTTTGGAACAGGGATGAATTATCACTATATGAATGGCTGTCAACAGGAAACTGAAGTTTGAATTTTGGCTCCTTCTTCCTTTAGTGCCTTTCTCTAAAACTCAATTAAGGAGGAAGTAAAGAGGAAAGCTTTTCAGGGGGAAGTTTTAGGAGTAAAGAAAAGGATCTAGGAATGCAATATTTATTCTAAGAATCAGCCTTAAATCATTCAGTTTAGAAAGTCTCTTTTCCTCCAACTCCCTACTTCTGTGTACCGTGTCACGAGAGCTCAAAAAAATCAACAATTTTCAATGTTCAGATAATATAAAGCTATATTTAATATATCATTTCTTCCCTACTACCTATTATTTTGTATCTGTGTGGTTTTTGAGTAAAGAAGTTCAAAACAGTTTTGGGCAAAATATTGATATAAATTAACTAACAGAGTTTGCTGGGGAAAAAAGATAAGAATATACCTTTTGAAATAACTTTTTCCATCCTATTGAAAACATAGAGTGATATGAAGAAATAAACAACATGGAAATTACCCGGATCATTTTTTCTTCCTATCTGGGTTTGGGCATTTATAGTAGCTTAGAGACTGGCTAGTAACCAAACATTCTGGCCCTCAAATTTGAAAGCCATTATTTGTATTCTACACTTAGGGAGTATACACTTTTGTTTTTAATTTAGTATGTTTTGCTTCCTCACTTGATTTTGACTTGTTTTCCTGCCTACATAGCAGCAGGTGTTTGGGTGATAATAACATCTAAAATAATCCTGGGAAAATGTGCAAATTGGCTGAAGAGCAGCAGGAGCTATCACAATATGCACCCCCTTTCATAATTTAGTTTAACTAATCAGGTTGCAGCATCAAAGCTGTTATGTACTTGGTTCATAGTATTTTATTTTTTCATGTATAACTGTGTGAATGTCTTAACCATGATAACAGGCATATATAAAGTTTTTAATTTGGGAGGGGTATTGCTACAATCTAGAAGTGGCCACTACCAAGGGTGACCCTATTACAAGTAGACTTAGGAATAGAGAGTTTTTAATTCACAAAACTTGAGCTTTGAGATATGTGTTCATTAATATTTATATCAGTCAGCATTGTACTGTACTGAAAGGAAAAGAAAATCCACCAAACAAGGCTTAAATAAGGATTCTTTTCATCACATAAAGTCCAGAAATCATTCAGTAGGACTCTGAGGTCATCAGGGATTCATGCTTCTTCTGTCTTCCCACTCTACCATTCTTTGTGTGTTGATTCCCTCTTCAGATTCTCTGAATGGCTTTTGTACTTCCAAACATGAAGTCTGTATCCTAACCTGAACAAAAACGGGAGCAGAAAAAAGAGGTAGCTCCTCTAACAAGAGAAAGAAAAACTTATCATGAACTTTGTACTATATTTCCAATTATGTCTTATTGGCTAAAAGTGGGTAACAGGATTACCCATGGTTGCAAGAATGGCTGGGAAAACAATTTTTAGTTGGGCAGATTGAAACTCTATGAAAATCAGAGTTTTTGTTGGTAAGGGAGAAGGAGAGAATGGATATTTAGTAGATAATTAGAGAGACTAACAAAATTTTCAGAGAATAATTTTCCTCTCTCATTTGTATATGTGTATATGTATATGCATATACATAAGTGTGTGTTCTGTGTGTGTGTGTGTATTTCCTGAGCATGTTTAAAGTATGGGCTTCAGTGTCTTACAGAACTGAATTTCAATTTCTTTCTATTACATACTAGATGTGTGATATCAGGGAAGTTATTTGTTTATATTCCTATTCCTAAGATGACAATAGTACCACCTTCCTAGTTTTTTGTGAGAATAAGAAAGATAACGTATGTTGGAAGCACTTGGCATAGTGCTTCAAACATTGTAAAATTTCAATAACACTTATTATTGTTTTTATTATCTTACAGTGTGATCCTACTGCTATTATTGTTAACTTCCAAGTTTTCTGAGTTGAAAAGTATTTGAGAAGCTAGGTAGGGGCTAGGATAGCAGCCTGCATATGTCTCCTAGGAAGAGCAGCCAGAGGTGTGTGGTTCAGTTGCAGGAACATGAAGATGTGACAGGTTCCTGTCTTAGACAAAGAGAGAGAGAGAGAGAGAAAGAGAGAGAGAAAGAGAGAGAGAGAGCAATAAATATATAAATAAATAAGTAGCTCATGAACGTATCAGTCTGTTCCCCCTTTCTGTTGGCATCTATAAAGTAGGTCATTCCAAGTGATGGCAAATATGGGGAGTGCACACTTGTACAATGTGTGGTGAGGCAGGGTGCATGGTTTATGAGACACTTCCTTCACCAGAGGGAAATCCCCCCAATCTACTAGTGAAGAGGAACTAGTCTAGTCTAGGGTTTATCCTGTAATCCTAGTGCTCCTCAACCAAGAATCATTTCTGTAGGCTTGCAGGGTGTGGTCTAACCTGTGATGGAAGGAAGGGCATTAATATACCTACCTGGCTCCTCATAATATTCAAAGCCTACATCTGAGGGCTTATACCGCAGATCTTCTGCTGGAATTGCTTGATAAATTTATCCTCATGTGGACCTCTGATGGAGTATTTCTATAGCAACTGTGATAGAAAAACAAGGAATTCAGTCTTAAGAAATTAAATTTCAATGCCAAGAAATGGAATATGTAGGCCAAGTTCAGTCCAGCCAAGAAGTTCACATGATACCAAGAAGGTATTGGCCATGTTTGGGTATTCTCTACAGCATATTTGATGAGCACCTAAAATCATCAAGTAGGTGTTTTTTTGTCTAGGCTATATTATCTGGAAACAAGTGAGATTGTCTACCCCAGAAAGGTTTCTTCATGGATATTCAGCGCTAGTGTCCACGGGCACCAGTGCCTAAGATTCCAGGACATATTGAGATGGCCTTAGAAGACCTGTGTATGGGGGCGCCTGGGTGGCTTGGTTGTTTAAGCATCCAGCTCTTAATTTCAGCTCAGGTCATAATTGCACAGTTGTGGGATTGAACCACATATTGGGCTCTGTAGTAGGTATGGAGTCTGCTTAAGATTCTCTCTTCCTCTGCACCTCCCCCCTAAACAAACAAACAAACAAACAAACAAAACCTGTTTATAGAAGGGCTTCTTCCTTTATTGCTATAGTTTTGTCACTGCCACCCCAAAGAGGTAGGTCCACAATCAACACCAATATAATCCACAGAAATCTGTGATACTCACATCCAACATGACATCTTTAGGACTTCAAATTTCATGACTTCTAGACCTGTGTTACAGACAAAAGCAGCAAGCTGTAGGGAGCTCTGAACTCACTCTAGACTCCTTAATCCAATTGAAACAGTATCACAATACATTTTATTTCATAACCATGACATCATCCTGAAGGCAGTGGACACTGACCAAGATTCTACACACCATTCTCTGCTTCACATTCCCCATTCATATGAGCCACTTCCATCCTGTTTATATGAGGCATTTATCCCATTTCAGTAATATAATTCTGACAGATAGGATTTTGATTTCCAGAAAGCATGGGAGGAAGTTTTGTCTCAAAATGGGTTCCAGCATTTATCCTCCCTGCCACGCCCACACCCTCCTCTGTATTGGTTTGCATTATCAGAAATCTCTTTAAATCCCAAGTTTGTTTTCTACTTTCTTCTCTTTGCTTCTGAATCTTTACTCTTCTTTCATTCTTTGTATTATCCCCAACAAATTAAAGTATCTCGAAGTTATATGATGAACATGAAATACTGGGTCCATGTAGCAGCATGAGAAAAAATAATAAAAATAAATAAAACCTCTATTGAGTGACATGACAATCAATTTTGTATGCACAGAAAATAATTCTGGAAGATAACTGCATTATAATTTTTCTGATATTACGTAGTCATGCTCTGATACTCAGCTCTCATTCTTGCTACTACATTGTCATTATTTATCCTTCTTTTTGTTTTCCTAGTTCCTTTGAGCAATGACAGTCGTATTGAAGGTAAAGAATAAAGAAAAGACATGCTTAAAAAGGTGACTATCTGTCTGAATGTCAATGACCATTTCCAACCACTAGAGAAACAGCCACTCTGACTACATTTGAAATTCCAGACTCAATGTGGCCTCTGGTTGATGGAATTTGGTTGATGGAATTTTTCTGTGTAATAGAGGACAAACTTTGGAACTAAGACTGCATTTTCCAGTACCCAATGATCTACTGGGTGTACTGGTCCTATAGCTGGGTTTACTGGAAACAGTAAATGGAATAATCCATTTCACTTAGGCATGTAGAAGTGAGAGTTTTTATGATTTCAGATCAATGAGAAGTATTTTTTTTATAAACATATATTTTTATCCCCAGGGGTACAGGTCTGTGAATAACCAGGTTTACACACTTCACAGCACTCACCAAAGCACATACCCTCCCCAATGTCCATAATCCCACCCCCTTCTCCCAAACCCCCTCCCCCCAGCAACCCTCAGTTTGTTTTGTGAGATTAAGAGTCACTTATGGTTTGTCTCCCTCCCAATCCCATCTTGTTTCATTTATTCTTCTCCTACCCACTTAAGCCCCCATGTTGCATCACCACTTCCTCATATCAGGGAGATCATATGATAGTTGAGCAGAGAGAAGTATTTTAATATAGAGTTAAATTTGGCAGCAGAAGACAAATTTGATGGCAGAATATTCCACATAATACAGTATGTATAAGCCTAGTGGAAAGATTTATAAATTTAGCCTTAAACATAACTAATATTTTTAAGTACCAGTTCAATTTGTTTCATCAGGAATACTTTAATAATAAAGGGTCTTACAAATTAGTGCTATCATAGGAAATAATGAGAATTGATGATGTTGGCTGAAAACCATATGCTTCAGTAAAACTGATCTTATGTCCATTCATTTATTATTACTGTACAACCATTTGCTTACACAGCCACTAAAATCTAAATCTTATTAAACTTTGGAGTCTAATGTGATAAAACATTGGAAATACAGGCATCAAAGAAAGTATCTATGTGAAAGATAATTTGGGTAGGCCACTTAATTTGGGTAGGCTACCACTAATTGAATGACTGTGTGTGTGTGTGTGTGTGTGTGTGTGTGTGTGTGTGTGTGTTCATGTGCATGAATGAATGCAGGGCATAATAAAATGTTTGACCAGCCATTGAAAATCATATAATCACCATTGATGTTGTCTTGAGCATTCCTATTGGTTGTTTAAAAGTAGAAACAATACCACTGTATTTGCTACTACTTTCTTTTAATTTGATTGAGGTTGTCAGGGAATTGTTCTTCCTGATAATAATCCCCAGTGGATGATGTCTAGGAAGATGGTTGAGTTAGGAAAAACCGATTGACCTTCTCTTCTAATTTCTCAAGAAAAAGTGTAGGAGATTATTTAATGTACAGAGAAAGTTTTTACTCGCCTTTTAATTAAAATAAAAATATTGAAAAATATTGAAAATTAAAGAGATTTCTATATACTCCATCCATACTGAAGGTGCAGGATTAAAAACATCTATAATACACTGAATTCTACTCTTGAAACCAATATTTTTTTTTAAAGATTTTATTTATTTATTTGACAGAGAGAGAGATCACAAATAGGCAGAGAGGCAGGCAGAGAGATGAGGAGAAGCAGGCTCCCTGCTGAGCAGAGAGCCCAATGCGGGACTCGATCCCAGGCCCCTGGGATCATGACCTGAGCCGAAGGCAGAGGCTTAACCCACTGAGCCACCCAGGCGCCCCACTGAAACCAATATTATATTACTTGTTAACTAACTAGAATTTAAATAAAAATTTAAAAAAGAAAAAATATTTACCACATTTGAAATTAAAATTGAGAAAAAAAACCCACGCATAATAGCTAGCTTGATCTAATTCCTAACTTGGTATCATCTGACTGAAATGTAAGTATGGGAAGTTTGCTACTGATTCAAGCTGAAGACCTAACTTGACCTTTTGGTAATCTGATGTCCCCTTTTAATGTGGGTTGAACTGTGTAAAAGGATATTGTGATATTAACCACTACCCAGCACCTATGAAGGTGACCTTTGCAGATGTGAATAGGCTTTTTGCAGATAATCAAGTTAATATAAAGTCAGTAGGGCGGACCCTAATCCAATATAACTAATGTCCTTATAAAAACGGGAAGTTTGGACACAGAGATAACACCAAATGAACATGAAGGCAAAGATCAAAGTAACACAGCTTCAAGTCAAGGGAAGCTAAAGATTGGAAGGCCAAAGACGTCAGTGGCTGGAGTAGAGGGGAGGACTTTCAGACCTCTAAATCCCAAACTTAAGTGTATAAAACCAGTGTGACATGATGAGATGTGATAAATCATTCCAATGTCTAAACTATAGATAAAATCGAGAAGTAGCTAGGATTTAAGAGGTGACTTCCAACACTGAGACTGCTTATTCTTCAGTGACACACCCATGGAATTAAATTTAGTTGAATTAAATTAAGAATATGAACCCTATAATTACATATGAAAGATGTATAAAAGAGAAGGAAAAGAGCTTTAAATTTTTTTTTTCCATTTCCTTTTCTCATTTGTAGAGTAGAACTTTTGATTTAGAACAGATAATCGATTTTCCCCCAAACTTCCCAAGATTATCTTCTTAATACTCAGGTAACAATAGTTGAAATGGATTTTTTAATAGGATTTTAGAAGATAATAGTTATCTATTTTTCAGCGATAAAAGAGAATATAGAGTTGTGAAAGGAAAAGGTAGGATTGTGCTAACCAGTTCACGTCATCTCTTAAAAAAAAATAAAAACAAACAAGCAAAAAAAAAACCAAACAAACAGACTGAAGTGTAATGCTTCAGAAAATCAGACTGGTGGAACAGAATGTGGTGGAGCAAAAGAGTAAGTAAAAGATGAGTATGAGAGAAAATAGATGTTCCTGAATGAAAAGTCTGAATAAAAGAACATGTTGATAAACAATGGCATACTTGAAAAAGAAATAAAAATATTAAAAAAAAATAACAAGTAGGAGACAGCAGTGTCTCACTCTATTCTACAAAAACATACTACAAGGTATACTCCAGCTATTTCTTATCTTCCATTGCATGAAGTTTTCCTGTCCCTCCTTAAAACTAAAGATAATTATCAAAGGAAATAAAAATTTAGATAGCTCCTACTTAGGTATTATACTATCAAACGTCAAGGTCATAGAGTAGTACATGAGATATTCTCAGAGAAAACAATGTGGTGCAGGAATGCCATGCCTGGCTAAGGGCTTATTATTATGGGAGGTATATAGTCCAGCATACTTTGAAAAATTTGTTTTCCAAAAATCTTATCTTTGATCTTACCTATCAGAATTAAAGTGTGATTTTCAGATTTTCAGTGATTAACTAAAAAGAAAAAGAAAAATGAGTTCTAGTAGTTTGTGGGTAGAGTCTTTTGGGTTTTCCATATAAAGTATCACACCACCTGTGAAGAGAGAGAGTTTGACAACATGGGGGCTTAAGTGGGTAGGAGAAGAATAAATGAAACAAGATGGGATTGGGAGGGAGACAAACCATAAGTGACTCTTAATCTCACAAAACAAACTGAGGGTTGCTGGGGGGAGGGGGTTTGGGAGAAGGGGGTGGGATTATGGACATTGGGGAGGGTATGTGCTTTGGTGAGTGCTGTGAAGTGTGTAAACCTGGTTATTCACAGACCTGTACCCCTGGGGATAAAAATATATGTTTATAAAAAATAAAAAATTAAAAAAAAAAACAACAGCTATATAAGATAGTAGAGATAATACTACACATTAATTATCTCAAAAGTCATGGCTCAAATGGATGTAACTATCATCACAATAGTTAGCATGTATTGAGGGGCTTATTACATGCCAGGCATTGTTCTAGTGCTTTACATGTTTATGTTACTTATTCTTTACAAGGTAGGAGGATATTATATCTTATTATGCATCTGGGAAAAAAGGAGATGCATTCAGAGAGAGTCAATTATCATATGGTTTCACTTATTTGTGGAGCATAACAAATAGCATGGAGGACAAGGGGAGATGGAGAGGAGAAGGGAGTTGAGGAAAATTGGAAGGGGAGGTGAACCATGAGAGACTATGGACTCTGAAAAACAATCTGAGGGTTTTGAAGGGGTGGGGGTGGGAGGTTGGGGGAACCAGGTGGTGGGTATTAGAGAGGGTACGGATTGCATGGAGCACTGGGTGTGGTGCAAAAACAATGAATACTGTTACGCTGAAAAAAATAAATAAATTAAAAAAAAAGAGAGAGAGAGTTTGACTTCTTTGTTGCCAATTTGAATACATTTTATTTCTTTTTGTTGTCTGACTGCTGTTGCTAGGATTTCTAGTATGATGTTGAATAACAGTGGCAAGAGTGGACATCCTTGTCGTGTTCCTGATCTCAAAGGCTGTCAGTTTTTTCCCATTGAGGATGACATTCACTGTGGGTTTTTTATAGACAGATTTCATGAAGTTGAGGAATGTTCCCTCTATCCCTACACTTTGAATCGTTTTAATCAGGAACGGATGCTATATCTTGTCAAATGCTTTTTCTGCATCAATTGAGAGAGCCATGTGGCTCTTCTCTCTTCTCTTATTGATTTTTCCTATCACATTAATTGATTTGAAAATGCTGAACCACTCTTGCATCCCATGGATAAATCCCACCTGGTCATGGTGGATAATGTTTTTAATGTACTGTTGGATCCTATTAGCTAGGATCTTGTTGAGAATCTTGGCATCCATATTCATCAGGGATATTGGTCTGAAATTCTCCTTTTTGGTGGGGTCTTTTCCTGGTTTTGGGATCGGGGTAATGTTGGCTTCATAAAAAATGTCTGGACATTTTCCTTCTGTTTCTATTTTTTAAAACAGCTCCAGTAGAATAGGTATTATTTCTTCTTTAAATGTTTGGTAGAATTCTCCAGGGAATCCGTCAGGTCCTGGGCTCTTGTTTTTGGGGAGGTTTTTGATCACTGCTTCAATCTCATTACTAGATTTGGTCTATTCAGGTTGTCAGTTTCTTCCTGATCCAGTTTTGGAAGTTTATAGGTTTCCAGGAATGCATCTATTTCATGTAGGTTGCTTAATTTATTGGCATGTAACTGCTGAAAATAATTTCTGATGATTGTTTCTATTTCCTTGGTGTTAGTCATGATCTCTCCCTTTTCATTCATAATTTTATTAATTTGGGTCCTCTCTCTTTTCTTTTAGATTAGTTTGGCAATGGATTATCGATCTTATTGATTCTTTCAAATAACTAGCTTCTAGTTTCGTTGATGTGTTCTACTCTGTCTCTAGTTTCTATCCCATTGATCTCTGCTCTAATCTTTTTAAAATTTCTTTTATTTTTTAAAAAATTTATTTATTTGACACAGAGAGATCACAAGTAGGCAGAGAGGCAGGCAGAGAGAGAGGGGGAAGCAGGCTCCCTGCTGAGCAGAGAGCCTGATGCGGGGCTTGATCCCAGGACCCTGGCATCATGACCTGAGAAGAAGGCAGAGGCTTTAACCCACTGAAACACCCAGGTGCCCCTGTCTGCTCTAATTTGATAATTTCCCTTCTTGTGTGTGAGGTTGGCTTAATTTGTTGTTGATTATCCACTTATTTAAGGTGTAAAGAAATCTGGTGTATTCTGGATTTTTCAATTTTTTTTGAGGGAGGCTTGGATGGCTATATATTTCTGCCTTAGTAACACCTTTGCCATATCCCATAGGTTTTGGAATGAAGTGTCTTCATTCACATTGGTTTCCATTAACTGTTTAAGTTCTTCTTTGATTTTCTGGTTGATCCAAACATTCTTAAGCAGGGGGTCTTTAGCTTCCAAATGTTTGAATTCCTTCCAAACTTTTTTGTGTGGTTGAGTTCCAGTTTCAAAGCTACTAGAACTCATACAGCAATTCAGTAATGTGGCAGGATACAAAACCAATGTACAGAAATCAGTTGCTTTCTTAGACATTAACAATGAAAATATAGAAAGGGAAATTAGAGAATTAATTCCATTTACTATAGCACCAAGAACCATAAGATACCTTAAGATACCTGGGGATAAATCTAACCAAAGAGGTGAAGGATCTCTACTCGAAGAACTACAGAACACTCATGAAAGAAGCTCAAGAAGACACAAAAAGATGGAAGAGTATTCCATGCTCATAGACTGGAAGAATAAACATTGTTAAAACGTCTATAATGCCTAGAGCCATCTATACTTTCAATGCCATCCCAATCAAAATTCCACCATCATTTTTCAAAGAGCTGGAACAAACAATCCTAAAATTTGTATGGAATGAGAAGAGACCCCAAATTGCCAAGGAACTGTTGAAAAAGAAAAACAAAACTGGGGCATCAGGTTGCCTGATTTCAAGCTTTTTTTTTTTTTTTTTCCCCAAGCTTTATTACAAAGCTGTGATCACCAAGACAGCATGGTACTGGCACAAAAATAGACACATAGACCAGTGGAACAGAGTTGAGAGCCCAGATATGGACCCTCAACTCTATGGTCAAATAATCTTTGACAAAGCAGAAAAAAATACACAGTGGGAAAAAAAGATAGTCTTTTCAATAAATCGTCCTGGGAAAATTGGACAGTTATGTGTAGAAGGATGAAACTTGACCATTCTCTTACGCCATACACAAAGATAAACTTGACATGGATAAAAGACCTCAACATGAGGCAGGAATCTATCAAAATCCTAGAGGAAAACATAGGCAGTACCCTCTTTGACATCAGCCACAGCAACTTCTTTCAAGATATGTCTACAATGGCAAAGGAAACAAAAGTGAAAACGAACTTTTGGGACTTCATCAAGATGAGAAGTTTCTGCACTGCACAGGAAACAGTCAACAAAGCAAAGAGGCAAGCCATGGAATGGGAGAAGATTTTCGCAAATGACACTACAGACAAAGGGCTGATATCCAAGAACTCCTCAAACTCAACACACACAAAACAGATAACCACATCAAAAAATGGGCAGAAGACATGAACAGACACTTTTCCAAAGAAGACATACAAATGGCTAACAGACACACAAAAAAATGTTCAAAATCATTAGCCATCAGAGATATTCAAATCAAAACCATATTGAGATACCACCTTAAACCAGTTAAATTAAAAATTTAATTAAAATTAACAAGATAGTAAACAACAAGTGTTGGAGAGGATATGAAGCAAGGGGAACCCTCTTACACTGTTGGTGGGAATGCAAGTTGGTGTAGCCACTTTGGAAAACAGTGTGGAGATCCCTTAAGAAATTAAAAATAGAGGGCTCCTGGGTGGCTCAGTGGGTTCAGCTGCTGCCTTCAGCTCAGCTCGTGGTCCTGGGGTCCTGGGATCGAGGTCCACATTGGGCTCTCTGCTTCGGTGAGGAGCCTGCTACCCCCTCTCTCTCTCTGCCTGCCTCTCTGCCTACTGGTGCTGTCTGTCTGTCAAATAAAAAAAAAAAAAAGAAAGAAAGAAATTAAAAATAGATCTATCCTATGACCCTGCAATTGCACTACTGGGTATTTACCCCAAAGATACTGATGTAGTGAAAAGAAGGGCCATCTGTATCCCAATGTTCATAGCAGCAATGACCACAGTCGCCAAACTGTGGAAAGAACCAAGATGCCCTTCAACGGACAAATGGATAAAGAAGATATGGTCCATATGTACAATAGAGTATTATGCCTTCATCAGAAAGGATGAATACCCAACTCTCGTATCAACATGGATGGGACTGGAAGAGATTATGCTGAGTGAAATAAGTCAAGTAGAAAGAGTCAATTATTATATGGTTTCACTTGTGAAACAAAAGGAATAACACAGAAGACATTGGGAGATGGAGAGAAGTGAGTTATGGGAAATCAGAGGGGGATACAAACTATGAAAGACTGTGGACTCTGAGAAACAAAATTAGGATTTTGGAGGGGTGGGGGTTGGGAGATTGGGTGAGCCTGGTAGTGGATATTATGGAGGGCATGTATTGCATGGAGCACTGGGTGTGGTGCATAAACAATGAATTTTGGAACACTGAAAAAATTTTAATTTAAAAAATGAAAGAAACATTGTTGCATTTAGAACTTTGTGGGAAATACATCTAAAAAATACTGAAATCAGTTACTCACTTTAGAGATAGGTAGATAATCCTGTGAATTAAGTTGTAAACAAAAGTGGCAAAATTAAGAGTGGGGTAGAAAGAAGAAATTTACTTTTTCCAACTGTACTAAAAGTATAAAAGAAAAAGAACATGATCATACATCCGTAATATGTAGTTTAATCTAATTCCCAAGTTGGTATCCTCTCAAAATAAGGAATAAAAGAAAATAGACTTCTCTAGAAAGATATAAAACAGATGTAGCAAATAATATAAACACTTCTATTTGTACATATAACACTCAGAATCTTTGATTTTTACACTTGATCTTAGCCAAAAGGCCGAGATTTTTGTAATTTAAGAGGCCCAGTGATTTCTGGGCTCTTAAGTTGAAAGAGTACTTGTACTGAAAGAAATGGACCAAAAGGTATAACAAGGTAGCAAAAATGGCAAGTAAAATGAACAGATATCACCTCAGTGTCTCAGTCATTTGGATATCTGCCATCAGCCCAGGTCATGATCCTGGGCTCCAGGGATGGAGCCCTGCTTCTCCCTCTCCCTCTGTTTCTCCCTTCCGCTCACATGCTCTCTTTCTTTCTCCCTCCCTCTCCCTCTCAAATAAATAAATAAAATAAAATAAAATAAAATAAAATCTTTTTAAAAAAGGTATCATAAGTGAAATAGAATCATGACAATATGATAAAAAGTATAAATGCTTCAAATACTATTGATGCATAAATATATGTGCAAATAATATACTAATGTATGCACAAATAGCAAAATTGTATGAAATACACAGAAAAGGAAAATTAGAAGGTTTTAACTTACCTTAATTAATCTACTAAAGATCTAATAGAAAAAATTAAATATATGGAAAGTAAATATTGCATTTAACAAAGTAAATGATATGTTACACAGTTCATTTTGGAAACTAGAATCTTCTGAAAGCTTCTACAGAATTGCAAATGCAATCTTAGGTCCTTAACTTGATAAAATATCAGTGTGAGGGTTAGATGGGAAAAAAAAAACAACATACTAGAATTAGTGGAAATATTTGAGAAAGTAACTAGAAAAGTTTTGTATAAATATATGTATAGGTATACACACAGATATATACACACACACACACACATATACACACATACAAATCAATTGAGTTCCACTAACAATGCAAACTAGATACCTCTCAAATTCATGATGGAAAAATGTGAAGTTTATTACTTATAGATCACTGTGCTCTGATAAGCTTTACAAGTTTGTTTGTTTTTTTTTAACAAATATGTAAAGTGGTGCAAAAAACTAAAATTCAGTTAGGTAGAAAATGGGTATTGTTCAAAAAAGTATGCTACACAGAATTTTCTAAAATTACTAAAACATATTGACATATTTTTAAAAGATTTTATTTATTAGAAAGAGAGAAAGCAGCATGAGTGGAGAGGGAGACAGAGTGAGAGAGGGGGAAAGAGACTCCTTGCTGATCAAGGAGTCCAATGCAGGGCTCAATCCCAGGACACTGGAATCATGACCTGAAATGAAGGCAGATGCTTGACCAACTGAGCTACCTAGGTGATCCCCACATTGACATAATTTAAACAAGATTTGAGTAGTGAGAAAGAGATAGCTAATTCCTGAAAGAATATCTCTTTTTTTTTAAGTGCAGTTTTCTTTTTTAATTTGAATTCAATTAGCCAACATATAGTGCATCATTAGTTTCAGATGTAGTGTTCAATAATTCATCAGTTGCATATAAGACCTAGTGCTCATCACATCATGTGCCTTCCTTAAACTCCTCTTTTGATCTTTTACAACTTACAAAAAAAATAAAAAGTATATGTATTTTTAAATATATTTAAATAAAAACTTCATATGTATTTTTTAAGCTTTTAAAAAGAAAAAGATTATGTTTATTTATTTATTTAGAGCACACACGTGAGTGGGAGAGGGGCAGAGGGAGAGAGAGAGATTCCCAAGAGAACTCTGGGCTGGATGTGGAGTCAATGGGGGAGCCTGATCCCACAACCCTGAGATCATGACCTGAGCTGAAATCAAGGGTTGGATACTCACCTGACTGAGTCACCTGACTGAGCCACCCAGCGCCCCTAAATTTAAGTTTTTATTTAAATTTCAGTTAGTTAACATACAATAGAATATATATATATGTTTATACTACATGCAGTGTTAAGAATCCAGAAGAGTGGGGAGAATGATTAAGATATATAGGCAGGCACAAAGACAACATTTGTATTTGAATGAATTATTGACATTCATCTTAAATTCAAGAACAAAATAACAATGGTGCCCACCATCACCTTTCCTATTTGCTATTTATTTATTTAAAAATGGGTAGGGATGTAAGCTATGGGCTTTGGGGTGTTATGATATGTTACTGCAGGTTTATCAAGTGTGATAAATGTACCACATAATGGGGAATGTTGATAATGTGGAAGGCTGTGCGTGTGTAGGGGCAGAGTATATATTGGGAATCTCTGCACCTTCCTCCCAATTTTGCTGTGAATCTAAAACTACTCTAAAATAATAGCCTTTTTAAAAAATTTATTTTTTATTTTCAGCATAACAGTATTCATTATTTTTGCACCACACCCAGTGCTCCATGCAATCTGTGCCCTCTATAATACCCACCACCTGGTACCCCGACCTCCCACCCCCCGCCCCTTCAAAACCCTCAGATTGTTTTTCAGAGTCCATAGTCTCTCATAATAGCCTTTAAAATTTAAAAAAAATGTTTTAAGTGGTTAGTGAAAAAAAATCATTAAATATGTCACATTAAAGTAATTGGTTAGCACCTTGAAATATAAAAATGTCACTTTATAGTAATCACTAAAATGTCTGCCATTTGAGTAAAGGCAATGATTGTCATGAGGGTGGGGTTCAGAGAGTGGGTGGTGAGGTGTGGACTGTTCTTTGCGGAATCATGCTGCCTTCTTTCCTGGGTGAAAAAAAAAGCAGTCCCTTTACAGCTATACTGAGAGTGGGAATTGTAATTTATCTGTTTCTGCTTGTGTCCTGAAGAAGAATGAGTTGTCTAGAAACACCAAATTAGAGGGTTAAATATAAAACATCAAATTAGAGAAGAAGTGGTAAAAAATAGAATAGTTTATCTCACGTATGGAGGAGAAATGATAACATTCTCAACTTCTAAACAACAGAGAAAAATGTGAACAGTTTATATAAAAAAGTTTAAAATAGTCTTATGATAAAAAAGTCATAAAGAAATAAAGTATAACATAAAATATTTATATCAAACATGACAAAATTTAATATCTATAAAATACTGAGGATGCATGCAAAATTTTGAGCAAAATATCAAGACCACAAAAAATAAGCAAGCACGTGACATGCACTGATAATTCAAAAGAGGAAATACAATTGGAAAATAATAATATGAGAAATTGTTCATATTATCTAGTGATAAAAATGTAAAACAGAGAAACATTAAGTAAGCAAATCATAAAAAAATATAACATCTAGTGTTGATAACCCTGGGGTGGAATTTATTCTCCAATAAAAATCCTTTCAACACATAACAATAATAAAAACCTTTTTAACAAATCCCTTTCCATAGAGTGATGGTGATACCCATCCACTACAAACAATTAAATCTCTGATCTTAATGAACAAACTTGTTGAAATGTTTTTATATGCCAATGGGATATCACAATGCCACATAGAAAACATATTCATGTACATAAATATCTATGGTCACTTGGTTGGGAATATTCATAGAATAATTTTCTAGAAATGAAAATCCCCACCAAATTGTATATGCACTTTAAAATTTGACAGATGTTGCAAAATTACCCTTTAAGGAGGTGATATCAACTAACACCATCAACTAATGTTTTCTTGGCGACATGTACATTTATCCTTCTCTTTTCTCTATTTTTCCATAGGTAACTGATCTTTCATTTTATTTTATTCTTATTTTTATTATGCTATGTTCGTCATCATACAGTACATCATTAGTTTTTTTTTCAAATTTAGTTTTATTTTTCCAGTGTTCCAAGATTCATTGTTTGTGCACCACACCCAGTGCTCCATGGCATGCCCTCCCTAATACCCACCACTAGGATCTCCCATCCTCCATCCCCTTCCCCTCCAAAATCCCAAGTTTGTTTCTCAGAATCCACAGTCTCTTGTGGTTCATCTCCTCCTCCAATTTTCCCCAACTCACTTCTCTCTATCTCCCAATGTCTTTTGTGTTATTCCTTTTGCTCCACAAGTAAGAGAAACCATATGATTGACTTATTTCACTCAGCATAATCTCCTCCAGACCTGTCCATGTTGATACAAAAGTTGGGTATTTATCCTTTCTGATGGAGTCATAATACTCCATTGTATATATGGACCATATCTTCTTTATCCATTTGTCCACTGAAGGGCATCTTGGTTCTTTCCACAGTTTGGCAACTGTGGCCATTGCTGCTATGAACATTGGGGTACAGATGGCCCTTCTTTTCACTACATCAGTATCTTTGGGGTAAATACCCAGTAGTGCAATTGCAGGGTCATAGGGTAGCTCTATTTTTAATTTCTTAAGGAACATCCACACTGTTTTCCAAAGTGGCTGTACCAACTTGCATTCTCACTAACAGTGTAAGAGGGTACCCCTTTTCCCACATCTCCTCTACGACACTTGTTGTTTACTGTCTTGTTAATTTTATCTATTCTAATTGGTGTAAGGTGGTATCTCAGTGTGGTTTTGATTTGAATCTCCCTGATGGCTAATGATGATGAACATTTTTTTCCTGTTTTTATTAGCCATTTTTATGAAGTCCTCAATCTCAACACTCAAAAAACAGATAATCATGTCAAAAAATGGGCAGAAGGCATGAACAGACACTTCTCCAAAGAATATATCATTAGTTTTTGATGTAGGGTTCCGTGATTCAGTTTTTGCATCTAACATTCAGTGCTCCATGATATATGTGCCCCCCTTACCACCTATCACTGGGCTAACCACCCTCCCACCCCAAACCCTTAGTTTGTTTCCTGGAGTCCATTGTCTCTCATGGTTCATTTTCCCCTCTGATTTCACTCCCTTCATTTTCCCCTTCCTTCTCCTAATGTCTCCATGCTATTCCTTATGTTCCACATATAAGTGAAGCCATATAATTGTCTTTCTCTGCCTGACTTATTTCACTTAGAATAATCCCTTCTGTTCCATCCATGTTGATGCAAATAGGGTATTCATCCTTTCTGATGGCTGAGCAATATTCCACTGCATGTATGGACTACATCTTCTTTATCCATTCATCTGATGAAGGGTACCTTGGCTCCTTCCACAGTTTGGCTATTATGGACATTGTTGCTATGAACATTGGGGTGGATGTGGCCCTTCTTTTCACTACATCTGTATCTTTGGGGTAAATACGCAGTAGTGCAATTGGTGGATCATAGGGTAGCTCTATTTTTAATTTTTTGAGGAACCTCCGTACTGTTTTCCAGAATGGCTTCACCTGTTTGTATGTCTACCAACAGTTTAAGAGGGTCCCCCTTTCTCCACATCCACACCAATGTCTGTTGTTTCTTCATTTGTTAATTTTAGCAATTCCAACTGGTATGGAGTGGTATCTCATTGTGGTTTTGGTTTGTATTTCCCTGACACTGAGTGATGTTGAGCATCTTTTCATGTATCTGTTGGCGATTTGGATGTTTTTGTTTTGTTTTGTTTTGTTTAAGAAATGTCTGATGATGTCTTCTGCCCATTTCTTGATTGGATTATTTGTTTGTTGGGTATTGAGTTTGATAAGTGCTTTATAGATTTTAGATACTAGCCCTTTATCTGATATGTCATTTGCAAATATCTTCTCCCATTCTGTAGGTTGTCTTTTGATTTTGTTGACTGTTTCCTTTGCCTTGCAAAGCTTTTTTATCTTAGTGAAGCTCAGATAGTTCATTTTTGCTTTTGTTTCCCTTGTCTTTGAAGATGTATCTATCAAGAAGTTGCTGTGGCCAAGGTTCAAAGAGGCTGCTGCCTGTGTTCCCCTTTAGAATTTTACTTATTTCCTGTCTCACATTTAGGTCTTTCAACCATTTTGAGTTTGCCTTTGTGTATCATGTAAGCAAATGGTCCAGTTTCATTCTTCTGCATGTGGCTGAACAATTTTCCCAACACAATTTGTTAAAGAAACTTTTTTTCCATTGGATATTCTTTCCTGCTTTGTTGAAGATTAGTTGACCATAGAGTTGAGGGTCCATTTCTGGGTTCTCTATTTGGTTCCATTGATCTATGTGTTTGCTTTTAGGTCAGTACCTTACTGTCTTGATAATTACAGCTTTGTAATACAGCTTGAAGTCTGGAATTGTGATGTCACCAGCTTTGGTTTTCTTTTTCAACATTCCTTTGCCTCTGTGTTTTTTTTTTTTTTTAATTTATTTGAGTATAGGTGACACACAATTTTACATTAGTTTCAGGTGTACAACATAGTGATTCAACTGCTCTGAGTCCAATGTGTCTCCCCTCCACCCACTTGTTAATTAATAAAATTTTAAATTAAAAAAAAATGTAGCTACTATCTGTTACCATTCAAAGCTCTTACAATATCATTGACTGTATTTCATATACTGTGACTTTTATTCCCATAACTTATTCATTCTATAACTGGAAGCCTGTGTCTCCCTCTCCTTTTCACGTATTTTCCCATCTTCACCCCTCTTTCCTCTGGCAACCATCAGTTTGTTTCCTATATTTATGGATCTGATTTTGGTTTTTGTTTGTCTGTTTATTCATTTGTTTTGGTGTTTAGATTTCACATATGAGTGAAATTACAAAGTATTTGTCTCTCTCAATATTATTTTACTTAACTTAATATCCTGTCTGTTTATCCATGTTGTTACAAAGGGCAAGATCTCATCCTTTTTTGTTGCTGTGTAATATTCTATTATATAGGTGGATGGTAAATAGATGATAGATAGATGGTAGATAGATAGATAGATAATAGATATACAGATACACACATACAGATAACATCTTCCTTATCCATTTACCTATTGATAGACAGTTGTTTGTGTTACTTTCCTGTCTTGACTATTGTAAATAATGCTGCTATATACAGAGGGGTGCATATAGCTTTTCAATTCAGTGTTTGTTTGTTTATTTGTTTTCCTTTGTGTGAATACCTAGTAGTGGGATTACTGGATCATATGGTATTTTTATTTTTCATTTCTTGAGGAACCACCATACTATATTCCACAGTGGCTATACCAATTTGCATTCCTAACAGTACCTGAAAGTTGTTTTTTCTCCACATTCTTGTCCATACTTGTTATTTCTTATCTTTTTTATTTTACCCATTCTGTCAGGTGTGAGGTGATAACTCATTGCATTTTTGGTTTGCATTTCCTTGATGGGGAGTGATGTTGAGCATGTTTTCATTTGTCTGTTGGCCATCTGTATGTCTTCTTGGAAGAAATGTCTATCAGTCCTCTGCCTATTTTTTAATCAGATTGTTTTTGTGTGTGTGTTGAGTTGTATATGTTCTTTATATTTTGGATATTAACTCCTTATTGGATATATCATTTGTACATAACTTCTCCCATTCAGTAAGTTGCCTTTTTTTTATGGTTTTCTGTTTTGTACAGAAGGTTTTTAATCTCAATATAATCCCAATAATTTATATTTGCTTTTGTTTCCCAAAAGTCTGGACAATTTCCAAGGCCAGGTTTGAAGGTGGCTTTTTCCAGAAACATTCTCTGATTCTTTGGCTTGATATAATCTTTTACTCTTCTGTTTTCCCATCACCTATCCTCTCGTGTTATATCTCTGTCTCTTCTGTTCTGTATTCTAGCAACTGTTTCCTTTCTTTGATTATAAGTGACTTGAGCTCAGATCTCCTTGAGGTCTTGTTTGTAATTCTCACTCATAAATCCTTTTCTCATATCCTTTTATGATTGAGTGGAATTTTAAAAGTTCTAAATGTTTGAGATTTTATTAAAAAATATTTGTTCTCTCAGTTCTGGAAGCCACTAGTCTAGTATCACTGGGACAAAATCAAGCTGGGCTCTTTCTGGAAGCTCTAGGGTAGAGTATATTACCTATCTCTTCCAGCTCCTGGTGCCTTCCATCATTCCTTGGCTAGTGATTCTATTATTCTAATCTTTGTCTGTCTTCACATTGCTTTCTCTGTGTTTACAATCTCCCCTTGTCTCTCTTATATAAGAACTCTGATGAGAGTATTTTAGATCCTGTCTGGTTAGTCCAGGACAAGATCCTTAACTTAATAACATCTGCAAAGGCCCCTTTTCCAATTACAGGTTCTAGGGATTAAAACTTGATGTCTTTAGGATATTATCCATCCTATCACAGGTACATAGCATCTGATTCAAAGAAATATAACCTTTTTTTAATCTTGAGTTTATTTCTCTGTTTGAATGTGAAGGGCAGGGTAAGAAAGGCAGTGTCAGAGTTGACAAAGGTTTGGTAATATGGGATGAAATATATGTCATATTTATTGAATGTAATTTACATTTAATAAAATATCACGTTTTAAGTATTCTAATTAGTTTTAATAAGTTTATACATTCCTATAACACATAATCAATATGCAGAACATTTTTTTATCACTCCCACACAGGTCCCTTGTGTTCTTTCTATTATGATGTACTTTTTGTCATTATAGATTCAATTTGCTTTTTCTAGAGTTTTATACAATCATACAGTATACTTCTTGCATTCAGCACAATGTTATTGAGATTCATCCATGTTGTTGAACATATTAGTAGACCATTAACTTTTTTTTATCGCTGAGTAACATTTTGTTTATCCTCTGTTGATGAACATTTGCATTGTTTCCAATTTGAAACTCTCATGAATAAACCTGATGTGAACTTTTATGTATAAGTCTTTATGTAGATTTATGCTTGTTTGTTTTTGTTTTTCTTCCTTAAAGTCCATCTGTCTATTTTATTTTCCACAACTTCATAGAGCCTTGCCTTGAAATGGACAGATATGGACAGACTTAGCAATAAATGTTATGACAGTGTTTGTGGAACTTCCTGCCTTTCCTGTTTCTATTATGGAGACAGAAAGTAGTCACAGCAAAGAAAAAAAAAATCCTACCTCTATTTAGGTTAGGATTAAGTCCTTTCAACTAACCAAGCAGACAGTAGTTCCATTGAGAGAACAAAGTAAATTGGAAGGGATGTGAGAGCTTGGAAGTATAAGCAAGTAATTATCGGGCTCAGTCAGAAAGAGGGCCAACCTTAATGGGGTATTGCTTGCTAAATTAAACTGCAGGGAATCAAACATGTAAATATAACTTGAGATGTAACCAGATTTCCAAGCCATAGAAAGTTCAAGCAGATTTAGTGTTCCTTGTTTTCTCTTGCCATAGAACTCTTAGAAGAGCCTCTGGACAGATGGTATTAATACAAGACCATCAGTCAATCATTCATTGATTCTTTTTCATACCACAAATGATTTGATGATAATTTAGAATATCAACAGTCAATGAAGTCACACAGATGCTATACCTCAGTGGTTGAGAGAATATTTGAGCTAATCCTAGCCCACCTTCTAACTTATGTTCTAACCTCAAGAATGTTGAATACATTAAGGTCTCTTTGAGAGAAGGAAAGTAGAACCGAACATTTTAGCTGCTATGGCAACAGGTACCATTTGCATCTTATGGTTTTGTTCTCGGAGAAAATCTACTCAGTAGCAGAAATGGGGACAGGATAGGAAGGGGAAATGGAACATGTGGTTCCAAGACCTTCTTACCCAACCTCTGTGTAGAGGATTTAATAGCAATAAAACCAGAATTCTCAGTGCAGGGAATTTCCATTCCCACCACTAATTATATCTGCATACTGAGCTACAGCTGAGGAAATCTGAGGTATTCGGAACCACAGTGTCTTTATTCAGTTTCCCCCGATAGATAAAACATAGAAACTTATATTAAATATGAACACCAGGTATCTTATTATGTTCCCATTAGCAACATATTGAACTATAAAAGATAATACCATTGCTTTAACGATCTATCAATTTAAAAAACCTAGGCTTTGAGAAATGTGCTATAATTCTTTGGTAATTATGTAACAATAGAACTAGTTACATAAGGATTATTATTTTCTCCTTATTCCCAAAGATTGTGTTTAAAAAAAAAAATCAAAGTTCTGGGGAAATGGGTGAGCAAAAAATTAAAAAAGAGAGAGAGAGACAGAAAAAAAGAATGAAAAAGAAAAAAACCCCAAAAATATCAAAGTTCTCTTATGTTGCCCTTCTCCTTTTACTTTTGATCTTTTTCCCTCTTTAATTCTTTCCTCTGTACTCAAGTATGGTTGAAATTTAGGTCCAAAACATCTGTCAGGTTTTGGGATAACACTTTGATCTTATTTCATGCTCTTTAGATAAGAAGACTTGAAGTCTTGGATGTTGATAGTTGTCTCCTAGTCCACCCTGCTGATTTAGAACCTGGAGAGTCTGAGGAAGCTGGAGATGGGTTTCATATACCTAGCAGAGCACTAGTGGGACTCACTATCTTATGAAGTGGAAAACATGACGGTATAGGGAATAGAACTTAGAAATTAGATTGGTGTCTATAAGATTTCTTATGGACAGTTTCTATGATACAAAAAAAATCTGATCCCAACTTTTTATTCATTTATGCATTCATTCTTTCATTCATTCTCTCATTTAAATACTCATTAACTTCTATATTGTCTGCAGATATAATGATGAGCCAAGAAGACAAGGTGTCTGCCCCCAAACAGTTGATGATTTGATTAGGAAAGAGACATTAAGCAAGTAAGTAACACATATTTTTAAATTTAAATTCTGTGAAAGAAAATTTTACAGTGCTCTAAGAGTATAAACCTAAAAAGTGACATTGAGCTGGGACCTGAAGGGTGAATTGCCATATGTGTCTTGTTGATATTTCCACTTTCATATTAAAATTTTTATAGAAACTTGTCCAACCTCTGTACACAGATTGTAAAAAAAATAAACAATGATTCAATGGGGGAGAGAATAAAGAAAGATGACAGTACCTGACTTTTCACATATAAACTTTATTAAGCAGGAATTCCATCAGTTCTTAGATCCCTTAAGAAAGTACTCAAAGCTTGAAACCTTGCACTGAATATAAGAAAGCAAATTGTGCCATCTGGGTAAGAAATCATTAAATAGGGATCTGAAGATCTTGAAGATAAAGGATGAAAGTTTGTCCTATGCTGGCCCATAAATATGTTGATGGGTTGGTTAAGTCATCAACAGACTTCTTATACTAGGCTCCTGGTAAGGTTCTTAAGTGAACCCAGTGCCCGTTATGTGTCACAGTCTAACAGTATGAGTAAAGTGGAGACATCCAAACATTAATGCTCAGAACACAGTTTCATACAGAACACTGGAGCACTTGTCCTCTATTACAGAAAAAAAAGCAGGAACTAATCAGAAAAATGAGTAAAAGCTGTCAAGGACAAATAGTTTTCTGGAAATCAATGAGGATGATTATCACATGGCTTGATGTGAAAGGACTGAAATCAGACCAGGTCTGTGAAATCTTTCTGATGTCATACAATGTGAAATCTCAGCATAGAGAAATGGACACAGAAGAGGACAGACACCCAGAAGAAAATGTCACATATTATCTGAGTCATGATCTCACACTGACCATCTTTGGACTTAATTCTGAGGATTTGATGAACTCATGGGATTGTTTGCTGATTTACCTAGGAGTCAACATTCACATTACTTGGGATTTAATATCATCATCACCAAAGGCCCTTTACCCCCAACACTTTGAAATGTTGTGTGATATCTAACACACTAAGTAGTATTATTGTGTGGTGATATCAAAAGAAACTTTAGCACTCACTCAGAAACAACTCAACAGAAAAATTAGCCCCTGAAGGATGCACATATTTAAAACACTACCATAGTATAACTGATGTAAATAACCCAATTGATGTTGGGTTCTGCCAAGATAGAGAAAGAACTGGATAGCCAAGAAAAATAGTTTATTCCCTTCTATTTGTATAGGAAATAATAGAAAAGAGAGTGACAGGTAGGACAGAATTAGGAGTTGTTGAATACCTCCCACATGGTAGACACTGTGTTGATGTTTTGTACCTAGCATCTCACTTAATTATTAAAACACACATGATTATTGCCCCCCCCCACAGTCTCCTGAAACTGTTAGGAAACTGAGGACTAGAGTTATTATGCAACTTTCTCAAAAGTCACACATTTAGTAAATGATAAAACTGAAATTAGAACCCAGAAATGTCATACTTCAAGATCCATACCTTTTCTAAGCCATTCAAGGAGATGAGAGAGAATATTTGGTAAAGATACTGAGATTCTGGATTCCAAGATTCTAAAACTCTGGAGAGGAGATCAGAATGAACTTTTGAAAGCACAAAGCTGGAGGAGGGACCGTATGACCCAGGAAGACATGAGACTGGTATTAAGTAGAGGATGTCAGTGTGGAAATAGATAGAACTGGGAGCTATGGGCACTATTCATTGTGCAAATCTTGAAATTCATATACACATACACATACAATGTATATGAATGAAATTTCAGTGAAATTTCACATACAGTCTAGAATGGTATTAAGAAGTTGAATGATCCAGGAGATGAGCCTTAGAGACTGGATTCTATTCTTGGCTCTTCTACTTATATGTCATGTGACCTCTCTCAGATTTCCTTATTCATAAATAGGAGCTAATAGTATGTCGTTATTGGGATAAGTTTGAGATAGAAGCTAGTAACAATCAGCATAAGGACAGTAGAACCATTTGCATGACACTTGAAAGCCGTGCAAGCCAATTAGTGTGGTCAAAGGGTTGTGAATTCCGAGAAATAACTACAGAAAGCAGAAAGCTAATCAACTGTATTGTAACTGGGTAGTCTGGAAAAGGGCTGGGTAGAAGAAAAAGCAAAAATTACAAGTGCTCTCCTGTCCTGTCCAAAGAAGAGAACACTGTTTTTTAGTATTTAGACTAAGAGCTGTTCAACTCTGGAAGAAAGAACTTTAAGGCCAATGAATTGCTTTGTATCTTATATCAAGCTCATCAGGCTACCCATGATCATGAGTATTTGGGTTTTGGTAGTGACTTTTATACTTAGAAGAGGGGTTAGGGCATCTCCTCAATTTAAGGGCATACTCCCCAATTCTTACCATATAGTTATCTATTGCTAGATAGCAAATTATCTCCAAATTTATTGGCATAAAACAATGCATCCTTGTTTTATCATAATTGCTTGAGTCAGGAATCTGAGCATGGATGTGTAGGATCCTCTCTGCAGAGACTCTTGTAAGGCTGCAATTGAGATATAGGCAGAAATTGCAAGGCCCAGATGGGGGTTCAATTGGGGCAGGATAAGCTTCAAGCTCCCTCTGTTGTTGGCGGTGAGATTCAGTTCTCTGTGGGCTGTTGGGCTAAAGGCCTCAGTTCCTTGCTGGGTGCTGGCCAGGAGCTACCCTCAGCTCCTGGCCTTGAGATATTTTCCATCACAGTAATTAAGTGAGAAGAACCCAAGAGAGAAAATACCAGCAAGAGAGAAGTCACAGCCTTTTGTTACCTAAAAATGGAAGGGATAGCATATTATTTTTTACCATATACTGTTTGTTAGAAGAAAGTCAGTAGGTCCAGCCTATACTCACATGGAGGGGATCACACAAAGGCATGAACAGTAGGAAAGAAGGAGCTCTGAAAGCCATGTCAGGAGCTGCATATCACACTTACCTATCTACATACTGCTGTAGCAAAGATGGGGTCCAATCGTGATTACTGAAAACGATGCAGATGACTTCATAGGAAAAATCTGAAGTCCCCTTTACTCTGTCAAATTTCCTTTCTGTAAATGAAGAATTTAGCCACTTGTTTTTTCAGTAAAGGAATCATGGCAACTGATATAAATTAGGGACATAAAACAGCAACCACACGGAGGCTTTGCTCTTCCTGTGGCCTCAGGCAATGGCCCTGTCTTTGAGCAGCCTACTTGTGAGCAGGTCCATGTGAATAATGTAAACTGAGGTCCATTGACATGTGCTTTCCGGAGTATATTTACACTCCACATGGGTCAATAACCTTGACATTTGGCAGAGGTCTCTAGCAGATGATGGAAATATTTTACCTCCCATTCAGGCCAACTTTCTTGTGTTGATATTTCTACTTAAAGAGTATAGGGATGGATTGAGGGAAGAGAGGCAATAGTGAAGAATGGGAGGAAGGAAGGAAAGAAGAGCAGAGACATTTTTGGTTAAGTCTCAAGCTTTATATATTATAAGGGCTTGATTCTAAAGGAAAGCTCCAGTAGCAAATATAAGGACATGGGTGCCTCAATTAAAAAAAAAAAAATTAAGCTTAACTCAGAATAGTTCAAGGGGGACAAGTGTCACATTTAACTTGTACCTGCTTTTTTTTTTTTTTTTTAAAGATTTTATTTATTTGTTAGAGAGAGAGATACAGAGCGCAAGCACAGGCAGACAGAGTGGCAGGCTAGAGGCAGAGGGAGAAGCAGGCTCCCTGCCGAGCAAGGAGTCCGATGTGGGACTCGATCCCAGAACGCTGGGATCATGACCTGAGCCGAAGGCAGCCGCTTAACCAACTGAGCCACCCAGGCGTCCCTAACTTGTACCTGCTTTAATGAGACACGAAGGAGAAATGTTTCTGCCTGTCTTGAACACTTATGTGTGAATGCCTTGCTGTCTTGGTTTGGGTAGAGAACTAAAATTTTTATGTGTATTTCTGTTCTTTTTAATACTAGCAGCATCTTAACTATTGATTGGGGCAAGTCAAAGATCTTGAGCCTAAGAAAAAATGCCATTTCCTCAGACTTCCATTTCTTGGAAAATAAGAATGGTGATGCTAAGTAAGTGCTTAGGTTATTGATTTGCTGGATCTTTGATACTCTGAGCTATACAAATTCTCACAAAATCCCTCAAAGAAGCTACTTTAGGTTAGTAATAATTAGGGAGATTGTATGGAATGTGTTGAGTGGGGATCCTGCCCATCTTTGGGTTCCAAATTGGAACACAGATGCTGTACCCTGTCAAATCCCGTTTATGGCTCACCTTTGCTGCACAGTTGATGGGAGATCTGGAAGTACAAGAAGAGATCTTTTGGAGCAGGTGATTTAATGTCATTTCAGTTATTTGCTTTGAGTTCTAAACATGTCATGTGAAGCCTTATAATGACCAGTCTTTTATTAATTCCCCTGCAAATAATGGTCGTTGTTGCGGTTGTAGGTTCTCTCAGTCACAATTTTGCAGCAACCATCTGGTGTCAGCCTCTGCCTTGGTTGCTGTGTGGGGAATAGAAATTGACCAAAAGACTGGCTGTCTTGGAACGCCTTATAACCGAAAGAGGCACACAGGTAATAGACAAGCATAAAACGTATATGAAGTAGAGCTAAGAGCAAGGATTTTTGGAACTGAGGTAATTAGGTTTAAACCCTAGTTCAGCCACTTACTAGGAGTGTGGCTTTGCATGTATTACTTAGCTACTTTTATCTTCCATTTTCTCAGCTGTAAAATGAAGATAACAGCAGTGACGTCCTGATAGGATTATTGTTAGGACAAAATGAATTGATATGCTATAAAACTCTGAGTGTGGTGCTTGTTACCCTGTAAGTTTCCATTAAATATTATCTATTTTTGTGTCTTTCTGGTTTAGACTCCTTGTTCAACCTTGCCTCCATATCCTCATCAATAAAATAAGCCTAATGTCATAAGCTCTGACAGTGTAACAGATTTATCAGGAGACTAAAATAAAAACACTGACACTTTTAAGGGAAAGCACAATGTATGTGTTTATTAATAAGATTTGGTTTTCAAGTTCAAGTTCAGAACAGGGTTAAGTATGTGTTCATAAATGTCCAGGAGGGTCTGAGGGAGATCCAATAGCACTGTGAAGTTGTGCCAAATGTGGCCTCTGGAATATGAGAGGAAAGACCGTGCTTCCTATTTGTGGTGGAAAATTGCATAGCTTCTTAACCTCTGCTTTCTTATTTTTTTTTAAAGATTTATTTATTTATTAGACACAGAGAGAGACATCACAAGTAGACAGAGAGGCAGACGGGGGGGGGGGGGTGGAGCAGGGCCCCCGCTGAGCAGAGAGCCGGATGTGGGGCTCGATCCCAGAACCCTGAGATTATGATCTGAGCTGAAGGCTGGGGCTTAACTCACTGAGCCACCCAGGCGCCCCTCTGCTTTCTTAATTATGATAAAAGGATAATAAAGGATATATTATGGACTTGTGGAGGGTATTAAAAGAGAGCACATATTTAATGTACCTGGCATTTAGCAGATAATAAATAAAAATCATCTTATGTTGATATGAAGAGGGAAAGGTGAAACATGGAAGGAAGACCATAGAAGAAGGGTATTGAACCCCAATGTGGACACTCATTTACACAAACCCCGGTAACCCAACTCAAGTCTCCCCAGAGCAGCAGACACCCCAGTTGCATGTAGTGGGGCATACTCCCCGGTTTTGCTACTTCTCACTTTGATTCACCTTATATCTAACGACTGTCTCTCTCTCTCTCTTTTTTTTTTAAATTAATTAATTAATTTATTTATTTATTTTCAGCATAACAGTATTCATTGTTTTTGCACCACACCCAGTGCTCCATGCAATCCGTGCCCTCTCTAATTCCCACCACCTGGTTCCCCCAACCTCCCACCCCTCGCCCCTTCAAAACCCTCAGATTGTTTTTCAGACTCTGTAGTCTCTCATGGTTCCTTCCAATTTCCCCCAACTCCCTTCTCCTCTCCATCTCCCCTTGTCCTCCATGCTATTTGTTATGCTCCACAAATAAGTGAAACCATATGATAATTAACTCTTTCTGCTTGACTTATTTCACTCAGCATAATCTCTTCCAGTCCCATCCATGTTGCTACAAAAGTTGGGTATTCATCCTTTCTGATCGAGGCATAATACTCCATATGGACCACATCTTCCTTATGCTGTCTCTTTTTTAAAAGATTTTATTTATTTACTTGACAGAGATCACAAGTAGGCAGAGAGGCAGGCAGAGAAGGGAAGGGGAAGCACGCTCCCACCTGAGAAGAAAGTCCAAGGTGGGGCTCGATCGAAGGACCCTGAGATCATGACCTCAGCCTAAGGCAGAGGCTTAACCCACTGAGCCACCCAGCTGCCCCTAATTGCTGTCTCTTGCCCCAGCTCCAGAATTAGATTGAAACAGAGTTAGGTTAAGTAACTGGCCACAATCAGCTCTTGTATCAGACAGAAGAGGGGATACAATTCTCTCTGGTGGTTCTAGAAGCTGAGTTTCTTTAGCTTTGAGTGTTGGGGCATGAACTTCTTGGATATTTACAATCCAAGTTGTTTCTCAGTCTTGATTAGATTGTCCCCTTCCATGCTTTTATGAACTATCAATTATAATTTTGGTCACACCTGAGTAGAGTCCAAATGACCTGTGGAATTTTTCCCTTAGTCTTACTTCTCTTCTCTTTCCCCATGATCAGAGGATCTTAAATCTTTAAGATCCTGATCTTAAAGAAATGGTTTCAGAAGCCACCTGGTCCAATTCAACTTACCCTGTATATATTGCCTCCACACTGGGCTTGACTAGTGGGTTTGATCACTGCTATCATTTCCTTCAAAATGCCAATTGTTCTTCCATGGGCCTAACTCTTTAAAAAAAGGAGAATGTATTCCCATCCGTGTAATGCTTATCATTTGGTTTCTGTGCCCATGAGTTATACTGTAGTCTTTTGAAGTTTCATGAAACAAGGAAGAGGAAGAAAGAAGGATGCTCTGACCTAAGACAGATTTTCTATTTTTAAGGATTATGAGTGATTGTGAAAATAAATGGTAATTGAAAGGAAACAATAAATTAATAGCTAGAAGCATATTGATGGGTCAAGAGATTAATTCATTTAGTCAAAAGGTTAATTAATTGGATGTGTATGTGATAAAGACATCTCAAGGTGATATTTTAATTGACAGTCATATCATTGGTGAGGAGGATAACAGAAAAGTGTTATATTAGAGAATTTCAACTCAGTGTTTCTGATTGCACTCTGCACTAATAAAGGTGAGAAAATGAGATGTGGTTTCCTGAAGGTCTTTGAGGGGAGAAAGCAAGGAGATTCCAGCTGCTCAGCAGATGCTCATTCACTGTGCACCCCAACCATTATCTTCCCTTTCCCTGCTGCTATCAAAATTTGCAGTAATAAAATAAAGATATGCTAGAGTCCTTATATTACATGATTAAAATGGACATATCGTATTTGTCATTAATTGTAGAAGAAAGACATGGTTCTCCATTAAAGGAATTTTAGGCAATGAAAGAAGAGTCGTATGGACACAGGAGTCAATTTATAACATTCTTACATAGGAGACAAACCCTGTTAATAAGGTTTATACTAGGGGCGCCTGTTGGTTCAGTTGGTTAAAGCCTCTATCTTCAGCTCAGGTCATGATCTCAGGGTCCTGGGATTGAGCCCCGCATCTCAGCTCTCTGCTCAGCGGGGAGCCTACTTCTGTCTCTCTCTCTGCCTGCCTCTCTGCCTACTTGTGATCTCTCTCTGTCAAATAAATAAATAAAATCTTAAAAAAAAGAAGGCTTATGCTAAGGATTTTTTTTTTTTTAGAAAAAAGTAATAAATCAGTAGTGTCAGGGAAAACATGGTTTTACCATAAACAGTAATTCTGAGGATGTTTTTGAATAAAAACACTCACTTGTAAATATTATCAAAAAGAACTTTCTATTTTAAAAAGTAATCATAATACACGTTATTTCTTTTACTTCATATGGAATGATATTATGTGAATAACATTATTTTGTATCAAGATTATTGCCTTTCGTCTCAAAATCCACCTGTTATTGCCCTGATTCATTGCCATTACAGATGCTGGGCTGTGTCTTGTAAATATTTCCCTTGAAAGTGAGTGTGTTAGAAAGACACTGCAGAAGAGACGGGATTCTGTCTTCTGTGTTCTGCTTCTTGGTTGGCTCCTGTGGTACATGATGACAAGTAGTGAGCTGGATACTAAGTGAAGCTCACTTTTGACTTACCAATTCTGACACCAGCCTTGGTCCACCTGTACCCAGCAGGGGTTTCTGGTTTGCCCTGCATGCATTTTCCTACTCTCCAGCCTCAGTCCAGTGACTATGGACATTTATGATCCAAGCAACCAGGTAAACCCTGCTGCCATCCAATGGGCTATGTCTATAACCCAAACAAAGTCTAGATTCTAGCTCTGGGGTTCCCTTTTCCAAATTTGTTCCTCTTGGGGACTCCCTTTCCACTGTAGGTTATTCTTTAGCATTCTCTTTCATCTCTTTTTTGGAGGTAATCCTCCATAAATAATAGTTCTTCATATCAAGTATTACTGTGTGGTTTCTGTCTTTGACTGGACCTGATACATACCTCAGGTAGCAGATGCTTCTGGTGCTCTGCCCATCTCCACTGTGTACACACCATTCCACTCCTTGCCCAAGGCATTCTTCTGCAAGCATCTGTGACTCTCTGTGAAGACTTTGTTTCTGCCTTTGCATAGGGCAGACCATGCATACTGAGGAGTTTACATCTCTGGGAGCAGCCCTCAGCCATCAACAGATGGGAGCTGAGGGATGAATACACCAACTTCTTCCTCCTCAAGTTGGGCAATGTTCATGGTCATGTTCACGATGTCTCCCACAGCAACTTGGGGTTTTTGAGCCTCAGTCACTCACAGGGATTATCTGCTCAATAACACATTTTTTATAGGCTTCCTTCTTCTCCTTATCTCATTTCCCCATTCTCCCACCAGTGTTTCCTGAAGTCATGCTTCAAATAAACTATTTCACTACAATTTTTATCTCAGGGTATCTTTTTAGGTGAACTCGCATTAATATATTTCATTTCAGAGATGAGGGAGTGAAGAGGAGGCAAATGTAATTTTCTTGTCTGAAGTCAAATAGTTGAGTAGTGGAGTTAAAAACTCAATTCATCTCACCCCAAGTCATTATTCACATTTACTTCAACAAATATCTCTATAAAGATCATTTTGACCACATATTAGATAAATTCAGTCCTATTAGTCTAGTCTAAATACATAAATCCCAGAATACAGGTGCCTCACATCTACAAATGTGATCAAAACAGCATAGGAGTACTCTTATGGCTTATATACACTGCTGGTTCTGTTGAAATATAAAACCCTGATTTTTTTTCTTTTTTTTTTTTTTTTAAGATTTTATTTGTTTGAGAGAGAGAGAGCGTGAGAGGAGAGAAGGTCAGAGGGAGATGCAGACTCCCCACGGAGCTGGGAGCCTGATGCGGGACTGGATCTCAGGACTCCAGGATCATGACCTGAGCCAAAGGAAGCTGCTTAACTAACTAAGCCACGTAGGCACCCCAAAAGCCCTGATTTCTAAATACAACAACTATCTGTAATTAAAGCTAGGAAAAGCATTAAACTGGTTTTTCTTGGGATACATTGTCTGTACTCTTAGAGAAGCTTCTCTCTCAGACCATGGTTTACTAATCTTATAATTTTGACTTGCTATTATAACCAACACCATTCTTTTTCCAAGCTAGGCGTTATAAAACTGAGATGCACCAGAGGGCCTAGGTGCTTTAGTCGTTGAGCGTCTGCCTTTGGCTCAGGTCATGTTCAGAGCTCCATGCCGGGATCTCTGTTTGGCAAGAAGGCAGCTTCTCTCTCTCCCTCAGCTGTGTTCCCTCTCTCAGTGTCTCTCTCTGTGTCAAGTAAATACATAAAATCTTATAAAAAAATAAAAAGAGTAAAAAAAGAAACTGAGCTGCATCAATACCACCCTAAGAATAAAATTTTTCACAAGGCTATCATTAGGCTAAACTGCAGAAATAGAAAAGATAGCAATGTAAGGAGTCTATTCTAATTAGAAAGTGACATGTTCACCTATTGTTTTAAAACATAGAGGAATATTCAAAATAGATAGAAAATGATGAGTCTCCTGGAAAAAGGTCAATATTGATGTACATTTTATTAAACATCTAATATACAATAATATATTATTACCTGCTTATGACCTGCTTTATCCCATGCTGGTTCCTTTGCTCTCTAGGCTACAGCAGAAGTCTCAAACTTTAGCAAGCATCAGAATCATCACAGGTTATAAGGGCCCACCTCTAGGTTCTGACTCTGTAGGCCTGGAGTGGGGGCTGAGAATTTGCATTTCTAACTAGTTCCTGGTAATGCTGATGCTGCTGGTCAGGTCACCACGTTTTGAGAATCACTGTTCCAGGGTAGTGTTTTTGTTTGTTTGTTTGTTTGTTTGTTTTTAACCCTGGGTGCATATTAGAGTTACATGGAGAGTCTTAGACATTATTGGTACTTGGGTCCCTCTCAAAATAAATTGGAATTTTTGAGGTCAAGACCAGGAATCTGGTTTATGAAAGCTTCCCTGGTGATTCTAATGGGAAGTGAGTCAGGAACAAATGTCTGTCCAAGTGTTTCTATAAAATCGTTATGCGTACACCTGAGAATCTTGATAAAATGCAGACTCAAGATTTGGTAGCTCTGGGATAGGGTCTAAGATTTTGCATTTTTAAAAAAATTTCTTTTCAGCATAACAGAATTCATTTTTTTTGTACCACACCCAGTGCTCCATGCAATCCGTGCCCTCCTTAATACCCTCCACCTGGCTCCCCCAACCTCCCACCCCCCCGCCCCTTCAGACCCCTCAGATTGTTTTTCAGAGTCCATAGTCTCTCATGGTTTACCTCCCCTTCCAATTTCCCTCAACTCCCTTCTCCTCTCCATCTCCCCTTTTCCTCCATGCTATCTGTTATGCTCCACAAATAAGTGAAACCATATGAAAATTGACTCTATCTGCTTGACTTATTTCACTCAGCATAATCTCTTCCAGTCCCGTCCATGTTGCTACAAAAGTTGGGTATTCATCCTTTCTGATGGAGGCATAATACTCCATAGTGTATATGGACCACATTTTCCTTATCCATTCGTCCGTTGAAGGGCATCTTGGTTCTTTCCACAGTTTGGCGACCGTGGCCATTGATGCTATAAACATTGGGGGTACAGATGGCCCTTCTTTTCACTACATCTGTATCTTTGGGGTAAATACCCAGTAGTGCAATTACAGGATCATAAGGAAGCTCTATTTTTAATTTCTAGAGGAATCTCCATACTGTTTTCCAAAGTGGCTGTACCAACTGGCATTCCCATCAACAGTGGAAGAGGGTTCCCCTTTCTCCACATCCTCTCCAACACACGTTCTTTATTGTCTTGCTAATTTTGGCCATTCTAACTGGTGTAAGGTGGTACCTCTTAGAATGGCCAAAATTAGCAAGATTTTGCATTTTTAACAAGCTCCCAGAAGAAGCTGCTGCTCCAGGGACCATACTTTGAGAACCAAGAATCAGAACTGCTGCTCTTTTCTGTGGGTGTGGTTTTTCTGTGAGTTAACTAGAGATGTACTAAATGATTCAGGTCTAGGGCTCAAATATTTTCAGGTACTAGAAGCTGGAGATGACAATTGGATTTTGTTCTGCCGGTCCTGACTAGAGCAGGGACTCTCACGACTCATTTTTTAGGCAATGGGTTGCCATGGCAACTTTCAGAAATCTGCCTTTCAAGCTGGGGGCTCCTGAACATCACTGCCAATCACAGCAAGGGACCCCAAAGATATCTGAGAGTGTTAGCTATGTAGCTGCAGCGCTTAGAGGGTACTGCGTTCCTTGAGAGCTGCCACTGAGTTTGAGCCCCTTCCTCAGCAGCAGTTAACGCTGACCTCTGTACTGAGTTCAGAAATAATTCTCCCTCAGGACAAATAAACCATAGTGAAGAATGAACTGCCAGCTGGAGTTCAGGAGCCTTAATGTTGGTAGAAAATTTACCACTGAAAGCAAGAGTACCAAAGGGATAGAGTACTCATTCTTTACCCCAGAGGGAATTCTTAAGTAAGAAGGGTCCCTTCAGGTTAGTATAGTGGTTTCTTACAAAAACAAGCAACATGGACACACTTTTAAGTTCACTTCCTCCCATTTTATTCTCTGTTGTACTCAAATATATCACTCACATATATATATCTTCTATTTTTATCAAGCCATCTGAATAAAACAAAGACAAAAAAAAAAAAGAAAGAAAGAAAGAAAGAAAAGAAAACCAACCTAAAACAGAGCCTCAAATTCATTATTAAATTCTACCCAATTCCCAGCTTCTTATCTCCATAGGGGGGGAAAACTAAGGCAGAAGGAAACAGTCTGAGGAGGCATAGTTTTGTCCATAGGAAGCATCTTGCCCATCCAGCTATTTTTTTCTAGAATATACATTTTATTTAATTCTCTTGAACAACAGGTGCAGATGTGCTGGTCTCTGCCTCACTGGGCTGTCCTCCTGTCTTTTGTGAGCTCTTTTATTCAGGACTCTGTCGAATTTCACAACCCAGGGAACAGATTCTTTCAGGACACAAGTTGCAGGGAGTGACATTTACCTTATTCCCTCTGGTGGGACCTACTCTCTCTATGGGATAACAAGGGGAACCTTTGAAGGGATCCGTGTGAAGTGGCAGACATTTCCTCATCTCTGCTTCCAGCTAGAGGAGCTATGGGCAACAGGGCAAGGCCCCTTGCCACAGGGAACGTTCTGAGGCTTTTGGCTGACAGTGCTCAGGTCCTCTGTGTCCCAGAGTAGTGGGCGTGACATATATATATATGACTTCTGAGGCAACAGCAAATTTCTGTAGAGAAATTTATGGGGGAAAAAAAAAGATACATGTTTAGGAAACATGTTCATGTTAGTCAAAAAATTCCCTGGATCTTTCTGTAATTGTAAAGAGTTTAAGATAAGGTTTTGATTACGAAAATTTGCATAGAGATCAGAAGCCACACAGGTTGGGGGTAAGACGGCTAGGAGCCAAGATAGCATATGTTTTTTCTAGTGCTTCCCCCGTACCTTTTTTAAAGATAAATGTTGTCTTGATTGGTAATACTGTAAGGAATAGATTGCAGGTGACACTGTGTAAAAGCTAGATGATGGCCTCAGTTAAGAAAATGTCAAAGGGGGCTCAGTTTTCAGAAGTTAGCCTGGGTCTCTCAGGGGAGGGAAGAAGGAGGGAGGAGAGAGAAGGGAAGAGAGAGAGGGGGAAATAGAGATGTTAGCGGAGGGGAGAATGGAGAAAAAGGGAGTGCTAGGAAGGAAGCTGGGGAAGAAGAGGTGGGGAAAGGAGGGTGGGGGAATGAGGAAGGGAAGGGGGAGGGAGAGGAGGGGAGGAAGCAGGAGAGCCAGGGGAGACCAAGTGACATTTGCTTAGCATTCACTATATGTCAGGCAGTGTGCTTTCACATAAATTACTTCACTGACTCTTCACAGGGACTCTGCAAATTAGATATATTTTAATATTTGATTTTTAGATGAAGAAACGGGGGCTCAGAAGTGTTAAATGACTTCTCTGAGGTCACAGAGGTCAGGAGAATGGTTGGAGGCAAACACTCATTTGTGTCCCCCCAAAACTCCTGCCCCTTTCTCAACATTGTATTTATTTGGAGTGTGTGCCTTTGGATAAACTGAAGAAGCAGGCAAAGGAGAAGCCGTTTGGAACAGTCTTTCATTGAAATTGTTCAGGTTCTGAGGCTCTGTTTTCAGTGGTGATGGTAGTCTAAGGAGCATTACAGAATTCTGTAGTAAAGGTGATGTCTTCTAAGGGCGACCTTATACCTCATGAGAAGCAGCAGCCGTAGCAAGAACTATTTGGAACAAGCTATTTTCATTGCTCTGGATAAAATCATAATCTTGACACGAACAGTTCCATTTCACACAGGGGCCATCCAAAGCAATTGTCACTTTCTAATCAACTAGTTAGCTTGCTTCACATCCAAATATGATTCCTCCTATCCAGGAAGAACCAGGACCAACTTATAAGGCTTGAAAAGGCATTTTTACTTTTTTCTTCCTGCTAGAAAACCCAAATAAAACAGGAGAACAAAGACCTCCAACAAATCAAGAAGTACCAGTACATAACACATAGTAGACACTCAGTCATTACTAGTTGAAGCAATGAATGAATGTTCAAAGTGCTCTTGAAGAACGTGATCCATTATTTTCATGAAAAAAAAAATCATTGAGGTACTAGGAATGCTATGGAAATGGTACATAACTGTCCATTTCAATTAGCTTGATTCTAGTTGGTCTGCCTCCCACAGAACTAACTCCTCATTATCTAAGGGATGATTACATGGCTTGGGGTAATGTTTCTGGAGTTTGTTCCCTGGAATGTCTCTATCAGAATCACTTGGCACCCAGTCCATATCTGAAAGATCAGGTCCCTAAAATCTCTATTTTATTAAGACCCCCTGGAAATATATCATTTAAACGAAAGTTTGAAACTATTGATATAGGGGTTGAACAGGTCTCTCTCATACAATTATGGACTCAGGCTTATATTTAACAGAATGTAGATGTCAGTCCACCTATGTCTAAATTAGCTAGGACTCAGTCTTGTACTACCATAGATTCCAGTCCAATATTTCCCAGTATTTAGTATATATAAATCACCCAGGGAGTTTACTAAGTAGGAGATTTCTAGGCCCCACCCAAAGGCACTCGGCTGAAGCCAGATCTTAAGTTTAAAAAAGTACCCCATTTGATTCTGATGCAGGTATGCTGCTAACCTCAGACCTAATACCAAGCCCTTCTGGAAACAATAATCCTGTCATGTGGTTATATAACCTCTGAAAGGACACTTTGCTGGTGATTTTACCACCTCTCAAGGTAATAAACTCTATTTGTAAGTGCTTTCATTGCCAGAAATTTCTTACACTGAAATAAAATAACATTCTGTTAATCTGTCTGTCTGACTCTCTTAATTAGAGCTACACAGAAGACTTTAGTCCCCAATCTTGTTTTTAGGAAAATATACTTGACCAAGAAAATAAGTGCTTTTTTTCCCTTTGGATCCCTGTTTTGCTTCTTCAGCAGAGTGGGTAGGTGAGGAGAATGCAGAGGTCCAAACATGCATCCCTGATAAGAAGACAAGGGCTTCTGCTACTTATACCACAATAATTGTTTAGAAAATCAAGCATCTAAAAAAGCTTGAAATTCTCATTTCCTGGAGTAGTATCACAACACACATAAACAAACAAAGCAAAACATCATTCTGAGCTGCCCAGGATATGGGGGAGTTCTGTGGATCAGAATAATGATGATGAGGGAAAATGTGAATAAAGAGCAGATTGGGACTGATTGAGATGAGGCAGTTGCCCTCCTATAAGAAATCAGTGGGGGCCCTTCCTTATTGCGGCTGCTCATTCATTTTTGTCCAGGCGCAGACCTCTGATTCTTACGCCAACTACAGTCAGCCGCTAGAAGTAGATACATAGAAGGGGGGACTGGCTGGAAAAGTATGGGCATGTTTCTGGGCATTTCACTGGGGCTTCCTCACATCCTCACAGTTTTACTAATTTGTCCCATGTGTATGCTTCCTTAAAAAAACCCAAATAATTTATTCTATTCACAGGTTTCAAAAGGAAGTAATTACTAGTAAAATTTTAAAAGACAAGAATAGCTTTGGACATGAACGGAAGGGTACCCAGAGTGGCCATGGGGATGTTGGATTTATTATTTAAACCAGTGTGACTGGGCAAGTTAAAAAAAGTCCGTGGCCCAGTTATATTCATTTACAAAATGGGGATAATAGTAAGTCATTTTTAGCATTGTTTGACAATTATATGAAGATATGTAACATGTGTTAATTTAGAAATATCTGTTGGTACATAGTCAATACTCAAAAAACAATGTCAGTTATTATTGTTAGCATCAGTAATAGTAGGACTAGTCTGCCAGAATATTCACACACTAACACCAATTAGTTCTTTTTGAATGGTATTAAAAATGATTAAACAGGTCAAGAGGAGCAAAAGAGAGAATGAATACGAACACAAATGCACTAAATGTAGAAAGTTGCCTTTGCCTCATTCACATAGGTAAAGAGGGATTGAATTTTAGAGGTGAAGCCCAACACATTGTCTTGAGTAACTTGCCTGATAAACATCTACTCTTCCCTTTTTTCTTACAGATTTCTTTCTGCTGCTCTAGCCAGTTTTAGGGTACAAGATTCACACATCAGAGGTTTTGGTTTGTTTAGATGTTTTTAATGATACAATTCTCAGATTGTTTATTCTTTTTGATGTGAAATAAGAACAGGGGGACACCAAAATGTAAATGCGATGTTTTCTAAGAATGTCTGGGATGAGTTGGCTCTAAATGTTCTTAAACATCAAATAAAAGTTGAGCGAAGGGTGTTTAACTCATTACCAAGCCAGCATCTGAATTTGCTTGTTGGCTGAGAAGCAGGGGACATTATAGGTTCTAGACCATCTCCGACATCCAAGCTGTGTAATCTCTGGGGCTTTTTATCTCTTTGCAAAATGAGAATGAAAACACCTGCGCCGCATAACTTACAGCATTGTTGAGGCTTTACAGAAAAAAATGAAAATGCTGATCCAGTGTAAGCTGGCCTCACTCTCACAAGTCATTTCTCAGAAGTCTTGGCTCCATTTTGGAATTTGCACTGGTCTACAACCTCTCATGCAAGAGTAGCACATGGGAAGGATATAGCCAAGGTTCTCTCCCTCATCTTGAGGTCAAAATGGCTTAAAGTAGTTGTGCTCTCATATCCCACAGACCAGTTTTGGGCTCCTGAACAACAGAGTGTGATGCCTGGAGGAGAGATATTTATGCTAGCTCAGTGGGGAAAGCCTTCATTCAGGTCATTGGCGTGAGTCAGCAGAGCCTAACTAGGTGAAGCTCTCCCTACCACCACACCGGGGCCCACATACCTGACACTGGGTCCGTGTTCTTATTTCATTAATAAAATATGACCTCACGCTTCTTTTGTAATCCAGAAGCACAAGGATACATTGGTTGCAAACTGCATGCAGATAAAAGGGGGATTCCTTTTGAAACTACATCCTCTTAATAATAAATAACTTTTGATCTACTATACATAACAGTAGTGCATTTCTTGTTAAAACGGCAAGCTTTTTCTTTTTTACCAAAATGAAAAGAAAACATTCATTTCTTTATAAATATTTTAAATAGTTTAAATACATATTTCATACCAAGGATATAAAAATAGCCTCTCTTTTTTTTTTGTCGATAAATAAAGACATGTTCATTTACATGGCAAATAACGTGCAATAGCTAACCACTGGCCACCAGCTCTATTTGACTGATTGTCTAGGAGATGACATGCAGTGATAATTGTCCCTTTGCCTTCACAAAAAGAAAAATAGATCAGCAGGAGCTGTGCACTCCCGAGGCCAACAGCGCTATGGATATTGTTCAGGAATGACAAGCAGGCACTCAGGAAAAACCTTTGCTGCACTTCACAAAAGTCACCTAGGACAAAACGAATCCACAAATTCTTTGTCTGGGACTTCTAGCTGCTCAGACCCTCAGGGTCTTTGGACTTTTAAAAAGTCTGTCAAACAGACCGGTAAGAGAATACCTGTATGGGAAACTGTTTCTGCTATGTTTCTAAGGATCTAGCAAGTGTTTGCTACAGTATGGACGTGGTTCTGCCTTTGGCTGGCTCCTCAAGCACTCTCCGGCAGGACTCCCAGCTCTGCTCAGTCTTCACACCTGCCAGAGGCAAAAAAGGCAAATGAAAGCCGTCATGCAGTGGTGGGTCTAAAACGGGCAGCTGCTGCACGTGCGCGAATATCATACGTTTATGGCTTTATTATCTTTCGTTTCTGTTGTGCTTGTGACGATTTCCAGGGGAAAGTTCTCCAAGGGTTCTGCAGAGACCGGGGCCGCACCTTCCCTGTCCCAAGATCCTGGCAAGTTTTCCAGACTGAAGGAACTTGTGGCTCCCTGGCTGAAGCTGCCCTCCTCTGACCTGCTTGGGAGAACCAGGTGCAAAGACGTTTCCGAGGAGGAGCAGACTGAGGACGAGAGAGTCGCCGAAATGGACTGCAGGGGTGTCAGTGTAGAATCCGAATGTGGAGAGATGCACCTTAAAAATTGCAGGTGGCCTTCTTGGACAACCTGGTAGTGGGCAGGTGAATAACCAAGGCTTGGAGAGTGATAAAGGTCACCGTCTGCTGGATTTTGCTCGTGAGCTCCAGTTCGCTGGGGGCTGCTCCCCACGGAGGAGGGATCCACACTCCAAATGTCTGAGGTGACATTACCATGACAGAGTTGTGCTTGAGTGTAAGCGGCTCCACCGGCTTGCAAGTGTAGGCAAGGTTGGTGAGTACTCCAGGTCATCCTGGTCTGTAAGCTGTCCCCGGAGGGACACATAGATGTGGTATGCAGAGAGCAGAACCGCGATGGCTGCTGGGGTGACAGAACATTTTCTAGAAGATGCATCACATTCCTCATGTCTTTACCTAACTGAGAGACCTCCTGAGTCAATGTCGTTACCTGTGTGGATAAAGCAAAGCAGAAGGCAAGAGTCAGAGGTGCATGGTAGTGATTTCAGAGCAGGGAAACGAGATTTCTCAGTCAGAAGGGTGGAAAGGCTGCTTCCCCTCCAACCCCAGCCAAATCCAAGGGGTGAATGGAAAAGTTGGCACCCGATTGAAGCCATCCTTATTCTGAGGGAACCTAGAGAGACATTCATAGTCTGGCACTCTTAATCAGTGACTCTCAGGTTCTTGAATAAAATTAAGAGACAGGAGTCAACTATCTCTTGTATCATTTAAATACAGGCAGTATCTTTTACTTCCCCTGAGTTAGCGGGTTACACAGTGGTGCACACAAATCATTCTGGACACCTCAAAAACCAGTATAGAGTGGTGGGTATTATATATAAAGCACTCAGCAGGCCATCTGCCCGCAGCAGATAGTAAATGATAGCTCTCACTTCTGTCATTTCTGGCCAAGATCCATGCTTACCGTAGGGTCAGGGACAAACTGGCCTTCAGGGGTGATGAAGGCGGTAAGCAAGAACCCATACCAGGTTTGTGAGAAAGCGAGTTTGCAGAAAGAGGGAAAATAGCAAAATAAGAGAAACCTGCCAAACAAGTAGGTGCAGATCAGCACAGTGGGAAGCCTGGGGGTGCTGTGGTTGATCGGTGAACCTGGAACCTTATGGAATTTCAACCCAAATTGTGTGGTATGTGCTTTCTTCACTTTTCTAGGCAAGTCATTTAGCTTCTATGAGATTTTCTAAGTAAACACAACTCTCAAATACCTAAGAACCACTGAAGAGTTTTCATTATTCATTTTACACTTAAAACTAATAATAAAATTTGCCAGAGGATTTGTTTTCTTACCAACCACATCACTTTCTTAAACCAGGAAGACCACCAGAAGATTGAATCTAGCTTTTCTGGAGGGTTTACATTCTTCAAAGTGAGGAAACCCTGTATTTCAGAAGGCAGGACTTGAACAGGTTATCTTCTAATCTTCGGTGAGATTTGGAACACTAAGACGATGTTGTAATACTTCGCCTTCAACTGCTGTAAGACTGTATTTTATAAAGGACCTGCTATGACTTGAGTTTACTATCATGAATCAAAAAACTCCAATATAAGCAGCGGAACCTCTTGACTAGCCTCAAAAAGCAAAACAAAACAAAAGGCAGTTCAACTTCAGTGACGCCAGATCCAAGATTGCTGTTTTGGGCAAACTTTTTCAACAATGACATACACATTCCTAATTCCTCCAGCAGCTTAATTCAGTCCACTTCCTGTTGAGTGTGTTCTGAGACTTATTCTCCCTGGCAGGCCCACCAGGAGGTCGTGCCACTGGAACCGGGCATTTAAAAAAGGCCAGAAGGAGGTTTTTTCATGGTTCAGGCAACCCACTGGTAACACCTGCCTTGAAACTGCCAGGCCAAAAGCATTTCTGCTTTGCTGCTCGCATGGAACTCAAGGGACTCAACTGAATGCTTGTTCAGGCTTTTCAGCAGATCTGAAACTTCGGGTGATGAAAAGATACCTCTGAGCCTCACATTTAAGAGGCAAAATATTGAGTCTGAGAAAGATGCTATGTGTTCTGAAATTGTCACTGCAGGTTGTCTCATTTCATGACCTGCCAAGCCTCGATTTCACAGTGCATGGCTCATACTTAAATCAGGGTCTGGATCTTGGCGCTCTAGACATTTGCCTACGGGCTCCCCCTTGAATTGATTAGCTCTCCTATCAAAATTTCAGAAGAGAAGGCTGACACTGAATGAGATGTTTGAAGGGGTATACCGACCACCCGTTTCTGTGGACTGTCTAAGCTTCATTCCTGTATCAAATTGACATTAGCTCTCAGTACATTTTACATCCCAGGACATTTTACAAAATTACATTAGCTCCCAGTAAAACGCTTTCAACAGGCCTTTAATTAGGATTGAATAAAGATACAATCTTTGAAGAACCATTTGCATTTTAGGCATATCAACAATTATGTTATTAAATGTTTGAGTACATTTATAACACAATATGCTTTCAGGTACCCTTTTTTTCCTATTGGATCTATAAACAGTGCTAAGATAGGCAGGGACACATTATTATTTTCCCACCTGTAAAATGGGACACTATGGTCCAGAGGTTAAATTACATTTTTAAGGTCCCATATTTCATGAGGGACAGTCTTTGGCCTAGAAATCAGGCCTTCTAAGTTTGATGCTCTTTCTGTTATAGTATATTATCACACGGGAAAGGAGATATTGCTTAAGAGTTGATAGAATTTTGCTAATGTGGACAGAATTTGTGAAGATCCCAGGTGATACAAAAAAGTACCTTCATGTGTAAAATCTATCTGAAACGTTAATTCAACATCCAGTAAGTAAATACCATCATCTCGAAGTCAGAAACCAGTGAAGCACAGAAAAATCTCCTCATGTCAAATTATACAAATAAAACAACAAAAATAGTGTGCAGCAAGGGGGAGTTTGGAGTCAGACAATATATCAACATGCATATTTCTGATGAGCAATTGTTTCTAGATTTCAAAGTAAACAAATATTTTTCCTTGGGTGAAATAATTTTTGATGGCCACATCCTTGACATCAAACTTTCACTGCACACTTATCACAACTTTGAGGTTAGGAACTTTAAATGGGAATCCAGAGTCATGACTGGCTCCCGGAATGTAAACAAGCATTAACATTTCCAGAAAACAAAATCACTGTATTAGTTTGAAATAAAAGCAGCAAAGAATCCAAGGAAATAGAACTTTCTTTAGCTCTGAAGGGTAATGATCAATGTGTATCAGGGAAGAATGCTGTCACTGGGTCATTGAGGACACACCCCAGCACCTTATTAAAGTTACATGAGAGAATTAATCCCTGTGGGTACAGGATGTTTCCCTTCACAGGGACAAAGGCAACTGTCACAAGGAAAGATGGCATCTCCTGGAGGTGGATAGTCTGGTGACACTGAAGGGGACAACATACTGCCACAGAGAGTACCTCACTTTTGCTTACTGCTTTCTGCTGGGGTTGCTAACAAATTCATTCTAAAATGGGTTAGACCTTCTTAATCAAATGTGGAAAGCAAAGAATGCAGTCTCTACTTTCCAAGGGTGGTGAGACTTAATACTTTTTTATAGCATGCTAAGAAGATGTGCATTTGCTAAAAAAAGGTTGTTGGGGCTACTTTGTGAACAAGGCTCCATCCATTTAAGGAGATATACCTTCAAAATACAACTTAAAATCAGAATACTACAGAAATAGATCAGTAAAAACAAACAAAAATTCACATCAAATGAACCAAAGTTCTCCCACTTACCTCAACACCTAATCATATTCTTTAAATGTCCTGTTACTCATATTAGAAGACACAACTGTACTATGATGAACACGGGGTGTTATACTTAGTTAATGAATTATGGAACACTACATCATAATTATCAATATTATCACAAGCTCCATCTCATGTTTTTCCCTTTCCTTTCCTTTCCTGTCCTGTCCTGTCCTGTCCTGTCCTGTCATTCCTTTCCTTTCTGACCCTCAGATCAAAACCTGATCAAGAGTCAGATGCTTAACCAACTGAGCTACCCAGGCGTCCCCCCTTCAGTTTTTAGTGGCGCTTATTTACTGACTCCCATATCTCATGACTATATTCTGAGTGCTAAGTGACAAAATTAAGTTATTCAGAGTTGTCTTATCAGTTGAAATTTGGTAAACCTTTTTGCATCCCTGGCTGCTACCCAAGCTGGCTGTTTTAGATGTGGCCTTCTGATTATTTCTACTTATAAAGAGAAAACAGATAAATAAGCCGTAACTTAATACACATTTTTCTCTCCCTTGTGTGTCAAGTTATGTTTCCTTTATCCATTTTTCCTCTCCTTCCACTTCCTTCTCCTAATTCTTCTGTGAATAGGAACCCATCAGTCTGGGATTTAAGATTGTTGGCCAAACCAGTTCACCATCACCATCTGCAGAGCCAGTTGTTCACATCCAAGATTTCTCTATCCTTTCCAAAGTCCCAACTGCTAGAAAGAAGAAGTGTTGAAAACACCATCTGTGCTTCCAAGTGGTTCAGTATTCTATCCAAAACTTCGGAGCAACTAAAGATCCTTCCCTCCTCTGTTTTCCCAGTAACATGTATTTTACCACACAAATCATTGGGTGTTTAGCAGGTTTGGGGGTAGTGCATTCGGTCTTGTTGAGCAGCACCCTCTGTCATGAATAGAAAAATCCAGGCAACAAGGGACCGGTCAGTGATCCATGATAGTCCACACTCTGGTCTTTCCATACCTCTAAGGAGGAAGTCACTACTTGCCACAATTTTTCTATGTTGGCTATATCCAGGTTTTCTCAGAACTTCCATTGGCTTACAAATAGTCATTGTTGCCTACATTTCCAGAGCATCTGGTTTTCTCCTCTTATGTTTAATTTGCTTCACTGATGTGATGCTACTTCTCACCCTCCTCTTAAGCATATGCCCACAGATGCTTGTTGTGAGGATCAAATAGTTTAAGGATGTTAAAGTCTCGTTCCCATACAACTGATACTTTGTCAGGATCTCAGTATCTATCTGCATTTGGTAATGCAACACAGATCAGTTGAAAACTTCCTCACCATAGGGAATACTGGAATACCAGGAAACATTTAGCCCAAAGACAATAAAAGCCAGTTATCTATAGAACTCCTTTTCAGCCTTGGCATGGGGAGACAAACAATGCTGTTAATGGTTTTACATAATTAATTTGGGAGAAACAGAGTCTCTGAGTTTTAGCATCACCTTGCATAGATCTTTGCAGTAACAAATAGTAACAGCAATAACCAGAGTCGTTGAAAAATGTTGATTAAGATCCTGCATTTCCATTCTAAAGTTCAAGTAATTGCAGTCAGATGGATTGAGAATTCTCTATAAAAGATGCGTGAGCCAAAATACAACAATGTGCAGCTTGCTGTTGATCACATTTGAGTAAGGACCAATGTGGGGTTTGCTGGGGACAGGTATGACTGTCTTTATTGTCCTTTATAATGGCCCTGCATAAATCCTGCCATTTATAAATCTTCGTTGATACATGGTAATTTAATGAATAATAAGGTGGATGGTTTATTTCTTAATATGAGTTTCTGGTGTTTTCATTTGAACTTAAGAAACTTTTACCAATCTCCCACAAATAGCACTGCAAGACACAGAAGTAATTATCACTATAGCCCTAGCAGGGAAGAATGTTTTATATCATCTCAGTGTCTCATGGATACCCCCATTACTTCAAAATGGGAGATTTACAAACCACTGTGTTATTACATAGTTGAGAAAAATCCATCTGTGGTGCTTGTGCCCTAGTGTCCCAATAAGACTGTGCACTGCCAGTTTTTATAGTTAGATTGTGTGCCTTTTGGTGTAAACACAGATTTGCTGTTCTGGTGTGTCTTTGCATCATGCCTTTTAGGAACAGCAGTGTGAGCTTCATGAGGAAGACCAGAACATCTCTTTGAAAATACCTTTTATTTCACATCAAAAGTAGCTAACTCTTGCCTTCTATTACTCATGTTTTACATTTTTCAATCTTGGTTATTGGCATGGTATGATTCATGGCCTCTGAGTATAACTGGAACTTCAATTGATAGGAAAAAAATGCCATTTCCATTTTTGTGCATTCAGTGAGCAGATGGGGAATGCATCTGTTGATATAATCCTCTTAGCTTGAAGAGTTCTTGACCCGTCACTCAATTTTTGCCAAACATGTATACATTTTCCTGCTAGACACAATTTTCCTAAATTCCGGGTACTAATTACACCAATCCTCCCCCCGCTGCCACAAACACATATACATTTTTACGAGCTCTGATTCAGGTAATTAAATGGTCTTTCATTTAATCTTTTGTTATGTTGCATATTTATTATGGGATTCAGGATTCAGACAAGTTCAATCAAACTCCATAAGCAGGCAAAACAAAAAGGACGATCGGCATAATTTCATCCTTGTGTCTTTTGCTTCACAACACATTCAAAAACAAATGACAGTCTTTTTATCTGTCAGCTAAAATAATAATCATACTTGGCACTTGCATAAATTTTGTCCAAATGAGAATCTCAATCCTATTACTAACAAACGTTGTAAATCTTGTTCTGCAGCTGGAGAGACTAGAATGTTGGGAGGTGAAGTGGCTTATCCAAGGTCACACAGGAATAGTACCAAGGGCTTTACTTTTGCAGGTGCATCTGGTGCCTTTTCAATTATAATAAGAGAAGAATTACAAGACTTGAAAGTGATTACTCCAGTGGTTTCACTGAATTTCTGCAAACTCAGGCCTTTGGACACAACTTTATTACTTTAGCTGTACTATTTTAATCCATTATTTATCAACCCTTTTGATTGCTTTCTTCAACTGTTTTCCTACTTTCTGTGACAAAGTTTGATTAGTATTCAATTTGCTATCTCGTTGAGGGATCCTCACTGCTATTAGTGAATACCAAACATGAGTCTGTCTCATCTCAGAACCAACTGTATAGATCGCTTATCAAGACAATGTATAGAGGAATCACCTGGGGATCTTGACACCAAGTATATTCAGATTCAGTAGGTGTAGGGTGGGATTCTGCATCTCTAACAAGCTCCCAGTTGATGCCAATGCTGCTAGTTTGTACTCTCAGGGAGTACTCTAACTTTGGTTAACTCCTCATGTACGGGTCTTTCAGTAAGAGCTGAGAATTTAAACAGCTTTCTTCAATTCTTTTGGCAAGTCTGTAGTTGGAGTTTTTTATTTGTTTAGATCTTCTTTAATTTCTTTCAACAATATTTTGTTATTATTGGTGTACAAGTCTTGTACCTCCTTGGTTAAATTTATTCCTAAGTATTTTATTCTTCTTGATGTTACTGTTAATGGGATTGTTTTTCTTAATTTCTCTTTCTGACAGTTATCAGTGTATAGATACAACTGATATAGATACATCCTGCAACTTCACTGAGTTCCCTTATTAGTTCCAACAGATTTTGGTGGAATCTTGAAGATTTAGGGTCTTCATGATTGTCAAAGCTGTTGTCTTTGTTCTTGGTGGCTCCCAGTAGTTGAGGGTGTCCTAAGATCTGTCAGTGTCCCAAAGTGGAGGATCATAGAGAGCACCTAGGTGCAGGTGGATTAGGAGCTGGGCTCTAAGGTAGCAGCTGGGACAATATGCAGTTATATCTGTTACAGGGAGAAACTAGGAGATGAACATTTCTGCATGATCCCTCTCTGCTGAACCTGAATATACAACGATAGAGATGTTCTTACACCCATTTTTTTTTTTCGCTTTTCAAAATTTAAATTCAATTAATTGGCATATAGTGTATTATTAGTTTCAGAGACTGAGCTCAGTGATTCATCAGTTTTATATAATACCCAGTGCTCATTACATTATGTGCCCTCCTTAATGTCCATCCCCTCACTTCCTATGATTAAGAGTGTTTTATGGTTTGTCTCTCTTTCTCTGATTCCATCTGATTTCCCTCCCTTCAGCTATGAGCCTCTGTTTTGTTTCTTAAACTCCACATATGAGTGAGAACATGTAACTGTCTTTCTCTGATTGGCTTATTTCACTTAGCATAATACTCTCTAGTTGCATCCATGGTGTTGCAAATGGCAAGGTTTCATTTTTTTTTTTTTTCTTTTTTGATGGTGGAGTAGTATTCCATTGTATACATATACCACTCTTTATCCATTCTTCTGTTGTTGGACATCTGGGCTCTTACCATCATTTGGCTATTGTGGACATTGCTGCTATAAACATTGGGATGCAGGTGCCCCTTCAGATCACTACATTTTTATCTTTGGGGTAAATACTTGGTAGCGCAATTGCTGGGTCATAGAGTAGCTCTATTTTTAACTTTTTAAGGAACCTCCATACTGTTTTCCAGAGTGGCTGAACCAGCTTGCATTCCCACCAACAGTGTAGGAGGGCTCCCTTTTCTCTGCATCCTCACCAACACCTGTCATTTCCTGACCTGTTAATTTTAGCCATTCTGAGTAGTGCGAGGTGGTATCTCATTGTGGTTTTGATTTGTATTTCCTTGATACTAAGTGATGTTGAATGTTTTTTCATGTGCTTTTTGGCCATTTGTATGTCTTCTTTGGAGAAATGTCTGTTCATTTTTTTCTGTCCATTTCTTCATTGGATTATTTGTTCTTTGGGTGTTGAGTTTGATAAGTTCTTTATAGATTTTGGATACTAGCCCTTTATCTAATATGTTCTTACATCCATTTAAGACTTACTTTTGTTTGCTATGATCCTGTAGGATTTGTGAACTTGGCTTTCAGAGCTAAGTGCTTTGAGGGTCTTAGTTGGGGGCACTAAGTCCAAACTCTCCAATGCTGGGACTTAGGGGTTCCTTCTTGATGGCATGGCACTTTATCTGGGGTGGTATTTTTGCTTTATGTGTCCCAACCTTTCCAATCAGTCTCCATGTGGGGATTTTCTCATTCACCTGATACGTCAGTTATTCAACTTTTTAAAAAATCATTCCTTATTTTATGTTTCTCTCAGAGGGAATTATTCTGCATATAGATGTACATTCAGTGTGTCTGTAGGAGGAAGGAAATTCAGAAGCTTATTATGCTGCCATTTGGGGGCATTTGTTAGCTATTTTATGTGTTTTAACCATTGTATTTAAGAAATTTTTTTATTTATTTGCCAGAGAGGGACTACAAGCAGGAGGATGGCAGGCAGAGGGAGAAGCAGGTTCCCTGCTGAGAAAGAAGACTGATGCAGAATTTGATCCCAGGACTCTGGGATCATGACCTGAGCTGAAGGCATATGCTTAACTGACAGCCATACAGGCCTCTTGTTACCCTTACTGTACTTGTTATTCTTACCAAAATTATCCCATCTTTGGTGAATGGAAGACTCTTTATACTGGCTCCTGAGCTCTTCTGACATCATCCTAGTAGTGTTTGTACACTAAGGTATCTTAAACTTATGTGTATTTCATGTCCCCAGAAGTGAAACAGCTATTTAAAGACACTCTTGTTTCTTTTATTGGGAAATTATATCTGAGACCATAATTGATACATAGAGATACTGACTGTTATTGGGCTGGTCATTGTTTATACTCCTTTTCTGTTGAAAGAGCTTGGAATTGTATGCATGTACATGAGAGACAATATAGGTTCATATTAATATTACTAATTCTATTTCAGTATTACAGGATTTTAACATTTTATATATTACATTTGTATCTCCTTTACACTGTGAATTCTGGTTATTGAGGTATAGAAGATGAGAGAGTTAGGATATCCAATAATGACTCATTTGCTTTATCCCCCATTATACATACAACAGTTGCAGTATATCAATATTAGTACTACCATTACAAATTATGAATACTGAAAACAATTTAAAAATTTGGGGGAGGCATATTCTAGTCTAATTTTCTCTCCTCTCCCCTTTCAGTGTTTCATCCATATTTACATTGTCAGAGACTATGGTCTTTGAAAACTTAATACCTTCTCTTCTTTAACTTTCATTTAGACTTGATACTATAAATAAGTACATATTTAATGCTGATTAACTTGTCCTATCACAATTCTTTCAAATTATCTTGGTTTTCTGAATCTTGTTCTTGAGAATATTCTTCAGGAAATGTTTATGGGAACAATGTTCCTTGAGTTTTTTCATGGTAGCAGTTTGGTACCTGATGGTCATTTTTGCTGGATATAAAATCCTTAGTTTACATTTTCTTTACATTTTGTATATTTTGTATGTTACTCCATTCTTTTGCACAAAATGTTGTTGTCTAAAAGTCTAACAACAGTCTAGATTTTTCCCTTGCATGTCCCATATAAGACCTTTTTTATCTAGATACCTAGTGTATATTTTTTCTTAAAGACCAGTAATTTCACTAGAATATGAAATTACAATATGCACCTTCAAAAAAACTTTCAGGATAAAGCTGTAATAACAGTGTTTTGTTGCCAGTTATCAGGTTTGATTTAAAAATACATTTTAAAAAATCAGTTTATTACCAGTGGACTCCTCCCCACCTATCATTTTATCTGCTTTAGAATGTGCTCTTTTTCTTTTCTTTCTTTCCTTTTCTGGACTTGAAAATGCTAACATGTGGAATAGTCATAAGTGGGAAACATATATGGGAAAACATATTTGGGAAATGTATATCTCTCCTTGAGAAAACATACAGTATATTTTATTAGGATTTTTTGAAAATCCCTTTCTAAAATTATCATATCTTAAAATTATTTGTCCATGATTAAACCCGATATTACATTTAAGTATATACGGGCAATTTAAGGAACCAAAGATTCAAATCTTAACGTGGGTATCTAATATTTCAGAAGGAAATCTTTTCAGGGAACACCAAGGATGGACTTCTTCAAAAGCTAATCTAATAAAAGGAAAATTGGGATCCAGGTTTGATTTTAGGCCTTTCTATACTTTTTGCTGCATATATGATTATCTCTGAGCCTTAATTTACTCATTTGTGATAGAAGCAGCTCACATGATGGGATTTCTGGTGTCTCTTCAAACTCAAAACTGGAATTTCATTTTTCTCTTCTATTCAGTGTTCTAATGTATTATGGCTAAAATATATATAATGCATAATTCAGCATTTTTATACATTCATCACCATAAATGTGTGCCTACTGTATGCCAATCATAGCAAAGAAAAAGGCAGATAAAGAATCTTGTCCTCATTCAACTGACATCCTAATGAGAGGATAAATACAGTGAAAAAGTAGATAACTAAACTATGTACCATAACAGAAGTTTGATAGGCTATGAGGGAAAAAATATTTGGAATTAAATTTGGGGATCAGAGACTTCTGTTTTAAAAGACTGGTCAAGGAAGACCTCACTGAGAAGTTGACATTTGAACATAGGCTTGAAAAAAGAAAGAGAGATGTCCAAGCAGATATTGAGGAAGAGCTTTCTGAACAGAGAAAACAAATACAAGATCCTCAGGTGCTTTCATAAACTAACATGATAGACAATAATGTCTGTTCTGGAAGTGTCATCTGTAGGACACTGAGATCATTTGTGGTTATCTTAAGAAATTAGAACAAGAGAAAGGAACAGCAGCAAAGGAAGTTAATCATGATCATTAAAGATCTGTATAAGTAAAGTTTGTCATATGTCATATGAGTAAAGTTTCATGTCATATGAGTAAAGTTTCAAGGAAGAGAGAGCATTCAGAGAAGAGGAAAATATATCACAGAGTGAGGAGGAAGAGAGATATGAACTACCTTCAAAATTTAAAATATTTTCATTAAAATCAACCATTTATGTTCATTTTTCTATGCAACTCAAGAAGAACAGAAGTAGAAAATATAAATAAAAGTCTTTGCAAGAGTTATATGAGCTAAATACAGAAGATAATTTTCTAATAGCTAAACTAATTGAGGAATGAGTTGGCTATTATCAGAAGCATTTGTGGAAATTTTTTTTAAAGATTTATTTATTTATTTTAGAGAGGGAGAGATGGAAAGGGAGAGAGAGAATGACTGGGAGGAGCAGACAGATGGAGAGAGAGAATTCTCAAACAGACTCCCTGCTGAGCACAAGCCCAACATGGTGCTCCAAGGACCCAAAGATCATGACCTGAGCCAACATTAAGCATCAGAAGCTTAACCAACTAAGCCACCTGTGTGTCCTGCATTTGGAGAATTTTTAAAAAATTTTTTAAAGATTTTATTTATTTGAGAGACATAGAGAGAGAACATAAGCAGAGAGAGGGAGAAGCAGACTCCCTGCTGGGCAGGGAGCCCAACATATGACTCGATCCCAGGACCCTGAGATTATGACCTGAGCTGAAGGCAGATGTTTAACTGACTGAGCCATCCAGGCGCACCTTGAGAACTTCTGAAAGTACAGATACCAAATGTCAACCCAATGCTGGGCCAACAGAAATGTTATTTTAAAAATATTTATTGATATTAAATATATTTTATATATTAGTTTATAAAAATATCTATAATCATGTATAATATTCTAGATAATCTGAAAGCACAACTAGGTTTAGGAACTGCTGGTGTAGCTTTTTCTGGGGGTATAGTGAGCTCCTTACTACTGAAAATGTTCAGGCAAAATAACTTCTTACTGATCACTTCAGAAATAAAAATCCCATACTGGGAGATAAGCCAAAATAGGTGGCCTCTGAGATACCTCCCAAATTTCAGATTTTATGATTCTACCACATTATGAAAATACAATAATATCAAAGCTGATGTTGCTTAAATATTTGTTTTAGAACCCATATGCCCATTAAGATAACGGGTAAACTTTCTTTTACCATTATTTATAAAAGTTGATTACTTCAAATTCTACCCTATCATATGGTCATATAAGCATAAAAAGGAGATTTGACTAACTTAGTATTGATTTATAATATTGTGTTTATTTCTAATTGGGCACAAGTAAATGGGAATTGTCAGTTCCTATTGTCTAGGTGCCTTATGGTTCTTTAACAAAGAGACTGAAAAAAATCCCTAAACCTTCCCAAGTTCATATATGCTTATTTTCTAGTACTAAACATTGACTGACTTGAGATATAGGATATTCTCTACTGTACTTCAGTAAAGTCTGAGTACTTTAACAGCAACATTAATAATAACAATAATAATAATTTTGAGGCAATTCACAGAATTTTTTTGAGCTATAATCAAAGTCTTTAAGAGCCTTGGGGAAGGTAGAAATATACACATGAAAATAACATAAAATTTTATAAAAGAAAATACTGAATGGCAAGGATAGAAAGCAGGTGTTAAAGCTCAGAGAAGGGACTTAAGATTTGGCATTCATCATAGAAGAATCAAGAGCAATAATAGGAGATTGGAGGTAGAATCAGAGCCCTTTTCAAAGATGTATGATGTTCTCATTTTTAAAAGGGGGATATTCATGTATTAGGAGAGGATAAGAAAGAAAAGTTCCCTGAAATCCCTTCCAACTGTAAGATTCTATAAAAAAATTCTAATACTGGGGCACCTGGGTGGCTCAGTGGGTTAAGCCTGTCTTCGGCTCAGGTCATGACCTCAGGGTTCTGGGATCAAGCCCTGCATCGGCTCTCTGCTCAGCAGGGAGCTTGCTTCCCCCCTCCCCTCTCTCTGCTTGCCTCTCTGCCTACTTGTGATTTCTGTCTATCAAATAAATAAATAAAATTAAAAAAAATTCTAATACTATCTATAGCTGCTGGATTGGACCAATTATTGAACTTAATTTTTCTATTGATGAGGGGAAAATGGCAGAGAAGTTTGTTGTTTTAAACATTTTTCAACTTGTGGGGCTCCTGGGTGGTGCAGTCTGTTGGGCGCCTTGCTGTTGGCTCAGGTTGTGGTCTCGGGGTCATGGATCTCATGGGCAAGCCCTGTGTCCAGCTCTGGGTTCAGCATGGAGTCTGTTTAAGACTCTGTACTCCCATCCCCGCTGCCTGCACTCTCTCACTTGCTCTATCTCTCTCTCTAAGATAATAAATCTTTAAAAAAAATTTCAACTTACAAATTATTTAGGAAGTATGGAGAAGTGGGGAAACACCCATATCCATCTTTAAAAAAAAAAAAAACAGTTATTCTGAAGCTATCAGTTAGTATTCAGTTAATAAGTAGCTACCACTAACTGGCTAATTACTAGTAATGAGTAATTAATAACTGATTGTTTAAATTTCATTTGAATTTTCCTCTACTTGTTTGAATATACAGTAACTCATTTTACTGACTATTTCCCACTTTTATTCCTAGAACAGATCCCTTTTCCAACCATTTCTGCTCCTTGAAGGCTGACTTGTTTGACTCCATCAACAGGGTTATTGGCTCATTGGGTTTGGCCATTTTAGAACATCAGCAGATTGGAGGGTGGTAGCAGAGGGAGGTCGAGGTATATGTTCCTCTGGTTGCTTCCCTGCAGGGTTGAGGTGGGCAGAAGGTCACAGAGGGTCCCAACAAAAGATCACAGCTCCTTTCACGTCGCCTTCTCCACCCACCTTCCTCTGACTCAATATTTCAGAACCACTCTCTTCACTGACCCCTTTACACCCAGGATATATAGTGAATTTCTGTTGTTATTATTCCCACAGTGGAGGGACAGTTCTATGCTTTGTGGTTTCCTTACACTCAAGGAACTTCTTTGTAAATACTCCTTTTATTCAACCCTGCTCAAACTGCCCATTTAGAATGTGGCATTGGTCTCCCTTGGACTCTTACCAATATGTCCATTTAGTCCCTCTGTTCAAAATAAAAAGAGGCCTATATATAAGTAATCACAGGCCAGGAAGACAAAAACAACTAATATCCAAAAGCTATATCCATGTTAAATTCACACTTCACAGGATGAACTTTTGAGTGGCATATTTTTTTTTTCCTTTGGGAGATCCTCACTATTCTTTAGGACACACACACACACACACACACACACACACACACACATACGTGTGTGTGTGTGTGTGTGATCAGTAAATCTCTCATGAGAGCTACAAATCTACCCATGCATATAGGCTTGAGAACTGAAAATAAGCAAAAAACATCCTGCAAATCATTAAATACTTGGGTGTATTCCAGTTTAGAAGGCTATGTCCACAAAATGTAACATTAAAATCAATAATACTTATGATATACAATAATAATACTTATGTTTTAAAATGAAAAATACAGAATGGTTTGTCAGCAGTTAAATAGATTTTTCCTTTTTTTTTTTTGGTCAAAAAGTGAATGTACAGCATTTTTTTAGATTTTGCTTTTGAGAATTGATGGTCAAGAACACATATGTGATCATGATGCAGAAGAAAAGAGATTGTACAGTCAGATCTTGGAATGGTCTGGCAATTCTGTCAGTGCATTTCGGTTGAACCAATTGTCAACAAGAAGATATAATAATAACACTAGTTCAGAGGACTGAGGAATACCCTTTACCATAAGGTATTACTCATGTAGGTTTCCTTGTATGAATTATTAATAGAACTCTAAAAAAAAAACCAACTTTAAATTTTCACAGCCATTTCTTAGGTAAGGAGAAACTTCTGTTACTACTATTCTGTTTTTTTGACTGAAAGAGACTTCATTGATCTCATGATACAAATTTGTAGATGTGACCTCAAAATCATAAAGAATGAAAGAAAAAATAGATAAACTGGATAGCACCAAAATTAATACTTTTATGCTTCAAAGAAAAAATGTTTAGAAAACAAAAAGGCAAATTCAATAATGGGAGAAACAACTGCACATCATAACTTGCACATGGAATATATACAGAATTCTTACAATCAGTAACAAAGAGACAACCCAATTTTAAAGTGGGTAAAGGATCCGAATAGACAATTTCCCAAGGAACAAACACATGAGAAGATGCTCAATATTATTAGCTATCAAGGAAATGCAAGCGAAAACCACAATGAAATACCACTTCATATGCTCTAGTATGGTTATAATAAAATAGTCCTATAATAAAAAATTGTTGGCAATGAAGTAGAGAGCTTGGAACCTTCATGTACTGCTGAGTATAAAATGCTGCTGCTGCTTTGGGAAACGGTCTGTCAGTTTCTCAAATGTTTATACATAGAATTACCATACGATCCAGCAATTCCACTTAATTACCCAAGAGAAATTAAAACATGTCCACACAAAAACGTGTGTGAATATCTTACGAATGTTTATAGCAACATCACTCATGTTAGCTAAAAAGTGATAACAACACAAATGTCTATCAGCTGATGAATGAATAAATAAGAAGTGGTATATCCACACAACGGAATATTACTTGGGTATAAAAGCAAATGAAATACTCCCATGCCACATGGGTGAACCTTGAAAACATTATATAAGTGACAAAAGCCAGTCACAGAAGATCATATTGTATAATTCCATTTATATGAAATGTTCAGAATGAGCAAATCTATGGGCAGAACATGTAGATTCATAGGGCTGAGGGTAGGGGAACTTGAATTCTGGGTGATGGCTGTATGGTATGGAGTTTCTTGTGGGGTAATAAAATGGTTTAAAATCGATTACGGTGATGAATGCACAACTCTATGAACATACTAAAAGCCTTCAAATTATACACTTTATTATTTTTAATTTTTAAAAAGATTTTATTTATTTCCCAGAGAGAGAGAGAGAGAACACAGGGAGGGGAGCAGCAGGCTATCTGCTGAGCAGGGATCCCCACATGGGGTTCGATCTCAGAACTCTGGGATCATGTCTTGAACCCAAGGCAGACATTTAACGACTGAGCCACCCTTTAAATGGATGAATTATATAATACATTAATTATATCTCAATAAAGTTGCTTAAAAAAAGGGGGAGTTAATAAATAGTATGGAAAGATGGGCTTCCCCTTTAAAAAGTTAATATAAGTTGTTTCTATAAAGCCTATTTTTTGTTTAGCAATGTCAGATATATTTCATTCTTCTGAATAAATTTAAGACTTGGAGTAGATTAAAATGGTCCAATATTAACTGGTTCCTTTGAGTACATACAAAATAAAATGCTAAAAAGGGACGATCAGAGCATTCCACCCAAAGTGCCTTTTGGTGAACAAGGATGATTTAACAAGCTACCTGCATTGTTTCATTTTGAAAATGAAGATTTGGCTGTGATTTTGTTTCCAGTAAGCTTGGCAGGTTCTTTTCTGCCTAGTTTCACAATTGTTTTGCTATTTATATGTTTAATCAGGTAATGATGAAGCATCATTAAAATGGCATAGTGGGTGTCTTTGCCCTTAAATCTCTAAGTCTTACAAAACAAGTGTTCTTTCCATTAACACAGTGACCCTATCCCATCAAACTATTTAGCTAAAATAAGATGCACTGAAATATAAACATTTTCTATTCTAATTTTATACTGAGTATTTGAGTAGCAAAAGAAAGGTCTTAGATAAACAGTAGTCATTGTCATGATCAAATGTTTCCCTTGAATCCAGTCGTTTTCATGTTCTCCCCCATAAGCCCTGAGACTTATTCTCTCTGACTACTCTGCACTGAGCAGGAGGGAGCAGCGGGTGCTAACTTGAGAGTCGCCTTCTGTTGAACGGAAGTATAATCTTGTATAAGAAGAGAATGAGTATTTGACCCCTTATTAACAGAAGACATCATGCTGGGGGCTTTATATATGGTACTAAGTCTTCACAACAATCCTGTATTGCAGATTTTATCATTACCACTTAATAGAGGAAAAATCTGAACTTGGGGAAAGTGAACACTTTGCTGAAATCAGACATTTAATTTTATGAATAGAGATCTGAATATTTTTCTCTCTCCAAAGCGTATTCTCTTTCTCTACTAGTGTGTTTTATGTCTTCTGCCTGCTGCGGTGAAGCACACGGCTTCCCTGGTCGGCTTTGCCACAGTATCTTTCTGGGTCAGCCAGATTTCAGAAATGAGGAAATATTCTAACCCTTACCTACAAACCTTTTCAGAAATGGAGCATTTGACTTACACAGCCCATGGCCCCCATGGAGACAGTTTGTTGTTATTTTTAAACAATTTCCTTAGAATTGCACTCTTTCTTTGTTGCCCTAAAGCAACGGCAATGTTTTCAAAAGCGTTCTAATATTAGCAGCTGCCCTACATCTTTTAAACTCTTGTCACTGCTCTGTGTCAATGTAGGTTATTACCAACATTATTCCTTTTCTGATTTTTGTTCTGTATTTAGCAAGCTAATTATGAACCCTACATATCAATGAGCAATTTCTTTATATCTTAAATGTTTAAGCAAATATCAGAATGAGATTGTTGCCATATTCTCATACTTGATACACTTGACATGCCCCCCATATACTGGGGATTCACCTTTTTTTTTTTAAGAGTTATTATTATGTAGTATATCCCATGTTCATTATCAATTCTTCTCTTGTCTACTACTACCAAGAAATAGAATAAATGAAAAACAAAGCAATCAAATGATCACATGGGTGAGTGGTAGGATACTCCTGAAATGGAAAAATTAGGTTTGGATTTTAAAAGATAGATTTTTTATTTTTTTAAAGATTTTATTTATTTATTTGACAGAGATCACAAGTAGGCAGAGAGGCAGGCAGAGAGAGAGGGGGGGGAAGCAGGCTCCCTGCAGAGAAGAGAGCCTGATGCGGGGCTTGATCCCAGGACCCTGGGATCATGATCTAAGCAGAAGGCAGAGGCTTCACACACTGAGCCACCCAGGTGACCTCCCCGCTTTTTTTTTTTTTTTTTTTTTTTGGCTACATAAACAATATTATAGGAGATAAGAGGAAAAAAACAAGTAGGAAGTTGGGAGAAAGATAATTTTACAGTTTGAAACCAATTCGTATTTTCATTCTGCCTGTCAGTGAGTTTTAATGTACTAAAGGGTCAAGACTATATAAATTAAATTATGTGTAAAAGATAAGATTTTCTTACTCAAGCTTTAACCATGAAGAAATCAGATATTTCCTATAAGGAAAAACTAATTCTTTAGGGAAGGATAATTGGACCATTGATATTTTAACTTGCCCTTTTTATTTCAATATATGGCAAGATAAAAAGATTTATGTCATCTCACTAGAAAAGCAATCATGAATACCAAATCACACTGGGGAAATACTTGTTTTTCAAGTGGTTATCTGTTTTAATGTATCTACCATTGGCTCACATTATTGAAGGAAAATCGTATGGTGTATGGATTTACAGCCGTGACTTGGGAAAATTATGTACATTCCAGAAGGTGAAGATATAAACACATTTGTTTCTCCAGAATAATTCTTAACTCTAATATTTTGAGCTAAGGCAGTCAGTTCTTAAAACCATTAAATGATCTCAAATGTGAGGGAAAAGAATTCAAACGGTATTAACGGGTGCTTTTAGAGATCAATATTTGAAAAGAAATTACTCAATCGAAGTTTCTCCGACAAGGTATTTTGTTTGTTTTGTTTTGTTTTTGGTAGATTCTTAACAATAGGTTATTTAGATAATCCAGTGTACGGACAAATCCTTGTGATTTAAGGGGTTTCAATCCTGTTAGTTTTCCATTCCTATCTAACTTGTTAGTCTGCCCGTGCCTGCCCACATGTCCTCGCCTTAGGCCAACCCTGAAGGTCACCAAAGACCAGTCCAGATCTTCCTGCATATTCCTCTCTGAAGAACATTTCGAGTCCCCTTCGCAGCAAGGATTGCATGAAGGGCTAGGGAGTCAGTCTCTCAGAAACCACCCTCAGTTCCCCCTTTCCTTTGTCTTATGGTGGAACAGTTTTGAATTGTCCTATATACTCTCTCAGTGGTCCCCAGCAGGATTGAGCCCCAATTGCTTACAGAGATAGTCATCTCATTAGCACAGCTTTATTTATGAGCTTTCATTTCTCACCTGTCTTACTTCTCTACTCCTTCATCTTGCTTTCTGGACCACCTCCCAAATAAACTATTTGCATCCAAGTTGTCTCAAATTTTTTTTTTTAATTAAAATTTTTGGGAAAGATACCCAAATTAGGACAGGGATTTGGAAATTACCTTCTCTGTGTATATGAAATGGCCAAAAGAGGCAAAAAGTAAGTAAGCAGGTACCTAGGGCTGAATGTGGGAACAGGGACTAATCATAAATGGCAATGAGAACACCTGTTGTCTGGGGTGGGAGGGGTAGAGGAGTAGGAGATGGTCAAAGTATTCTAAAACTTATATGGTGACAGTTGAGCCGCTCAATAAAGTTACTAAAAATCATTAAACTGTACACTTGAAATGGGTGAATTTTATGATATGTAAAATATATTTTAAGAAAGTCATTAAAAAAAATTACCTGATTTTACATGGATAGATGGTAAGATCCAGAGGAGTAAAGTGCTTAAAGTTACACAGCAAAAATATGTCAGGGAAAGGAAGAGCATTCCAGGTCATTTGATTACTCTGAGAAATAGCATTCATCTTTGGATTAATCATCTTGCTTTAACTCATTAAAAATTACATGAAAAAGTGAAAAAGCACCCATTATATCAAGTATCAATGCATTTATGACACTAATTAGTATAATTATCATTTCTTTAGTGCTTTAAGCTAAATGATTTGCCTATACTATCTCAATTTCACAATGGGCCATAAAGCAGGCATAATTTTTGTCCTCTTATACATGAGAAATAGAGCATGAGAGAAGATAAGTAACTTGTGGAAGGTCACGTAACTCATATGAGGCTTAACGGGAATTCATCTGTGGTGGTCTGACACCAGAGTACATGCCTGTAATTACTCTATTATATCACTTTTGCTGGTAACTAGGATTTATAGCTTTCGCCATTCCAGCATGACCAAAGAAAGAGAAAGCTCCATACCTCACTGTTGAGTTTATTTATTTGCTGCTTGGTCTCCTCTGCTTTGATGAAGAGAACAGCAGCTCCAATCTCTGGGTCTGAAAAGTAGAACACACTCAGAATGAGTCCTTTAGTAATAAACCTCATATATGAGGACTGGGGCAATTGGAATGGAGAAAGCAGCCTAAGCTACTACCTTTACCTTTTCCTGACGCCTGTGCACTACAGGATCTCTCTCCCTGGGATTGGACATGCTTCTAGTAATCCTCTGAACTATGCCTGATAAACTCCTTGAAACAGGCACATATCATGGTGGGGACTGTGAACGCACTGATTAGATGTGTCCAAGGCAAATCTTCCCTTCCCCTGAACACAATCACCACCATGTTCCAAGATGGCACAGTTTCTCTTTTTTGAGCATTCTTTAAAAATATTTCACAGCCAATGCCTAAACCATAGGAAAGGAGTGTTCTTTTCCTCTTCCTTTTCCCCCCAAATATTAATTCTTGGGCCCGTGAGAGTATCCCCCCCTTCTATTTCAAGCGCTAAACTTCATTGTGGGTTTCCTATCTCTTCTTGTGTTGCTCTAAAAGATAGTATCTCCCATTTCCTGGTTCTCTTATCTTCACTTTTTCTTTACCTTACTCTTCCAAATACATTTATTTCTGTCAGTGACAAAAGTATAGATGAGTCGCTGCCAGCTGGAGTGGAAAGGAATGAGTGATACATATATGAACTGTTACTAGCTGAAGTGTTCAGGGATCTATATCTATATCTTTATCTATATCTATACGCACACACACACATATATATACACACACATAATTAATTTATATTTATTATTTAAATATATTTATATAAAATGATATGATCATCCTAATACCCTAATTCTGGTAAATTATGGATAGAAAATTTGTTTGTGGAAGAAAAAAGTGACTTCCTTCTCTCTGCACACTCCCCCACCTCACCCAGAGACTTAGAAGGACCCTTCCATTTCTTCAGAAGATGATGAGTGGCAGGGAGTAAGATTATTGATTGAGATGGAATACCGGTATTCTACCAAAAGGAGACACACACCAAGGACTGTTTTTATTGGGCTCGGCTTTGTTCATGGGGGTACTCACTAATTGGTAGTAGATCCTGACACAAGGATCTCAGAGCTGAGTGGGAAGGGGAGGATGGAGTTGGCAGGGGACTTCTAGCCCTTCTTCTGGAGTTTGCTGATAAATTATTTTGGATAGCCTATGCTTGCTCATTATTCTCTCTCTAGTAAGTACAGGCGTGTCTTCTTTAGAATTTACCTTTTGTTTCTGGCCTTCATTATGTTGATAGATTCCTATCAACATATCCTAAGAACTCAAGAAGGCAAGGGAGTGAGAGGAGGCTGGGTTAGGTTTGGGGGTTCTCTTACATTAAATTCACCATCATTAGAGAGTAGTGCTTCACATAGGCCTCCATCATTTCCAACCTTCTTATATCCTTCTGAAGTTGTTTATCCTCTGATATGCAAATACATAATGCAAATACATAATCTCTCATCAATAAGTTGGTTAAAAATAACCAATGTTCCTATAGTGTACAACCAACACAGCTTTTCCTCTGGGTAGTGTTGTTTCTGTGGATTAGCCTCCCTTTGTAATAAGAAAACATGGTCATCCTCTAATGAATAGCAGAAATTTGAATCTCCTGACATAACATTTACCTGGGCTGGGAAATGGCAGAACATCTAGCGTGGAGGGAGGAACAATTACAAATTATATCTTAATAACTTGGAGATGCACAGACTCAAGTCAAATTGTTCCATGGCATTGGTAAAGTTCTATCATGTAGAAAGTATTCAGATTGGGAAGGCAAAAAAGTGCCTATGACAAACATTACAAGTTAAAAGGAAATCACCTTTTGACCGAAGGCTAAATCTAGAACTTACCTCCTAGAGGAGGGGAAACTCTGGGCTCTGGCCTGATGCGTTCAGAGCCAAAGTCAAAAGTTTGGCTTTCCTCACTGCTGTTTCCATCTTCAATTCCATCAACAATCCTATTTAAAATAAAGGATATTGGTTAGCTCTGCATTTATATTTATGAGTTCCAGTAGGTCTTTTAAAAAAAAATGTTATTTATTTATTTTAGACAGACAGAGAGAACACACAGGGTGGGAAGAATGTGCAGAGAAAGAGAAAGAGAGAGAATGCCAAGCCAACTCCCCACTGAGTGCGGAGCCTGACTCAGGGCTTGATCTCACGACCCTGAGATCACGCCCTGAGCCAAAACCATGAGTCAGATACTTAACCAACAGAGCCATCCAGGAACCCTGGGTTCTAGTATTTCTAGAAGACTTAAAAATATTGTGTAAATTTCTAAATTCTGTATACTATAAAGCTGAGCTATCCAATATGGTAGCCATTAGCCTTTTATATTGCTACTGAGCACCAGAAATGTGGTTCATGCAAATTGAGACACACTCTAAGAATAAAATGCACATTGGATTTCAAAGATTTGAATAAAAAAATGCAAATGGTTTTATTAGTAAATTTTAAAATATTATTTACGTTTGAAATTATATTATTTGGGGCATACTGAGTCAAATAAACTATATTATTAAAATTAAATTTCACTTTATTTTTTTGTTCGTTTTTGTTTTTTAAAAATGTGGCTACTAGCAAATTTAAAATTACATTAGTAGCTCACTATAGAATTTAGAATCTTATTTGTTCTCAGATTCAAGGTCTTAAGATACAGAAACCTTATCTGAATTCATATTAAATCATCACTCTATCCAGAATTAAAGTGTTTTTTTTTGTTTGTTTTTGTTTTTTGTTTTTTTTTTTTAAAGATTTTATTAATTTGTTTGAGAGAAAGAGAGTGTACAAGAGAGATCATAGAGGTAAAGGGAGAAGGAGAAGCAGACTCCCAGCTCAGCAGAGAGCCCAATGTGGGGCTTGATCCTAGGACCCTGAGATCATGACCTGAGCTGATGGCAGATGCTCAACTGACTGAGCCACCCAGGTGCCCCCAGAATTAAAGTGTTTTAATCTAATAATTATGGCATCACATTAAATAACTTTGATGACATCTTTACTCTGAACCTGGACAAACCCTAAAGTAAGAGTTAAAGAATTACATATAAATGACTATTAAGACTTTGGCTAGTCTTCTTTCCTTGCTAAATAATGTCTAACCCAATCATTATTTAAAAAATATAAGTCTAGGGGTGCCTGGGTGGCTCAGGGGGTTAAACTTCTGCCTCCAGCTCAGGTCATGGCTTCAGGGATCCTCAGGATCCTCAGGATCCCTGAAGCCATGACCTGACCTGAGTCATGGGATCCAGTCCTGCATCGGGCTCTCTGCTCAGCAGGGAGCCTGCTTCCCCTCTCTCTCTGCCTGCCTCTCTGCCTATTTGTGATCTCTCTCTCTGTGTCAAATAAATAAATAAACTCTTTTAAAAAAATCGTTTAAAAATATGTCTATTGTAGAAAATTTAAACATAAAAGTAACAAAACTTAGAAAATAAAAGTCACCTGCAATCTACCACTACTGTTAGTGTTTTGGTACATGTTCTCAGAATCTTTTTGTAAGTGTAGGATCAATTGTACATAAACCTTTCTTTTCCAGCTCTGATATATTTCCCCCTATTTAAAATTTATTGTATTACTTCTTATTAAAAATTTAGGAAGGAGAAGAATAAGGCAACGTTTTCAAATTACCATCCTCAACTGAATTTCAGAAACTTTAATGTCCACCTACTTTTCACTAAGTCTGTTTTGCTTATTTTTTAAAAATTTCTCTCTAAATGGATAAATTGTGTCCTTCAGATGACTAGTTAAATATAGTAAAAAATATCACTGGCTTTACAGGTAGAAAAATAGAATTTGAATCCAGATTTCCAACCGTAATCTATGAGATTTTGGACAAAAGAGTTCACTTCTTATATCTTCATAGTACAGATAATATGAACTACTCTACAGGACTCCTGAATTCCTGAGGAGACTAAATGCAATAGTGAATGTGGAATAACCTAGCAGAGGACGTCGCACATAGGAAGCATTCCATTTTTTCCCCCTTGCTTCTACTTATTATTCAGCTATGCTGTGATTTTTTACTATTGCTTGTACTCACCATAGACTACTCCTTTCACATTATCTGCATCAGGATTTTTCACCCTTTCAATCCTCTTTAGCTAATCCTAAAGTGAATTTTTAAAATTAAAAGTAGAGTCATTTCATGTTACCTACAGAGGAGGCCAGAAATATAACTAAGCTTCAGTTGTCCGTAATAATAAAGAAAATAGGATTGAAAATGAACATCAACACTTCATTGCCTTTATGATTTCAACTTATTGTTCCAAAAAATGTTTGGTAAGATCAGGCATTGAGGGAATCACATCGATGGGCCTTGTTCTATCTTTTATTTTCATTTAAACTTATAAATTACAAAATTACATTGTAGAAATACACACATAATAATAGGTAGCGCTAAACGGATGAAAGGAATAGAGAAGAACTTCCGAACATTTAATGGACCCTTTTGAGAATACAACTAGCATTCTCATATTGCACACACCACCATGTAGAGGCAAAAATTGCATGCAAAATTCAGCAGAGTTAAAGAACCCAGGCTAGGAACCTGTGGCTGAGAGGCCCAGAAATCTGGCCCAGAATAACTTAACAGCAAGGTACTAGTTTGGACAAAAGGCAGCCCTTTTCACCTAGGAAATAACTGCATGATGTGATTCTTACCTTGGACTGAGGTCTGGGGGTCCGGTGCTATTCAAAGCTGACAGTTGCAATTTCAAGTTTCTCTCTTTCCTTTTAGCATGGTTGGGGGGGTCAGTTTCCTGTTTGTTTTGGGGGGAATGTGAACTGGAGACTCGGCTAGGTGAGTGAAACGGTACAGTGCCCGAGGCCAGCTGCTTCAAGCTTAGGCCTAGATAGCTTTTATTGCTTCCAACCTTCCTGCTGCGCGCAGATGAGGTTCCCCTGGTGTAGATGGGAGAGAGGGAGGATGCCTCCTCGTCCTCCGTCTCCTCGTCCTCCTCTTCATCTTCCACAATGGACGGGAGTCTTTTGTTGATGCTGCCATTTCCCTTGGGCTCTGACTAAAGCAGTGGATAACACAGATTAGTACAGACCACAAAGACTGCTTGAGAGGTAGACCATTCATGCTGGTGGGCCCACCTAAGCAAAGTCAGATCCTTTAGAAACTTGCTTCTCAGTAAAACTTAAGACCTTGCAGATTTTGCTATTATTTATTCAGGGGTTCCATGTCTCGCATTTCTGATATTCCCCAGGTTTACCCTCTTTGCCATCCTGGTGTCCTTCTGTTAACGCCTCTCTTGGTCTTTTTAAACTGTCTTGGTGGGGAGCTGTGTGAAACCTACGTTTTACCTGGTTTGCTTCCAGATTATACTCAGACTATCATCTATAATAGTATATGGTGACGTGCAGGACATTTTCAATTTTACGGGAAGGACTTGGGCCTTGTTATTCTAAAGTCATAAGGTCTTCTTCCTTTTTTTTTTTTTTTTTAAGTCATAAGGTGTCTAGTGGAACTTTATGTGCAGGTCAACCAGAAAAACATATTATCTTTGAGAATAAAAATCTCTCCTATTCTGGATCACATAGATGGAGCAAGATCTGCGGCATCCACACCTACTCTGCTTCCCGTTATTTTTATTCTCAGACATCAGTTGACAGGAAATGGAGCAAACCATTTGGTCTGCTCCTCTTAAGAACCTTGGGAAGGGAAGAAGTCTTGCATAAACCCACCTTAGACTCCTGGCTGGAGTCATTCAACCTTTTAGACTAAGAAGCAGCAAGGGAGAGGATGGGTAAGGACAATGGAGGTAATGATGGGAGGCAGGGCAGAAAGGACAATGAGTGGCCCTCAATGAAGTCATTACAACAATGGGTGTTTCTTGCTCTGCCCCAGACATGGTTTCCCTGCTCCAAAAGATCATTCATTTTTTGTGTGTGTGCCTCATTCTTTTTTGAGGATATAATTGCTTCTACCTGCCAATCAATAATTTCTAAGAGGAAATAAGACAACAAAATGAAAGGATCTAAGAGTACTACTCAAATCTCATGAGCTGTCATGGTTTTCCTCCTTCTTAATATAAAGAGTTGGTTTTTTTGGCATATACTGATTTTCCTGTAATAGCTATAATGATAGATACAATAACAAAAAATGAACTTGAACCTGTGGTGACTTTACAGGCAATAGCCCATTCAGTTTAGGCCAAATGAAACAAAATAGTTAGTTTACTCATGAAGTTTTCTTATATTCTAATCTTAATGGCTCAAAATTTCTTGAAGAAATGGCATGAGACTCATCTTTCCAACTAGATATGATTATTATAATTAATGGTGAAGTCCTTAGCTTTTTATTGGGATAGTCATGGTTTGGCTCTTATTTGTTTTTGCTTTTCACAGCATTTTAAAGTTCTGTGTTTATAACAAAGTTAATCCCACATGGAACTGCAGAGGAACAATTGTTTGGTAGCACTGTAGAATAGAAAAATTAGCTCGCCCCATTAAAGACACAACAGGGCAAACTTATCCAAGAAATGAAAAACAATGAGTAAATTCTTTTAATTGGACTTCTATTTACATTTGCATTGGCAACTTAATCATTCCTTTGGTTCAAGGAGGCTCCACTGGCCCTAAAAGAATTCTCTGACTAATAATCTGCAGTGTTTGTACTTCTACAAGTTTGTTTAAATATCATACTTCCATTTTATCATGGAGACTTGGCACCTTGGGCAAGTTGCTTAGACAGTGACTCTTGTGATCAAAGCAGCCAACAGTACTTCTACGAAGAATCAGTTATTCCCCCTAACATTACTGCAGAGAGGAGCCAAATTTATTAGATCAGTAAATACCCAGCCCCACACACAGCCTCTCTACAGGAGTACCAGTTATTTTCTTCAGGCCACGTGCACAGAAATGCTTGCTTCTCTTGGGTAGCTGGATTTACCCCTGTATACACTGCCATAAAGTTCGGCTACAGATTTCTTCCTTCTCTTCTGACCCACTCCTTCATTTCCCCCTGACAGATGCTTCCACGAGGACAATGAGGCTTTTATCCCCACAGTCAAAAGAATCTCTCATTTAACTTATGATATTCTACTGAAATAGCCATTTTGAACTCACAAGTGCCTAGATTCAGCCAGACCTGTGATGACTACAGGGGAAGCAGAATAAAGTCTAGCAGCTGAATGCACGGACTTTTGGTCACATGGTCCTAGAAGTCCCGAGACTTACTACCTATTACTACCTATTATTTACTACCTATTACTACCTATGACTTGAGACTTACTACCTATTACTTACTACCTATTGACACCCCTGGGTAGGCAAATCCTTGTTTTTTTCACCTGTTAATTGGGGACGGTGTGAGGAAATAGATATTAGATAATGGAGGTTAAGACTCTTAGCAATGTGCACTGGAAATACTTAATAGATGTTCTTGTGGGGATGATGATGATCATGAAGAAAATGGAAACATATGCCTCAGGTGGGTGCTACAGAGACTGTTGGTTACCTCTTTTTAACATAATCTCTCCTTCTTTGCTAGTTAAGGAACTTTCAGCAATGCACCTGGCCCAAAGTTCTTCTTTCTCAGCTTCCTTTGTCAGTGGGTTTGGCCATGAGGCTGAACTCTGGTGTGATACTAGCAAGTGGACAGGTTAAAAGGAACTTTTAGGAGGATGTCTGGAAAGAGGCAAGCCTCTATCCTGTGTGTGTGTGTGTGTGTGTGTGTGTGTGTATTTGGTTTCTAGTCTGGACCATTGATAAAGTAGAGAGATCTCCTGCAGCCATCTTAGACAATGAGAAATTCTTAAAAAGGGAAGCCTTGCATCGAGGATAATGAATCCCAAAGAAGAAAGCTCAGGACCTACTGACACAGTTGTATCACTGTGTAACTCTATCAGTAATTCTAGTTGTAAATCCATCAGTAATATATCTTCTAATGTTATTTATTTATTGTTACTTAAAGTCCTGGGAAGTAATAACAGAGGTTATTACCTCGGGCTTCGTCCACGAGAGAGAAATAAACATCTATTGCCTTGAAGCTCCTGTTATTCTGGTGGTTTTGATATTGTAAATGAACCTAAGCCTTAATTACACACAATAATTTTTTTGAAAGTTAAAGATATCCATCCCTTCTTGGAAGGGATGTTCATTTTCAGATTGCTATGAAGGGGTGAGGAATTCAAATTGGAAAGTCCAAAAGAAAGCTAAATTTTTCTTCAGGAGAGAGAGGAAGATAGGAATGGCCTGGGGAAAAGGGGTATAGTCGTGAGGAAAGACGGCCTGTTGAGAAGAGTTGAAACATAACCATTTTGCCAGCTCCTGAGGAGGGATTTTGCAGAGATGAGAAAGACAACTCCTGCCAGAAACTCAGTTGAATGCAATGAGATGTTTTAAGGGCTTTTAAGAAGTTTCTCAATAGTATTAAAAGTAAACTCTGTTTGTGCTCCCACAGCCCCAACTATGTTCAGTAAATTGTCAATGTTTTTGACATATGTTATGTAACTGGATATGTGTTTCTCTGTATGTATGTGTGTCTGTGTGAGAAGGGTGTTGGGTTTCTGTTTCAAGAAGAGTGCTGAGCAAGGCAAGGAGATTTTTTATAGGATTTCTGTCACAGGATTATTGGTAATAAAAGTCCAGGTAATAAATCTGCTAAGTCACTTGTTTCTTGGAAAATTTTCTGTGAAATTGGAGGATTCTTAAAAGTTGGGACTGCTTTTAAGAGAAACCACTTCCAGAGTATCTCTGAACCACTTTTGTTGTTGTTGTTTATATTGTGAAAAATCATGTTGTACCACCAATTGGAAGCCTACAGGAAAACATTTGGCTACTAAATTTAAACATAATAAATGTACTTCCAAGATCCATATCTCAGGATGTTATTACTTTTGGCAGGTTCTGGTGGCAGCCACCTTTCAACAATGATAAAACCCTTAAATAGAGAGGTCAGTTTCAATACTTCTCTGTTCCAAACTCCAGAAAGTCAGTCAATACATTTCATTGGGAAGTGTATCAGGGAAGGTTGAAAATAAATGCATAAAACCCTCAAGTGGGAGGCAGATTTATTGGAAATCCTACAGATTTTTGATAAATGTTCTACTCTTTGGAAAAAGCCATACCTGTGACACTGTAGTTTTGTTCGATAATCTTGATATCACCTGAAAGAGCAAACAAACAACAGAAGTCATAAGAATCATTTAAGCCTTCCCAGGTGGTTTGGGACTGGGTAAAAATGTAGGAAGCAAGGGAGAAAGAGTGTGGGGAATGATTGATCCCCCTGGGTAGGCAAGAAGAAACAATGCCTCCTAACAGATACAAAAAAGGCCCCCCTCACCCTAGCCTCTGGGAGCTCTGTTGACTAATGCGAGGACTAATAAAAGGAAGCAGCAAATTGAATGTCACACCTAGAAAATAATGATCGAATTAGTGGACCTATTCACTATATTTTCCATCCCGATGCCTTATTCACTCCCCTTTTGTTGTCCCTCCCCCCTTTTCCTCTTCCTGACCTCCGGCTGAATGCTCACATCTTCTATGATTTTTCTCTCTGGCTCTGTGAAAACAGAAACCCATGGAATCTTTTCTTATTTAATTTTGGCACATTTGTCTACCTTCCCTTCTTATTTGAATACGGGTGGGGGTGATATCTCCTTTCTGTCCCATTTGTTTTCCTCAACATGATGATTCTTATGAACTACGTATGATTAAGTTCACTGGGGATCCTGATTTATCTGATTGAATTTAAGATTCCATTGATTATAAAAAGAAAAAAAATGCTGTCAATCAAATTGGAATGGGTCATCAATTGTAAGAGAAACACTAATATCAGAGATGCTAAGAGGTTAGGGACGCCTGGGTGGCTCAGTTGTAAAGTGTCTGCCTTGGGCTGAGGTCATGATCCCAGCATCCTGGGATCGAGTCCCATATTGGGCTCCCTGATCAGTGGGGAGTCTGCTTCTCCCTCTTCAGCTCCCCTGTGCTTATGTTCCCTCTCTCTGTCATAAATAAATAAAATCTTTAAAAAAAGGAGATGATAAGAGGTGAAAAGCAAATGTGTGCTGTAGAATCAGTTCAGCTGGGCTTCAGAAAACATCTTACATAAAATCAAACTACGGTATTGTGGAGGAGTCTGTTATAATATGCAGCTTTCCATGCTGGACAAAGAAGCTCTGGAACACATGATATATCCTGAAAACATGCTTCAGGTCTCATCCACATTGCTTTTTGCTCAAAGACAGTCCTTTCATTTTAAAGTGGTAATAGATGCTATAAATTAGCATAACTTTATTCACATTGGAAAAAAAACCTTTTATACTCAAAAATGATCTGCCTAGGAAGTGAGACATATTTGGTAATTCTGTCAACTCTCACTGTTGTTGTTGTGGGTTTTTTTTTTTCCTAGATGATTAGGGAAATAGATGTGTTATTATTTATACAAACGCTGGCATCATTATTGCTGTGCAAATACATGTTTCATCAATGTTTAATTTTATCAAAGAAGTCAACCCATTCTACATCTGCTTAGTTGCCTAAATATGCATTAATCAGAAGCATTGTAGACATAAGTTTTGTAATAATTTCCTAAATGGTGACAAATAAAACAGCTGAATAATTAAAAATGTGAAAACCAAAATTACAGTGCTGTTGTCTCTGTGGTAGCTGCAAAAATGTGTTTTAAAGAGCCTTTCAGTTACAGTCTGGAGGAGAGAATGAGTAGCCCAGTAGGATTCAGGAAGCCTGAACAGCTCCGGGTCAGAGATGCGCTGAGAAACAGGCCTCAGCGTCTTTTGATTTGGTTGTGACTCCTAGCTCCCTGCTTTACTTACTGGTAGCGTGACTTCTGTCAAGTTGCTGTCCAGTTGCATTAGTGCTTCTCAAACTTTTATGTGCACACATATCCCCTGGGGATTTCATTATAAAATGCAGGTTCTGGTTCAGGAGGTCTGGGGTAGAGCCCGGGACTCCGTATTTCTAAAGAGCTACCGGGGAATACTGATGCTGCTGGCCCGTGAGGCATACCTTGATCTCATAACCAACATCACTGCTATTATCGTCCTATCACCTGTTAATTCATTAAGTGTTCAAAAAGTGACAGGCACCCTGAAAAAAATGCTCCCAGACATTCTGTCCACTAATTTTCACTGTAATCCTATGAGGTAAGAAGTATCCATCATAGATCCAGTGCTACTGTGATAGGGTCTCTGAATAAGTCATTTCATTTGCATATGGTATTAATCACATGTGCTTAAAATGACCACTATGATACAGTCATTCTGTTGACTAATCCAGATTCTGCCAACAGCAGAGAATATTGGTTGAATGGAAACCCCGTATTCTAAAGGTAGAAATCACCCTAAAAAGTGTCTGCTGCAATGGTTTGTAACCTGGCAGACAACAGAATGTTTGAGAAGCATTCCTAAGTAAATCAGCCTCCAGAGCACCAACCCCAGAAGGTCTCTTCCAGTTGATGGGGTGGGTAGGGCTAGGTCTCCAGGTCAGGGTTGAAATCACTGAGTTAGTCCAACTCCCTGCCTAGATATGTGGAAATTGCCGTCCAGGGAGATGAGGTGACTCGCCCAATCCACTCATCAGATTAGAATTCTGGCAGGTGCCCTGACTCTCTGTGTACTTTGCACAGAATCAGAAGTTGTCTCAGGTGCCTCCTCCAGCAGTTAATGCTATTACCTGAGCTGAGAGACTAAATGCCTGACGTAATAGGGAATTGAATCTAGCATAAGGTTTGACGACTACCACAAACCAGATCACCAAATCTTGTGATACTGAGTTACCCGAGCACCTTGTTAGCCTTCTCTGAGCTAAAATCTCTCCAGAAATATGATGCATTCTAGACATTCTAGCCTTATGGGGGAAAGTACACAATACAACCTTTGAATGGATAATGTTTATAGATATCATTTCTTGTTCCAGTACCTGGAAGACTCAAAGGTTTTGAATGTTTTGAGAAAGTCAGTCTTATCCAATTTGAGTTCCTCCCACATGAAATTTTTAAACCTTTCAGACACAGAATTGCTGGTAATCTCTAATGGGGATGATTTTTTAAAAAGACTGAAGTAGTACAGGTTGGGTTGATAAAAATGTTCTCAATCAGATATAAAACAAGAAATGAAGGTCATTGCAATGAAGTCATGAGAGAAATAAAGGCTGAGGGTCAGCCCATTCAGATCTTAGAATTATACCTTCAGTTTGCCAGGTCAGAAAAAGCCAAGTGTGGGCAAGAAAGAGAGAGGGTATGCCTTGGCAGAAGGTTATCACAAACAGGGTAAGGCTTTATAACCTTGTGGACTAGGAAAGAAACATATTCTCAGCTATGTGGAGTTGGTTTAAAAAGTTTCTGCATAGAGATGCCTGGGTGGCTCAGTGGGTTGGGGCTCTGTCTTCAGCTCAGGTAGTGATCTCAGGGTCCTGAGATCGAGCCCCACATAGGGCGCTCTGCTCAGTGGGGAGCCTGTTTCCTCCTCTCTCTCTGCCTGCCTCTCTGTCTGCTGATGATCTGTGTCTGTCAAATAAATAAATAAAATCTTTAAAAAGTTTCTGCATAAATTCTTTCTGTTTTCTTTCCCAGTCCTAACCATTTAACTTACTCTATCACTCTGTAAGTCCTGTGGAACTACGAGAGAGGACTCTTACTTCGAAAAAACACTGATCACTGGAATGGAGAACCAGAAGAAGGAAAATGGTCTCTTATTACTCAATCTGCTATAAAACAGCAAAACAAATATACAATCTTTTTTTTAAAAAAAGAAAAATGTGTAATAAAGTCCTCAAAATTCTACTATTGAGCTTGAACTGCAAACAGAAATCAAATGTGCTTAAATCACTGGTGATTATAGATGTAAAAAATGTCATTGTATTCTTTTATGTTGTCTATTTTACTGAATGAAGACATTCTAGAAGAGCTTTCAAAGGCTCATACCTGACCTTGGCCATCCAACTTATTTTTTTCTTAAGTTCCTAAACTCCCCAGTAGTAAATTTTCCTGCTTTTGGGATTTTCTTTGAGCTGGGCTGCAAGCTCTTTGATTTGTTTCATCTGTTTCTGCCCACAGATTAAAGTGTCTCTGAATTCTGACACATGGTACTATGACAAAAAAGTTTGGGGCCCAGCCTTTCATGGGATGCTAATGTCTCACCGTTAGAAGCCGATTGATTTTTCGGTAATAGTGAGGCATTGCCAATAAGCTTTCCTTACTCTCAAGATCTTTTCAAGAGGCTGAACCTCCAAGAAGTTGACTACTATGAGGTAGGAAGGAAGCAAATGAGAATGGAACCCACCACAGAGGCTTGGGAATCCTCCGCTGTGACCCAGTGGGACTAGTGGCCCAAGGAAGGTATTCTCATGGTTTTCTTGGTTTGCAGGTCGGAATTACAAGCCCCTGTGTGAGCCTGCAAATGTCCTCTCAACTCTGGAATCTCCTAAGACACTGAAGTGCTCTGGTAGGAGTGTTATCTACAGCTGATTGCTCAATTGGGAAATGAGATGCAAATTACAAGGCTCTTCTTTCTGAGTGATTCATGATATCCGCTGCTTTGTTAATAATGCCACATTGATTAAGTCACAAAGCAGATTGAAGAAACATGTGTCCTCATTCAGAAAAAGGAATCATCACATATTTTATCTTGTTCTCTGGACAGCAACATTACTGGTACTGGTGGCTGTTTGGGATAAATAGAGTATGAATGAAGGATACTCCCCCATAACTCAGTAATTCACATAGTTAAAATGCCCATTCTTATAAAACCATAAATAATTGTTATACGATATAGGCAAGTAACAAATCAATAGGTCTCTTTTATTTATTTTTTTTCCTTTTTAAAGATTTTATTTATTCATTTGACAGGGAGACACAGCACGAGAGGGAACATAAGCAGGGGGAGTGGGAGAGGAAGAAGCAGGCTTCCTGATGAGCAGGGAGCCTGATGTGGGGCTCAATCCCAGGACGCTGGGATCATGACCTGAGCCAAAGGCAGATGCTTAAGGACTGAGCCATGCAGGTGCCCCAGGTCTCACTTTTATTTCTGATCTTCTTCTTTCTCTTGTAGATTAAAGTGGAGGTACTAAGAAATAGTGAGTACCACCAAGTGCAGGTGAAGACAGAAAGAGAAATTTGAAAACTCTGGAGAACGAACAGGCTTTGAATAAGGGGGCACTCATTTGTAGCTAAAATTTAGGAGTTCACTACCATCTAATCTAAAGAAGACATTTCCTAAGCTGGTCTGAAACCCCAAGTGGGTAATACAGTAGCTAACATGTTTCTCAGAAATGAGATTTTAATTAAAAAACTGATGGTTTTGAACTTTTCCAATTTCACCCTGAGCCTTGAGGTCAAGACAAACTATTAAGACTTAGAGAAGACTTCTTTTCCTTTAAGTAAATACTACCACTTCTGATGCAGAAAGTGCATGTCAAATAACCAAGACTTAAATTTAGTTTATTTTCTAGTTCTGGAGAGCTCAACCACTAAGACTATAGCGTAAGAAATACCACAAAAACCCTTCACCACTGTGTATAATGATAAAAGTTCTGTCTGCCGGGCAGGGGGGTGGATAGGACCCATTTAGGAGGTAGTATAGCATAGTGATTAAGAGCTGGGATTTTCCTAGTCATTTCACTTATTAGTCATTTCACTTATTAGCGTGACCTTGGGAAGCATAGTAATTGAGATAAAATAGGTAATGCTGAAGTAAAAAATAATTTGGTGAATTTTAATGGTTTAATCCTAAGGAGTTTTATTTCTCATTCTTCCTCTAAAAAAATGATGATTGGGTGCCTGGGTGGTACAGTTCCTTGGACATCTGACACTTGGTTTCAGCTCAGACCCTGGTCTCAGGGTCATGAGATCTAGCCCCGGATCAGGCTCCCAGCTTAACTCAGTCTGCTTGAGATTCTCTCTGCTGCTCCCCCTACTTCTCTCTCATGCACCCTTTCTCTCAAATAAATAAATAAATGTTTAAAAAAGATAAAAAATGATGGTAATATTTAAAGTTGTTTTGAGGATTAAATGAGATACATAAATGTAAACCGAACAAATCTTGGAGACCCAGTTGGCCACATGAGCCACAAGAAAAGTGTATAGCACCCGAAAGTACAGTTGACCCTGGAACAGCATTGGGTGTTAGGAGTGCCAACCACCACCCCCAGTAGAAAATCTTTTATAACTTTTGACTCCCCCCAAACTTAACTACTAATAGCCTACCACTCACTGACCAGAAGCCTTACAAATACTTAAACTGTTGATTAATACAGATTTTGTATGTTATACAGGGTTGCATACTGCATTTTTACACTAAAGTAAGCTAGAGAGAAGAAAATGTTATTAAGAAAATCACAAGAGAAAATACTTTTCAATTACTCTACTTATCAAAAAAAAAAAAGAAATCCACATATAAATGGATCCATGCAGGTGAAACCTACGTTGTTCAAGAGTTAACTGTAATGTTAAAAATATTTTTTTCGTGTTTTCAAGAACCTTAAAGGTGACATATTGATAAGTTATAGTAAGACTTTTTTAAATTATCTCTCCTTTTCTATTCCATCAGCAATAACAAAGGTGCTCTCAGTTCTCTCACTGACACTCGGGATCCCTTCGTTACACACTTCCCTTCTGGCCACAATGCCCAACGGTCCTGCCAGAGATGACCGCTAGGTGGTGCCATGCCTCCCAGCCCTCTCGTTTCTCTAGGGAAAGGAAGCATTCGGAGCCTGCCGGTGTCTCTTAACGCTTCAACTTTATGAGATACACAAAGGGACTTACGGTGAAAAAAGTTCTCACATTGTTGCACTTGTTAAGTAGTTGGTCCAGTGTCTGGCATAAAAAGCGATTAATTCCTATTAATAAATGTTAGTTATGTTATTACTGATATATTGATTATGGAGAAAAGTTTTCTTTGAATTGGTTTAATGGGAAATAGGGCATTTTTAGCTAAGGACATCCAAACATTCACACAGATGGATTTCCAACTGCAACTAATATATATGTAGGATCCCTTAGTAAAGAGACCATAAAATTGTTAAACAGGAGTTTTCCCCACATTGCTCTCTTAGCAAGGGCTATCATGCCACGCCACAGAACTCTTCTTTGTGCAACACTAGGTAGAACGTTTTACATAAAGTAATGACTTGCTATTCTAGTCTTCTTTCCCTCAACACTTTGATCTGCTTCACTTAAACAAAATAAAGCACTTTCAAACTGTCCACACAGTCAAGACATTGATAATATATGCAAATTAACTCAAGCATGATTTTAACCTCTTATCTCCAGATTCAAATATATGAATTACAAGGCTTTGGGGATTAAAAGAAAACCCAGAAAGTCTCTTAATACTTAGTCAACAACTTGGAAAATGCAGGATGATTTTGAGGGAGAGAGGGAGTTACTTATAAATATGTGGTTCATATCATTCAGAAAGGAAAAGGAAGAAAATACACACCATTATATGAGAAAACTAGAAATTTCTGCACACTGACATAGAGTTTTAAAGGTTTCAGGCTTTGGGAGCTATGGACCAACTCCGTGATTTGGGAGTTCAGCAGTTAATCAGTGCTAAAAGAATTTGCAGTTTAAACTCATTATATTGAGCTGAGATTCCATGCCCCCCAATGACCTGCTGCTGATTAGGGTACAATGGCTCCTTGGTTAGCTTGTAAAATCAGCTACTATGTAATTGTAAGGAAACACAATAGCTGGTTTCATAAGAGTTTCAGGATACATGCTGAGTACTCTGGTTCCAAACCAGGTCGGTGAAGAAAGAGGCTCAGTTTGGTATGAGAAGTTTTCGCATCACAACTCCCGATGGCACTTCTAAAGCTAATGTGAAATGACTAATTTGCTGTCAAGGAAGCTCACTGTCAATTATACGCTGTAACACAACAGGTGAACAACTCTGTATTTTGAAAATAGTGTTTGTACCAGCAAACTGAACTGAGCTACTCTGCTAATTTAAACCACAGTGCCTTGGTTAAGCTCAGTTAGCCAGAGAAACTATATAGAAATATATATATATATATGTGTGTGTATATATATATATATATATATATATATATATATAACCATGATAGAGGGGTCATGGGCTGCTTCTACATGACCAAATACATATTCTTTTTTTTTTTTTTAACTATTTATTTATTTTAGAGAGAGAGCATGAGCAAGAGGGGAAGAGGGAGAGGGAGAGAGAGAATCTCAAGCAGACTCTACCCCAGTCCTGGAGCTGGACATGGCCTCGATTCTATGACCCTGAGATTAGACCTGAACCAAAACTGAGATTTGGATGTTTAACTGACTTTGCCATCCAGGTGTCCCCCAAAATGCATTTCTTTTTAAATTAAAGCCCTCTGTGAAACTTAAGCCTGAGGAGTATTATGTTTCATAACATTTACCCTTGTGCCAAATATTCAACAATTTCTAGGTAAAGAAGAATGTCTCACAGTTAGCAGATGAAGGCCAAGGTCCTTAGGTTACAGTTTTGTTGTACTCAAAGGTGATGTGTGGAGCACTGTAAGGAAGGTATTACTGACTAATTATATATTGACTGAAACAGTCCTTGTCAGAATTCACAATAGGAGTATAAACCACTGAAATTAAGGAAGAAATGTGTTTAAGTTTGCATTTTTGCTCCCCCAGTGGGGCTCTAAGAAGTCCCCAGAACAATAATTGTCATAGCTGAAATGTGCCTGATCTATCTTGTTTCCTTCTCTGGTATCTCCTAATAAAACATCCTGTGAAGGAACCATTCCCCAGTTATTTATATAATGGTATGTCTTTTCTATTTCTTTTCTTATGTAAATTTGTGTTTTCAGCCCGCGCTTTCATCCCAGGATAGACTCCTCCTTAACCTTGAGTGAAGGGGACACCTGGGTGGCTCAGGTGGTTAAGCATCTGTCTTCAGCTCAGGTCATGACCCCAGGTCCTGGGATCAAGTACCATATGGCTCCTCGTTTCTCCCTCTGCCTGCCGCTCCCTGTCCCCCCTTTCCCCTGCTAGTGCTCTCTCTCTCTGGCAAATAAATAAATGCATAAAATCTTAAAGAAAGATGGGAGATTTAGAGGAGAGTGTTGTGGGGAGAGGTAAGGCAATGACCTCTTTCCTGAAATTACACTAGGTAGACGAGATTTCAGTGTTATCACATGACAGCTGAATCACAGAGTGGCCGTTTCCAAGTCCGGACAAAATCACAGCAGTATTGACTTTGGAATCCTCTTCATAAAAATGTGAACAGTGAATAAAGCAGATCCATTTAGAATGGGCATAACTTCTTCAAGAGGGGCATTCTAAATTTATGAGCTAAGTCAGTTACTTATAGGTTCATACAAAGACATCATTCTTCTAGTTACACACATGAAATCTATACATGTAATTCTCGTCAGAACAAACTTTTCTCTCCACTTTTTTTTTTTAAATATTTTATTTTATATATTTATTTGACAGAGAGAGAGAGAGAGAGAGCACACACAAGTAGGGGGAGTAGCAGGCAGAGGGAGAAGCAGTCTCCCTGATGAGGAAGGAGCCCGACAGGGAGCTTGATCCCAGGACTCTAGGATCATGACCCAAGCAGAAGACAGATGCTTAATTGACTGAACCACCAAGGCACCCCTCTCTGCATGTTTAAGGTGATTATTTTCATGATTGCAAAATAGGCACCAGTGAATTTACTAGAAGGATGATGCCTTCACAATGAGTTACACATTTGTGGAAAGCAATCCCGGCCCTTCAGGTTTCCCAGGCTCCTGGATCGGACTGTGCTTGTAAAGTTGTGTCTTTGGGGACTGCAGGAAACTGGCATGTTGGATTCTTCAAAGAAACAATTCTGGCCTTAGTTGGATTGTGAAGGCATACTACTTTTAGGTAACATACATGCTTCCAAAATAAGTCATTTGGAGTCCCACAGTGGGAGTCATATTTTTCCTATTAATTTCCATTAGATCTTCTGGAGGTCTAAGTTCTACTCAGCACTGGCTCTCAACCATTGACTTTAAGTGTCTCCTCCTCTCTCCCTTTTTTGTTAATTGATTCAGAATTTTTAAATAGACACTTTTACTTGGAGAAGTACCATTAAAGTGATTCTGTGGTAAATTATTTAGAAAAACTGAAGAAATATTTTAAGGTATGGATACCCTTCTATTTATTAATGTATTTGGCAGATATATATTCCTATAGGCTAGACTTCAATAAAACGATGCCACACTCATCTGTCCAGCAAGCTGCATTGATCTGCCGCTCCTCATGTTTTCCTCAAATTACTAAATGATATCATGTGTGCCTATTCTATTTCCTGAAGAACATATTCTCATTGACAGGTAAAACAAAAACACAATAATAAAATAAAACAGAGGGAAAGCAAAATCAAATAATATACTTTGGTTGCACACCTTTCTCAATGTTTTAAAGTTTTCCTAAGCTGGAATTAAAAAAAAATAATAATAATGGAAAGGTCATCCTGGAAGGGCCAACAGCTCAGACTGGTTAACTGTTCACTAACTGGTCAGCCGTTGCCCGAGCGGCTGCATCCCGATGGACACAGCCTGATGAGGTTTCCCAGCCTGCGTGCACAGGGACTGGACCACATAACCCACTCTGGCCAATGTAGTGTGAACAGAAGAGACCTGTGCCATTTCTGGGTCTGGCCCCGAGTAATGCAAAGGCCGCCATGACCCTCCCTTTCTTAATTGGTGGGCTGGCTGGATACAAAGCGCCCGGTGAGGGACTGTGAGTTCCAGATGACTCTGAGGTCTGGGGGGTGTCCCAGCCACCAACTAGAGGAGGCTGGATTCCTGAGTCAGGTGAGAAGCCGCCACCTATACGCTAGGATACAAATGAGCTTTACTGCACAGATCGTTGATTCTACTTATTGTATTAAGTTACCAAGACTTGAGGCTCTTTGTTGCAGCATTTAGCTTGACTCAACCGATGGTTTCTTGGTGACCATTTAGGCCAGAGATGAGGAACTGGAGGCCCACAGAAGGAAAGCAGCTTGTTCTGAGTCATACAACTTCTATGTGTATTGAGTCTAATCCTGCGTATTCTTTGCTGTTTTTTGACAGAACCCGGTTTTGGTTCTTTGGTCTTTTCCCCATATATAATTCTGACATTTTGTCCCATCGAGACAGCGGTGTGGCCAAGAAAAGAAAAAACACAAACTGTACAACCTGGAATACAAATACGCTTTGGTAGTAGCCCTAGTCAGACCTGGGACTGTTTATGAATCCTGGCAAAACGCAGTGACACAGATCGGTGACCATATGTTCCGCTTTTAAAGAACTTAATCTTCCGGGTGGAACACGTAAGTGGGATTACCACATCACTAAAAGCTTAGCATCTTGCAGATGTTCATCTAAGAATTTTTCCTTAATCATTTTCCTCAATGACACGGAAACCAAATCCTTTAAATCCCAATTCATTTCACGGAACCGGATCTCCACGGATCCCTCCACCGTCGCAGACTTGTCATTAGGATGGTGTGCTGGCCTGCTAATTCGTAATCTTGAGGTACTTCACTTCCCCCTTCCACCTGGCATCTTGTTTGCTTCTGATTTCTGACTACTTGGCTACTGTTCCTTCAGTCAAAGCCACCACTCCTTTGGCATCCCAGGCTGCTGAGTTTAAATGGTGAGCAAATAAGGTGCCTCCAATCTGATGGACTGGAGGCCTCCAGCTTTGCCTGCTGAGCACAGTCTGTGCTGTGGTGTAAGCAGACTGTCTCTACCATATGTCATCGTCTCTGCTGTCTATACCCTTTTGAGGAACTTCACGGGAAAAGCACTATGAGAGACGTTTATCCTGGGACTTTGTGATTTGTTTTTAATTTTAATTTAATTTCTACCAACTTAGCTCATTTAGAGCAGTTTTAATTATACCACTCACTGACTCTAAGTTTTTATCAGTTGAGCTTGGGTTTGGGATTAAAGGGCTAATGGAAGAGATATTGTCCATGTTCAAGGATGACTGGGGAAATATTATTAGACTAGCAGAGTGCAAACAATGAAATATATACAGTAGTAACACATTCAGGATTATTCTAAAAAGACCCAGGAGATCCAGTCCTTGAATGAAAAAACAGAATAAAATTATGTTTTCAAAAAATCCTAACATACAGAGGTAAAGTATTCGCAGATTGATTGAGAAATGTTAAAAAATATTGCTTCTTTCACCTGTATTCTTTTTGTTGTTGTTGTTAGAGTGGGAGGAGAGAGAAAAGTGAAGAGAGGCGTAGAGGGGGAGGGGTAGAGGGAGAGAGAGGATCCCAAGGAGGATGCATGCCCAGCACAGAGCCAATGAGGGGCCCGATCTCACAACCCTGAGATCATTCATAACCTGAGCTGAAATCAAGAGTTGGATGCTCAACTGACTGAGTCTCCCAGGCACCTCTTTCACCTATAGTCTTAATCCTTCTCCATAACAGTATGTATAAGTACATAAAGGAAGTGCTGAGAACATTTTATTTCAATTGATAAGAAGGCCTCCAACTACTTACAAGGATGAAACTGAGTCTGAAAGGAATGGAAATACTATGTTGTACATCTGAAATGATCGTGGAGTGATTTCACAGATTTACTCTCAAACGTGGAACAAAGGAAGCCTGAAGAACCATTACGTGTATAGAAGACTGAAAACCATGTACTTGAAAACATTTTCCCAGAGCTAGTCGGTGACCACAGGGTTGTTAATATATGGATGGATTTTTGAGCAAATGAAAGTAAAATTACTAAGAGAAAGGACAAGTCAGATGACCAAACTACAGTAGTTCTGCTGTCTTATCCTCTTGTTAAGGAGATGTCTTTCCTGAAACATTTAGGCTCTGTGAGTTTTTGATGAGACATGACGAGTAATAGCATTAAGGTTAAGAAGATTAAAGTGAACGTTATTCTGGAAATTCAGTATAGCTTTTGCTGTAAGTCGGGATGCCTGAAGGAAACCAACTCTTTTAGGAGAATTATGTTCTGATTTGTAGCACAGTGCTTTAGTGGACAAATGTACTAGGCTGGGATTCAGAATACCAACATTTGACTCAATTTTATACTATTCGATTCTTTCACTAATTCTGTAATCTCAGGCAGGAACTGCTGGGACAGCGAGTTCCTTCATCTGTTAGCAAGGATTCAGGAGTGATACTAGGATTAAGAATTAAATGAGATGAGGTGATGTAAACAAAGTCCCTTGCTCCTAATTCATAGTTAATAAACATTTACATCCTTTCCTTGTCAGCGGTCGCACTACTAAATATGCAGTTTACAAGAGAAAATAGCATCTGTTGAGAAACATTTTGATTTTTTGACTGAATCTTATTTGAAACACATACTTGGTATGGTTGATGGAAGACTTCATTCCAAAGAAAAAGTCTACTTTGTGCAAAGGGAATATTCTAACTCATTTAGATATAGCAGTCATTTAAGTTCTATTCCTAACCAATGACTGGATTTTTCGTTCCGTGAATGAGTAAATTTTCTTTGCTCCTCCCTTTAAGTCACTTGTAATCAAAGGAAAATCTGAGTTTTAATAAGGGGTACTTAAGATCACTTCCAGTCCTAACATTTTATTCTGTGGGTATGGAAACTCTGTGTGTGTGTGTGTGTGTGTGTGAATTTCATTCCAGTCAGCATGCATCAAGCACATACTTTGTACTAGCAGTTTGACTAGGAAAATGATTACAAAGATGAATAAAATATAGTTATGGCTCTCAAAGAACTTATATATATATATATATATATATATATATATATATATATACACACAATGGAGTTGTCCACTGATAATTTGGTTGAGTTCTTCAATGATTTATTTTTTAAAACTTTTTCATGAAAAAAAAATAAAAATAAAAAAAAATAAAAGCGAAAGTTGTATCTATGAAAAAAAAAAACTTTTTCATGAAAGTATAATATATGCAGAACTGTGCACAAATAAAAAGTATACAGTTTGAAGAACTACCAAAAAGTTCTGTGGTTCATTTTCTCTTACATGTGAAGCTTGTTTTCCCACGGAAACATGTTTCCCATGAATGCTCCATTAACCTAAAATAGGGCTGGTATTCACTGCTCTAGGATTAAGGGACAGAGGAAAAATGTGTAACTTCGTTCTGATGGATGTACTTAAAACTAAGTTTCCATTGGGTTTAGGATTCAGTTGGCATGGGACAGACGTTGCAGTTCTTTTTTTTTTTTTTTTTAAAGATTTTATTTATTTATTTGACAGAGAGAGATCACAAGTAGGCAGAGAGGCAGAGAGGAAGAAGCAGGCTCCCTGCTGAGCAGAGACCCCCCGATGTGGGACTCGATCCCAGGACCCTGAGATCATGACCTGAGCCGAAGGGAGCGGCTTAACCCACTGAGCCACCCAGGCGCCCCAGACGTTGCAGTTCTTGACCTCCCTTGCTTCCTTGCAGAAGGAATGGACCAGTTTTTACCTCTCTCTTCTATAACTAGTCTCCTTTTCTAGGACATGCATTGAGCAACTTGACTCCAAGAGTATGGTGAGAGTTAACAGAAGGCAATGTTTGTAAAGTGCTTAGCATACAGCTTGGTTCACAGGAGCTATTATACCATTAGCAGCATCAACATCATCTTCACTTCATAGAGCCTTGTCAAGAGGGTGGACTCTGTTACCCGCATCTACAGCTGAACTTGAGGGCAGGCTCTGGGCTTCTCTGGTGGCTGAAACAACCATCAAAAATGGAGTGGGGAATGGAGGACCCCGGGTAACAGTGGGGCCAGGTGGATGATTCCTGGTGGTTGCAGCCTAGGTAGTATTTCATTGTGAAGGAATGGGCATAAGTCAAGTCTGTGTGTCTGTGTGTGTGTGTGTGTGTGTGTGTGTGTATGCAAATGGGACACTTTGTTATAGGCTGAATGAACATCTGCTGCTCCCTGCAGGATGGAAGTAACCAGAAAAGAAGGGAAAGAAAGACTTTTTGTCTCACTTATGGGATGGCAGGTGGCCTTTTATCCTCTGACTTTCTCAACTCGGCTAGCCCCTGCTTTCCCCAAGGAGCTCAAAAATCTAAATGTTCACTGTTCAACCTGAAAACATAAGCTGAAATACCTAGATATCCTCAAATGTGGCCGATCTCTTTGCAGGATATGTCTCATGCTATTTGACTGACAGATGGCTACACGGGACAGAATTCAGCCATGAAACAAGAGCCCATTCAGGGTGGTTTAAAGCTTTTTATGTGTCCTCTACTTTATTTGTTTTTATTTTTTAATACGTGTTTAAATAAGATTTGTTTTCTAAGGAAATGATGCTGCAATATGATTGCACAGCCTACAATGATGTGATTCCCCACAGTTAATACAATCACTGGTTTTGCTTCATTTGTCCGACAACTACCACTGACCACCCACCACTTTTCTGGATCTTTCTTATCTCAACTCTTCAGTGGGTCGGTTGCCATGGAAACCATCATACTCTTACAGTGTGGTCTCCCTCCCTCCTTGACCCCCCTCACACAAACACTCCCACACACAATAATTGATGAAGCCTGAGCAGCACTTGACTAGAGCTGAACCACTCGGTCCTACAGGAATCTAGAATCAACCATAGAGCTTCATCTACTCCCCACTTGAACTGAGAAGCTGCTATCTGTGACCATTTCTTGCCATTTGGACAGGAAAGAAAGACAGCATGATGACTGAAGGAGAGAGAAATGGAGAAGCAAGGAAAAATAAGAAATGTGGAGAAAATCCAACCTAACCCAATTATAAGAATTCCTGAGGCCCAGGTGTGTGCCCGTGCATGTCTGTGTATTTCATTTAATCCCCTAAGATACTGGGAATCCTTACAATAAATCTCCTCTGACTCTGATGCTCTATTTGAGTTGGATTTTTATTGCGTACAGTCAATGCCCTTATTGCCCCCAGACTTACTAGGATCCTCAGGCCCTTTGCCAATGACCCATACTAGTTCTGTTTTAAAATAAGGATGTAAAAAAGAATCAGTCTGTAGTTAGAGAAGAGGTTAAAAATAACCTTTTTTCTTCCTAGGACTATGGAGCCTTCATCTCTCTGAGGCAGGAGAAAGAGAATCTCAAGATTCTCTTAGACAGGAATGGGTCCAGTGGAGTCCATTCCACCCCAAGATCTTTCAGGGGGAAACAGATGGGGACCAGACTGATAGTAATGGGGGAAATGAAACATTAAGGCTGGGTAATCGCTAGAAGAAAAGAGGACACTGAGGGTCTTTTGCTGCACTCAAAGCCAGTGAGAGGTTCATTAAGTGCCAGAAATTCAACAGCAATCTTCATTTACTGAGAGCCATGGACATGAACACCATGTTGGCCTCTGGGGACCCTACCTAAAATGCAATCTTTTTTCTTCAAGGTAATATGTTTGCCACAACTTCTGCACACACAGAAAGACCAGTAGGAGAAAAGTTTCAGAACCTAGGAAGTATACTGGGTACAAGTAGAATTTCTAGGCCGTTATTTACTGAGCTTTTCCTATCATATCTGACACCATCTTAAGCACCATTAAACTGTATGTAGGTAAAAGAATTGACAATAAGACATTTCTTATAGAGAGAGTATCCTAAAATACACAACTGACAAAACACCTGTTGCTCCCAGGATAGCAGGGAAAGCTGACATGATCAGATGACACGAGAGTCCTTCAACATGCAATTTTCAAGGAACAATTACCTCAAAAAGGCACAGAATTAATTATGCTCTCTTATTACACAAAACTGGGCTGCAGATGCACACCTACAACCAGGCTACTCTTGAAGAGCTAAGTATCTGGGCCGCCAGATACGATTTTTTACATTATTATCATTCGGTAAATCATTTTCAAGAAAATTGCTTCCAAGTAGCCTAATCTTATTCCAGTCTGAAATGCGGACTAAATTTAAACCAAGTCCCTCCTTTGGAAATAGCTCTCTTTTCAGTACAATCTTGAATTAAATTGTAATATAGTCACATAGGCGGCAAGGATGTTGGCAAATCAGAGACTTCACCTGGAAGATCTACTCAGGCTTGTTTTTATCTATGGGAGGAAGCAGAGTCAAACCTCATGGATATAGTACAGCTTAATTACTTAAGAAATTGTCCAGGGCCAAGTGGTGCAATGGACACATTTCAATAGTACTTGGGAATTAGATGCTTTTTCCACTGCTATTTGAGTTTGAGATAGGGACTGCCCATTGAAAACTTCAAATAAAATAAAGATTCACCTCAGTATATGAAAGACATGGGGTCTAGACCCAGATGGAAATATGAATTCACATTCAGAGACCGCTGAAGCTAATGCTAAAGACCATGAGATTTACTTGAGCTGATTCTGCCACACACATTAGAGACCTTATACCTCACGGCTAACCATGAAGTGCAGCAGACCCATGTGTTACGCTCTGATGAAGTATTTTATAAACACAGGTCAGCTGCGTTGCTAAACCCTGGAATTCTCCGCATGTAAATTTGTTTCACACAGGAAGTTTGTAGTCTTCTACCCTAGGCAATAAATGTGAGGTGAAGAACAGTCCAGCATGATTTCATGGTTAAAAGTATTGATTCTCTACTTTCTGGGGGGCATTAGTGTTATAACATTTCATCCAATTTTCCAGAAAATATGTGTGTGCTTAGATTTGAAGGCAGGTCCTTTTTCATCCTAATACAACTTACTATCCCAGACTACCTGGAGGAATTACATTAGCTATATTGCAAGGGTTGCCCCCCCCCCACCACCCCGGTATTATTCAGCTTAAATTCCTCCTATGGCTCTTGAAAACCTCTCATGTGAAATTTGAGGGAAGTGAAAAACAGCCTTTCCAACTTAGATATTCTTTCAACATGTTCTTTTAAATCTTAACTACGATACTTTCTTTGGCTTTGTTACGTCTTAGGAGTGTAATTCTGAATTCTCTTAATGTTTCATTTTATTTTATTTTTTGAGTACACCATACGCCCAACGTGGGGCTTGAACTCGCAACCCCGATATCAAGAGTCGTTTGTTCTACCAACTGAGCCAGCCAGGTGCTCCTCTTAAATTTCATCTTACTTTTTAAAGATTTTATTTATTTATTTGACAGAGCGAGAGAGATCACAAGGAGGCAGAGAGGCAGGCAGAGAGAGGGGGAAGCAGGCTCCCTGCTGAGCAGAGAGCCCAATGCGGGGCTTGATCCCAGGACCCCGGGGTCATGACCTGAGCCAAAGGCAGAGGCTTTAACTCACGGAGCCACCCAGGTGCCCCAAATTTCATTTTAAATTACATTTCAAGGCTATGTGGCTGTCGTCTTTAGGACTTTATTCATCTTATCAAAATTTCACGTAAGTTCCAGTTCCCAAAGTAAACTTTTTGAAATTCATTCATTCACTCCTTGAATGTATATTAAATGTTAATTCTACGTTAGGCTCTGACTTAGGCACTGAGGCTATAATCTAGAATAAAACAAAGCCCACATAAAGTAGACATTCTGCTAGAAAAAAATGGCCATGAACAAGCAAATATACATATTAAAAGAACCTCAGATCTTGCTAAAAGCTCTGAAAAAGACCAACAAGGTGATGTGCCAGAGGATACACTGGAGAGGCAAACTCCAGAGCAGGTGGTCAGGTGAGGTGGGAGGAGCACCCCTGCAGCAAGGGAAAGCGGGCCATTTTGCTAGAGTGTGAGCTGGACTCAAGATGTCATCGGATGCATCTGAAAGGCAGGCAGGTGTTGGAATGCATAGGATCTTCAAAGTTATGGTCAGAAGTCTGGATTTTAACAGTCCATGGGGATCCATTGAAAAATTCTGAGCAATGGAATGACATGATCCAATTTATAGTTTTGAATAGGTTGCTTCTGGACCCTTGAGGAGAGAGGGTGGTAAGGGAATAAGAATAGAGGCAGGAGGACCACTCAGGATACCATTTCTCGTGTGTCATGGTCAGATTCTTTCAGCACCCACCACACCTACATGCACACACACACACACACACACACACACACACACACAGGCTGGTGATGGCAAGTTGACTCTTCAATTACTATGAAAATTTGCATTCCACTATATTTATTTATATATGTTCTAACTACTGCATATGATCACTCTGGAACTTTTGCAATAAATTATGGTTATATTTGCATTTGTTTCACTTGAGGGTCACTTGAGAATTTGCAGTGTTCAATTTTTATAACTACGCTATTTAAGCATGGTGCTTGGTCTATATAGAGAGTAGATGTAGATTGTGGGGAGCTGGGATGTTAAGGTAGTGTGGCAGTTTTAAACAGCTATGATAGGTCAGCACCTTAAACAACCACAGTATGATCAAATATGTCCAAGTGGGAAGAAGCCGCTGAATGTGAATGTCCTTGAGGGCTCCCTTGTCTCTGCCCAGGGGGTCATCCCTGTAGCCGCTTGTGCTATATTGGAGATGGGCATTCAAAGTCCTTCTCCTAAAGGTCACTGACCCTCAAGAAACTGGGTAAACATCCCTTCCTCTACTAAAGAGGTGGAAAGTCTGAAGGGGGAGACTTTATTATTTTTTTTAAGCTGATCAGATTACATGACAATGAGAAATTGAGGGAAAATGAGGTAACACTTAAAACTGAATAGGTTTCATCATTGATAACCCCTCAGTAAGAATTTATCTTTCCTTTAAAAAAATAATATTTTATTTACTTATTTGACAGAGAGAGACACAGTGAGAGAGGGAACACAAGAAAGGGGGGCGGCAGAGGGAGAAGCAGTCTTCCCGCTGAGTAGGGTGCTTGATACGGGACCAGATCCCAGAACCCTGTGATCATGACCTGAGCCGAAGGCAGATGCGGAACAACTGAGCCACCCAGGCACTCCTAGAATTTCTCATTCTTTTTCAACAACCATTGCTGTTTGTTTCTTCATAACCACGATACCACCCCTCAGTCAGTGTCTACCATGTGAGAAGCACATCCGTATTTATATGTAGCCATATTGATAACCGATTTTCAGTGTATTAGCATTATTAACTTTTGAAAACAGATATTTTAGATACTCTTCAATTATTTTATTTATCACAAATTCAAAATTCTTATATTAAGGCACTAAATTTCATAACTAACAACAAACAAGTTTGTGCTAAAGCCAATTTTATAGGGTCTACCATGAGAAGCAGTGAAGCAAATTTCTCATAATCGGCATGGACAGAAATAGCTAAATTAATCCATGCCATTGTTGGAGTTATCCAGGAGCTATAAATAAATAAGGCAAATAGAGAAAACACAGGGTGCCTATGATGTATAATTAGTATGAGATCCAAACCATGCTAGCTAGCCTTTCCATAAGCTAGAATATTATATATTTTAGTTAATTTTCCGACAAGAATCAAATGAGCTGTCATTCTAAAGTTACATAATTTATCATAGCTCTAGGAGTTATATCTTACCACGGCTACATACATATTCCTTCTAAATTTTGACTATTTTTTTTCCAATTAAATTAATTTATTTATTTTCAGAAAAACAGTATTCATTATTTTTTCACCACACCCAGTGCTCCACGCAATCTGTGCCCTCTATATTACCCACCACCTGGTACCCCAACCTCCCACCCCCCCGCCACTTCAAACCCCTCAGAAAGGATGAATACCCAACTTTTGTAGCAACATGGACCGGACTGGAAGAGATTATGCTGAGTGAAATAAGTCAAGCAGAAAAAGTCAACTATCATATGGTTTCACTTATTTGTGGAGCTTAACAAATATCATGGAGGAAAAGAGGTCTTAGAGAGGAGAAGGGAGTTGGGGTAAATTGGAAGGGGAGGTGAATCATGAGAGACTATGGACTCTGACTATTTTTTTTAAAGATTTTATTTATTTGACAGAGATCACAAGTAGACAGAGAGGCAGGCAGAGAGAGAGGAGGAAGCAGGCTCCCTGCTGAGCAGAGAGCCCGAAGCGGGGCTCGATCCCAGGACCCCGGCATGACCCAAGCTGAAGGCAGAGTCTTTAACCCACTGAGCCACCCAGGCACCCCTAATTTTTGACTATTTCTTAAAATGCTTTTCTGGTCTTTATTTCACAATGGGTTGACAATCAGTCTTCTCTTTACCCTGATGTTCTGCGTCACCTAATAATGTGTAAGTTCCAAGGGGTACCAGGTGAATCCAGAGGCAAAATGAGAAAGACAAAAGGCAGCCAAAGAGTGGGGGCTAAACTAATACATATCAGAAATAATGGGGAATTGGAGATAGAGAGCAAGAAAAAGAGAGTGATGAGAGCAGGAAGAAAGGGCTGAATGATGCAGCAGAATGACCACTTGATCTTTAAGAATAAGGATATATAGTTATCTTACATTGATATTGTTTGCATTTCCATTATGCAAATGTTCCTTCCTCTACAACCCACTGATCACCAAAGACTTCAACCCACTAAAAGTCCCGTGTGATTAGATATTTTGGTTTGTGTGTACATGGAAATTAAGGAAAGATGCTGGGTATCCCATTGAACTTACAGCAGAGTTGCAAAGCAAGAATTCATAGCCATAGGTCACCATCAGAATACAAATGTGCCATGAAGTTGGAGTAAGCTTATAAAGACCAGAAGACTTTTCCCCCAGGGTATGGAATAATGGGGAAGGGTGGCCCAAATTTATCAAGCCTTTAGGGAGGCATACCATCCCAACATCTTGAAGGTATATGTATGTGTATATATATATGCGTGTGTGTGTGTGTATAAAAATATATACATATATATATAAATATAAAGATACAGAGAGATTGAGAGAGAGAAGTTGTGAGTGATAAATGACTGGGAAAAAACAAAACAATAAAAGTTTCAGGGGTAAGTTCCAGTTCCCATTTGCCCTTAAAAACGTAGCTGAAAAGAAGCAATACTTCTAGTTCCAGCTGTAATGAAATACCTTGTATTGAACTAACCCTCGAGTAAAAAATAAAGCTGGACAAAATGCATAAAATAACAGTTTGAAAGCACTGGAGCAGTCAGCTCAGGGAAGACTTGAAGGGCCGTGGTCCCTGAGAGAAGAGGGGCATACCAACGCATGCTCTGCATTTACCCAGGCATCTTCTGGAGAGAACTCGCTATTTCATTGTTAGAGGGAATAGAGCACAATAGAAAGGAATCATCTTCCTGGCAAAGGAGACTAAGATGACGTTCAGGTGATACTGAAACCCCTGGGATTTGAAGAGTAGAAGCCTAGGGAGCAGGTAACTGCATCCGTGTGGACTTGGGCACATGAGCCAGCTGCTAAGAAGAGCACATGCACAGGGCAGCACTCCAAGACACTTGGAAGATGAGAGCACCTGGGAGAAGCAGAGATTTCAGCCACAATGGGTGCTGAGGAGATGGAGGGAAGTTCCAGCCCCACCAAACAGGAGAGGCCCTGGTAAACGTCTCAGGCTTTCAGCTGAGATTCCAGAAAAAGCACGTCAAGGGTGGAGGCTGTAGTTCCAGATGATGGGCAAAGCTGAACAGAGCAGCCTAACTAAACCTAAGAGGAACTCTGGGCATGATGAAACTGGTTGGTCGGAACTCGATCTGTCTGTCAAGAGAAAGCCTTACCTGAGTGGAGGAAAATAATAGAATAATTTCCATAAGACATATCTACATTTAAACAAAAGTATGACATCTGCTAAAAAGAAGGAACCAAATGGCCACAAGAAGACAAAACAACGCAACAGAAAGAACAGATAATGAAAATAATCTCACAGGCAATTCAAGTATGGGAGTCTAAAAATCACTCCAATTCATGTTCCGGTAAATAGATAAAAGGGGATAAAAGATTTGATCAGAGATACAGATCCTTAAAAAGGAATCAAATAAAAAGAAGACAGGGCTTGAGATCCATATCTTCCACTTTACTAGGCCAAGGCATGTTGGCTCTTTCTCTAGTCCTGGATTTCTTCTTTTCCTCTCTGGTTCCTTCCACCCTCTCACACACTTCCACACTTTAGAAATAGTTGTCCCATTAGGTTGTCTTAGAGAGTACAAAAGACAACTGTAGTTTTAAAAGTCCATGTGTCAAGGGGCACATGGGTGGCTCAGTTGGTTAAGCATCTGATTCTTGATTTTGATTCAAGTTATGATCTCAGGGTGGTGGGATCGAGCCCTACTGTGTGCTCAATGAGGAGTCTGCTTGAGATGCTCCCTCTCCCTCTCCCTCTGCACCACCCCCTCCGTGTTCTCTCTGTCTGAAATAAATAAATAAATAAATAAATCTTAAAAAAATAAGTCCATCTGTTGAATCAGAAGATATGAAAAGTATCTTCAGCAGAGACAACATAACTAATAGTGACAGCTATCTGTGTTTAGACTCTGTCCCAGTCACCTAAAAGTCTGTGTGACTACACACAAGTTACTTAGCCATTCTCACTTTGTTTTCTCTTCCATACAGATTGATCGATACCTTACAAAATCACTTTAAGCACTAAATGAGATGTTTATCTAGGAAGAGTGCTTAGCACAAAGAGATTCCCAACAAATACTGATACCTCCTTTTCTGTTTGCTATCATCCATAGAGAGCACACATTCGAAACTCGTTAATCTTGAACTTCAGAATGGGATACCATCTATGTGTTGACTGTCATTTGATATCCTCAATGAAGATGAAGTGCTATACAACTTACATTCTTTCCCTTCCTAAGTGAGGAATATTAATGACTAACAAAATGCCTACATAATATAGGTTTGTCAAAACAGTAGTTCCTTGAAGTCTCAGGGGAAAAAACAAATCGAATATTTCAAATATCTGGAACAAAATTCAAGGCAGCGATCAAGGCTTTTGTTGTTACAGAACACTATTCATGCTTTGGCTTGCCTTTCAACAATCATGCCTATTAAATCATTTGTGTCTCTGACACATGTAATGAAGTCATATTCGCGATCAGCTTAATCCCAGGATGCAGAGTGGCACCTATTTTGTTAGGAAAGCTGTTTGTATAAACTGAAACATGCAGCAAATTTATAATTTCATAAAATGCTCATTATACTTTCAGCGTGACAATCTTTGGCTTGAATCTCTTTATGCATATTCAGTCATTTTAAGATAGACTGTTTTGGGTACTGGTTAAGAAAAAGATTATTTTTAAGCAAACTCCCTAACAAGCAAGCAGAATAGTAAATAGTTACAAACACAGCAAACTCTAAGCCATATATTCTATGTCGAAATCTTTCAATTCTGGAGAAAACACACGACTGCAGCTAAATATTATACGACACTGAAATTGACTCTTGTTATAAGCACATGAAGGTAAACAAGAAAGAAACTGAATTAAGGGAGGTCATCTATAAACAATACTTTTCTAGAATGTTGATAAATTCCACCCTTGACTTCTAGCTAATTATTTGGTTGTTCAACTAGTGGCTGAATAATCATACCTTATCCATTCAGAGACTTTCACAAGGGAAGTCATGACATGGGCTTTTATTGTTATAAACAATCTCCAGGTCCCATGGTTTAGATCTCAGCATTAATTAGAAGTAAGACTTACATCACTCTCATGACCTTCTCGAAGGTTGTATGTGAGATCATGTTGAATGTCTTCCATGAATTTGTGAGCATATTCTGGGTAAAGGTCTAGCACTTCAAAGAGTCCTTTGAGGATGATACATTGAAGATCACAGTAGGTTAAAGCCTTCACATCTGCATTGGTCTTGATCACTTGGTCCTTAATTGATAGGTTTGCTCCAATTAAGTCCCCTTTCCCTTGAAACAGTGAAAAAAAGAGACATGTCACTTCCAAAGAAAAGCAAGCTGGGACTGGAAACTTCATTTCACTTAAAGGCTTCCCTTCTCTGACATGACACTGCAAAAGAAAAAGACACCTTCATCTCCGCAGCCCTAAGATATGGGGCCTGGTATTTCTTTGTTTGGTGGGGGAGCTTCCTGTACACAGTAGAATGTTTACTGCCATCTCATATTGCCGACCCCCAGCAGTGACAACCGAAAATATCTTCTGACATTGTCAAATGTCCCCTGGCAGGCACAACTGCTCCTGGTTGAGAATGGTGGTCTGGGGCATAAGAACTAGGAGAGCAGAGTTGGGAATGGTCGGTGATAGATGGGCTCCAGACAGTTCCTTATAGCATTCGATAAATGACTTTAGACAAAGCAGTTGACATTTTTGTCACAGTTGCCTCAACTACTCAGGAGAAATAATAATGGCTCCAATTGGGGGGGGGTGCGCTGTAGAAGACCATGAAAATGTGTATTAGTAATTTTGATTCTAACACAACAATAACTTCATTATCAGCTTGCTAGTACTCAGGTTCTTTCATTTAGCTCCAACACCTCTTACAAGAGAGAGGGTGAGGAGGGAGGAGGTGCCGTCCCTCCCTCGCCTCTGAACAGGGTGGGGCACAGAGAGGTAGGGGACTTCGAGGACGGTGAAACCTACCAAATGAAAATGTGAAACACAACCAGACTCTGTCACTCTGTGACAGCGCAAAAGGCCAATTTTCCCATCAAAAACGAAAGCAAACAAATAAAAACTATGAGGTCTCGGCTTGCGCCACTGCAAGGAGAGAAACCCACTACCACTTTGCCACCCGCGCCCACACCTCACCCAGCACCCCTGCTATTTGCCCTAAAATGCTGCCGCCTCTCAGTCCGAGGCTGGATTCCTCCATCTGGGAACTAGCTTGCTTCCTTGAGTTTGCTGATTAGATCATATCGGACAATGTATTTGAATCTTTAAAGTCTTTGGGTTCATTTGAATCCATTTAACCTAGCAGGAAGGTGAGCATCAATGTAAGAGCTAACAAAGATGATTGCAGCTTCAGATATTTTATTTTATTTCATTTTTTGGAAAGATTTTATTTATTTATTTGACGGAGAAAGATCACAACTAGGCAGAGAGGCAGGCAGAGACAGAGAGAGGAGGAAGCAGGCTCCCCGCTGAGCAGAAAGCCCAATGCGGGGCTGATCCCAGGTCCCTGAGATCATGACCTGAGCTGAAGGCAGAGGCTTTAACCCACTGAGCCACCCAGACATCCCTCGAATTTATTTTAGACACAGCCATTAATTCACTCGGCATCCGTGTGAGATACGTGAAAGAAAATCCATTCCATCCTCAGAC